>NC_068910.1:127609887-127916606 GCF_023091745.1 Budorcas taxicolor
GAGATCGAACCAGTCAATCCTAAAGGAAATCCTGAATAATCATTGGAGGGACTGATGTTGAAGCTGAAGCTCCAATACTTCGGCCACCTGATGGGAAGAACTGACTCATTGGAAAAGACCCTGATGCTGGGAAAGATTGAAGGCATGAGGAGAAGGGGATGACAGAGGATGAGATGGTTGAATGGCATCACCAACTTGATGGACATGAGACTGAGCAAACTCTGGGAGTTGGTGGAGGACAGGGAAGCCTGATGTGGTGCAGTCCATGGGATCACAAAGAGTCAGACACAACTGTGACTGAATAACAACAATAAAACAATACTGCAGTCAAGTATATTTCAATAAAATAAGAGGTAAATGGATAGTCAGAAGAAGATACAAAAATACACACATTAAAATTTATTACAAATAGTTTATGGTATATAAATATATATAAATGTATTTATATATATAAAGAAAATATATATGTCACTTCCCTGGTGGCTCAGAGGTTAAAGTGTCTGCCTCTGATGTGGGAGACCTGGGTTCTATCCCTGGGTTGGGAAGGTCCCCTGGAGAAGGAAATGGTAACCCACTCTAGTATTCTTGCCTGGAGAATCCCATGGACAGAGAAGCCTGGTAGGCTACAGTCCACAGGGTCGCAAAGAGTCGGACACAACTGAGTGACTTCACTTTCACTTTTCTACTATCATAGTTTTAAACTCCCTCTGATCTTTCTTTTTGTTTCCTTCCTTCCTCTCTTCTTCCTTTATTTCTTAAGAACCTGTTACTTCTGACTTGTGACTATAATATTTCTCTTAAAATCTTGATTATAGCCATCACAGGTTTTTCAGAAATGTTTTCTTCTCATTTCTCCATTATCTCTCTGGCAGAGGCAGGGTTGGTGGCAATAAATGCAGGAGTTTGGGGCTCTGAATCACAGCCAGGACAGGCAACTTTCAAAACCAAGTGTGTAGTAGTGTGGTAAAGAACCTGCCTGGCTGTGCAAAAGATGTCAGAGATGCAAGTTTGATCCATGGGTTGCGAAGATCCTCAGGAGGAGGGCATGACAACCAACTTCAGTATTCTTGCCTGGAAAATCCCATGGACAGAGGAGCCTGGTGGACTGCAGTCATGGGATTGCAAAGGGTCGGTGTGACTGGAGTGGTTTAGCATGCATCCACAGTATGATAAATACTTTGAGGGAAAACAAGCCAGGTAAAAAGACAGAGCATGATTCAGAGTGCTATTTTTAAAAAGCTGGTCATAGAAGTCCTCTTTTGAAGGGGTGATTTTTTAAGCAGGGATACAATTATGTAAGGGAACAACCAATCAAAATGCTTGGAAGAAGAGCATTCCAGGCAGAAAGAACAAGAAATGCAAGAAGTCTTAGATAAATGCCTTATTTAAGCTGAGAAACCTCAAAAAAGTGAGGGTGGATGGGGCCTGATGAGAAAGAGAGGAGTCATTCAGGGAAACACACAGCAGGATTTAGTTGGTCATGTAGATTTTGATTTCTACTTTTAGTGTGATAGTAAACAATTGAAATGTCTTGTGGGAGTGACTAAAATGATCAGATTCAGGTATTTTAAGCATCTGTCAGGTTGCTGTGTGGGAAACTGAGTGTAGCAGGGGAAGATGAAAGAGTAGGTGGTAGTCTTTGAGGGAGTGAGAAATGAAAAATATTTGGTTGAGGTTTTTCAGGGTAGAACCAACAAATTTTGATAAATAGGGGTCAAGCATGAAAGAAAATGAGGAGTCAGAATTACAGCAAGATCTTTGACTTAAGGTGAATGACAAGTGGTGCCATTTACCACATTAGGAAAATTTGCAGAGAAGCTGTTTTGGAGAGAGGGGATTTATGACTTTTTTTCAGTCATGCTGAATTTGATACTTGCCTGTTAGATGTTCAAGTTGAAATGTTGAGCAGGTGCAGATATATGAGTCTGGAATTCTTAATTTATTGGGAAATCAGTTTCTTTGAGGCATTTATATTTACTAAAATAACACAAGTGGTATGAATATACTAAGGATGAGTATTTGTGGTAAAGGAGAGAATTATTTGTCTTGCCTGAATGTTTAAACATTGCTATCTAATCGTAAATTAAATATATGATTATCATGGAAAATTAGGAAGCTATAGAGAAACATAAAGAAAAAAACACCATAATATTATTATCCTAAGAACATCAGTATTTGTATTTCTGTATATTTCCTTCAGGTGACCTAATATTATGTGATGAATATTTTCTGATTAATCAAATATTCACTGAAAACATTTTATCATTGTATAATAAAGCAACAGTAATTCAATAGTTAAGGTATTAGTACAATAATCAATAGTTAGTTCAATGAACTAGATAAAGGCCTCTGAAACAGATCATAGTTTTTAGCATGAAAATTTAATTTATGGCAAAGGAATCTCACTTACCAAGAATGAACGTATTCAACAAGTGAAGCCATAATCTTATCTCACACCCTAACCCAATACTAAAGGTAAAATTATTAAACCATAAATATTTAACCATCTGTGAGTCTGCTCTTGCTCTCTTTAGCTGTTTCTCAATAGAGAATACCTTTCAAATATGTCAGATGATGTCATTCCTTTGTTCAAAATCTTCTAATGGCTTCTCCTTTCATTTAAGTTAAGGCTGAAGTTCTCCAAATGGTGTACAAGATATTTTATAATCTGAGCCCTATTCTCTCTGTCCAACCGTTTTCCCCCTCTACTCTCCTCCCTCTCTGTTAGCCTCACTGCCCCTCAGGCATGCCAGCATTCTCCCACCTGAGTCTTCGCACCTACTGTTTGCTCTGCCTACAATGTTTCCCCCAGATATACCCATGGTTTGCTCATCATTTTCTTCAGGTCTCTCTTCACATGTCCCCTTAGGAGGAGTTCTTCACTCATCATTCTATTCAAAATACTGATACCTACATTCTCTCCCACTGCACCCTCCCCGTCAAGATTCTCTTTCATTCTTAACTTCCTTTCTTATTCCACATCAAATTTACCGCTACCTGATCTACTATATACTTGTTTATAAACTATCTTTCCTCATTAGAATACAAGCTTCATAAGGACAGACACTTTTAATTTTACCCCAATACAATACCTGACATATATCAAGCATTCAATAATTTTTGTTGTCTGAAATTAATGAGAGAGCAAATTAATTTAGGATGAAACAAAGGCCAATTAGCTGGTCTTTTTCTTGAAAAGTATTTTCTGAACACAAACGAAATTCATGAATCAAATGAAAATGTTAGACTTTCCAGAAAAGCCCAATCAGTTTTAGAAATCAAATGAGAGAAAAGTCCATTTTCTATTTTCTTATTTCCCTTATAACTGCACCCCGTAAACCTCCTCACCGCACACACACATAGTAAGGAAAATGGGAAATTACAAATCTGAAGAGGGTTTTGGTTTTTCTTTGTTGTAATTCAACATGATTTATCTGCTGAACTCTCAGGTAGGAAACTACAGAATCCAGAGCACCAAACCGACTGAGAAAATGAATAGTAAGTGAATGAAAGGATAGTGATGAGATCAGAGAACAAAACAAAGTAAAGCCATGCCACAGCTGACCATGCTGAACCCATGGTGGCACACTCTACAAATAGTGCTAATGGTGGAGGGGAAGAAACGGTATTTTAAACCCAACTGTAATCCCCTTCTATTTCCTGTTGCTCTGGAAAAGCAGTGCTTACAATGACTCTCTCTATGCTTCCCACGAGGGATTTAGTTACTGTTGTAACCTTTCTGTTGTTCATTGTGAGGCTAGAAAAGTACAATTCCACTACATTTAAGCCACTTTGTAAGAGAAAATACAACTGTCAGCTCAGGTGGCTTTAAGCCGCCACAGCTTGGGGAATAAAACCAACTCATCTCTTCAAAATCCCCACCTGATAAGAGAAGCTGACAGATATTAGTTCTGTCTTCCTGTAATAAACTCTTCCCATGCAATGTAGTGGCCTCACGGAAGTTCACATTGGAAACAACTATGGAACCTTGAAAAGTCTTGCCCTCACCCAGTGCTTTGGCCTCTGTGTTGAAATTTGTAAATGCTTCCAGGTGATTCTCATGTGCAGCCAAAATGAGAATCATCGCTATAGTTTTTCCTTCTCCTTTCTTCCTCTCCCTTTTCCTTTTTGGTTTGCCTAACCAGAATAATTTTTCTTTTTCCTATGACATCTAAATTTGCAATTTGGGCTCAAGACTTTGCTTTTAGTCATTAAAAAACTGTGAGGAAAACTGACTCCTCCCAGCTTCAAGGCTCAGCCTCCTTGGCGGGTCTTAATCACCCACTGTATTGCCTTGTACACAATCAGGTACAAGGTAGGGATGCACGAGTACTATAAACAGCCAATTTAAGCTGGATATTCGGACCCTTGCTTATAAGGTGTATTAAGAACATTTTCTTTTTTCCTTGGCACAATGTGGGAGATGAATGTGAAGCCAAGAACCACCACAGACATTTTCCTCCAAAGGAGAAGTAGCAGAAAGATATAATCTCTCCTTAGAAGATGACACAGTCAAGAAAATTGCAGAGAAATTGCCAGAGTCACAAGCTGGTTTATCCTCAAGTGAACCCCACTTCCAGGATTCCAGTTAGAAAAGCCAGTAAAGGACATTTTTATGGAAGTCATTAGGATTGAGATGTAGCATAAGTATTCAGCACATCAACTAATTTACCCCCATGTTCTGTTTTTCTCCATGCCTCTCTTAAACTTGGGCCAGTTATTAAAGGAAGATGCCAATGCCTGCCCTCATTCAGTATTTACAGGGGACTTAAAAATCACTGCAGATGGTGATTGCGGCCATGAAATTAAAAGATGCTTACTCCTTGGAAGGAAAGTTATGACCAACCTAGATAGCATATTGAAAAGCAGAGACATTACTTTGCCAACAAAGGTCCGTCTAGTCAAGGCTATGGTTTTCCCAGTGGTCATGAATGGATGTGAGAGTTGGACTGTGAAGACAGCTGAGAGCTGAAGAACTGATGCTTTTGAACTGTGGTGTTGGAGAAGACTCCTGAGAGTCCCTTGGACAGCAAGGAGATCTAATCAGTCCATTCTGAAGGAGATCAGCCCTGGGTGTTCTTTGGAGGGAATGATGCTGAAGCTGAAACTCCAGTACTTTGGCCACCTCATGCGAAGAGCTGACTCATTGGAAAAGACTCTGATGCTGGGAGGGATTGGGGGCAGGAGGAGAAGGGGACGACAGAGGATGAGATGGCTGGATGGCATCACCAACTCGATGGACGTGAGTTTGAGTGAACTCCAGGAGTTGGTGATGGACAGGGAGGCCTGGTGTGCTCAATTCATGGGGTCGCAAAGAGTCAGACACGACTGAGCGACTCAAATGAACTGAACTGAAGCAGTCCTGCTAATCACTTTTCATGATCACCTTCCTAGAATAAAGTAAATACTAATGTAAGCAAGATATTCTTTGTCTGATTTGAAATGGAAGTCTTAGTTTCTGGCACCTATATGGGGTCAACAGCAGGAAAAAGTACTTCTATTTCATACTGTTTCTTGATCAATGGCCCCACAATAAACAAGTTGCCTCTACTGGCAAATCAGTAATCCTTGAGTGGATGGTTCATAGGAACACTGTATAAGGAACTATAAATTCAGTTAGAATACTGGGATGAAAGAAAGGCATGACCCATAGCCTCAAGTGGTTCATTATTTAATGGAGCAGTTCTCCAGTCTGCTTTCCTATGAGAAGAAAGTGTAAGGAATCATGTATATGTCTTACCCAATTTCCTATCTCTTTGGCCTTTAGAACATTGTACCAGAGCATGTTAATGCAGATAGCTTTTAGTCTCTTTGATCCATGATCCTTTCTAAACAGTAATCTTTTCACTAGACCCAATAAAGTCATGACTTTGTCAGCCTGAAACTGAAATTACAAACATAATGAGTATTAGAATCTTTCTTTCAGTTTCCCCCTTATTATCACTGTTTCTAATTCCAGAAACTAGTACTCTTAAAGTGACCAGACTTAGTTCTGATGGTTAGACCAGACCATCATCTAATGATGTTTCACTAAGTTTTATCACAAACTGACCTCTTTCGGCTGGAGATCAAATTTTACCATTTATATTCATAAGAAACTGAATTTATGTATGATTCCATGAATTAATCTGCCAAAGAAACCCTATTCTTCAAGAAATTCTGAATTTTGATTAAAAATATGGCCTTCAGATATATTCCTAGTTTCTTGTGAAATCAAATCATTTGGATTTCCTAGGCTGATTTCAGTTAAATTGACAAAGAGGCAGAAGTCTTAGAGATATATTGAGTTTTCCTGTAGGCAGCCACCCACGAAGGTAAAATCCAAGGGAAATCAAATTTCTTTAGTTCAGTCATTTGCCTCCAGTAATGACTTGGTTTTACACCAACCATAACATTTCTCTACCATTATAAAGATTTAAAGCATTTTTGTGTATCGGATTATTTTCACTTCGGACACAGATTTCCCCGCTTCACTGCCGAACCAATCCAGTGCTCTGAGGTGCTGTCAGTATGCATGAAGTTACCTCCGCAGAGTAGGTGAAGTGTTCCATCATGACTGGTTACACTCAAGTTAGGCATCTCTACCTTTAGCTCGAAGTAGCTCTACATTTTCTCTTAAATTGTGAGTCTAGAGATCTTAGTTTTTAGACTGCATGTATAGGTGAGTGTAAGAAGCAGAAAAAATGATTTTCATAGAGCTCATTTCTGACACATGGGTAGCACTGGAGTGGGCTTAAAAATGAATATAATACCCTCAGCCTACCCCGACCCAATCCTTTTGCTGACAGGCCCTGTAATGCTTCCTCAGAGACTAATATTTGGGTTTTAACATCATGAGGTCTGTTGACCCAGAAAAAGGGCCTAAACATCTCTCACTACATTTTTACAGACTTGTGGTTTTTTGACTTTTAAACACTTTTATTATCAAACAGAATATATACACAACTGGTAAAGTGCATACAATGCATTTCAGTTTTGTTGTTTAGCTGCTAAGTCATATCCAACTCTTTTGTGACCGCATGGACTGTAGCCTGCCAGGCTCCTCTGTCCATGGGATTTCCCAGGAAAGAATACTGGAGAGGGTTGCCATTTTCTTCTCCAGGGGATCTTCCTGACCCAGGAATTGAACCCATGTCTCCTGCATTGGCAGGCAGCTTCTTTTCCACTGAGCCACAGGGGAAGCCCGCATTTCAGTTTAGTAAATAGCTATAAGCAACAATCATGTAAATATTACATAAGTCAAGCAAAAGAATATTATCAACATTCCAGAACCCCTACATGTCTCTTCCTACCATTTTCCCCCCTTTGAGATTATCATTATTCTGACGCTAATAAAAATCACTTCCTTGTTTCCTTTTGGTTCTTGTTTATGCATTCCCAAGAGAAATATTTTAGTTTTGCCTCATCTGCATACTATATAAGTGGAATCATGCCACATGTATTTTCTATAACTTGCTATTTTTCATTCACTATGAAGATTGTTTCATGATATTGATATACATAGAACTATTCATTAATTTTCACTGCTATATAATATTCATTACTGCTATTGCTATTTGTTTATCTATTTTACTCTTAAAGAACTCTGTTTGCTTTTTGGAAAATTTGAAAAATGCTGCTTTGAGCAGCCTGTATCTCATTTCTTGTTGTATATAAGTATGCAGATTTGTAGAGTGTACACTTAGAAATGGAAAGACTAAGTCATGGTATATGTGTATTTTTCAGCTATATTACTTTTATCCAAATTATAGCATTACCTGGTGGCTGCGTGGCACTGGAGTGGTGGCTGCACGGTGCTGGAGTGACTGTGAGGAGATACCCTATGTCAAAGGGCAGAGAAGCCCAGCAAGATGGTAGGTGCTGGAGTATCAATTGTGTGGCACTGGAGTGACTTTGAGGAGATACCCCAGGTCCACAGGCAAAGGAGAAGCCTCAGCAAGATGGTAGGAGGGGCAAAATTGCATTTAGAATTGAATCCCATACCCGCCAGAAATACTCAGAGGGCTCAAACAAATCTTGCATGCACCAGGATCCAGGGACTCCACAAAGACTGAGATAGAACTGTGTTTGAGTGTCTCCTGTGGAGGTACAGGCCAGGAGTGGACAGTGTAGGAGGGAGGGGCTCTGGGGGCAGCGGACTTGGGTATGGCATATGCCCTCTTGGAGGAGGTCGCCATTAACCCCACCACAGAGCTGCCAGAACTTACACAGGACTGGGGAAATAGACTCTTGGAGGGTACAAATAGAACCTTGTGTGAACCAGGACCCAGGAGAAAGGAGCAGTGACCCCACAAGAGATTGACCCAGACTTGCCCATGAGTGTCCAGAGTCTGCGGTGGAGTGGGTTGGCAGTGGCCTGCTGCAGGGTTGGGGGCACTAAGTGAACCAGTGCATGCATGGGACCTTTCCAAGGAGGTTGCCATTATCTTCATTACCTCTACCATAGTCTGGTCCCAGGTAATAACAGGGAGGGAACAAAGTTCCACCCATCAACAGAAAAATGGATTAAAGATTTACTGAGCATGGCCCTGCTCATCAGAATAAAACCCAGTTTCCCCCTCAGTCAGTCTCTCCCATCAGGATGCTTCCATAAGCCTCTTATCCTTTTCCATTAGAGGGCAGAGAGAATGAAAACCACAATCACAGAAAACTAAACAATCTGATCACATGGACCACAGCCTTGTCTAATTCAGTGAAACTATCAATCCTGCCATGTAGGGCCACCTAAGACTGACGGGTCATGGTGGAGAGTTCTGACAAATGTGGTCTGCTGGAGAAGGGAATGGCAAACCACTTCAGTTTTCATGTCCTGAGAACCCCACGAACAGTATGAAAAGGCAAAGATAGGACACTGAAAGATGAACTCCCCAGGTCGGTAGGTGCCCAACATGCTACTGGAAAAGAGTGGAGAAATAACTCCAGAAAGAAAGAAGAAATGGAGCCAAGGCTAAAACAATTCCCAGCTGTGGATGTGACTGGTGATGGAAGTAAAGTCCAATACTGTGAAGAGCAATATTGCATAGGAACCTGGAATGTTAGGTCCATGAATTAAGGCAAATTGGAAGTGGTCAAACAAGAGATGGCAAGAGTGAACATCGACATTTTAGGAATCAGAGAACTAAAATGGACTAGATTGGGTGAATTTAACTCAGATGACCATTATATCTACTACTGTAGTCAGGAATCCCTTAGAACATATGAAGTAGCCATTATAGTCAACAAAAGAGTCTGAAATGCAATACTTGGATGCAAGCTCAAAAATGACAGAATGGATCTCTGTTCGTTTCCAAGACAAACCATTCAATATCACAGTAATCTAAGTCTATGCCCTGACCAGTAATGATGAAGAAGCTGAAGTTGAATGGTTCTATAAAGACCTACAAGATCTTTTAGAATTAATACTCAAAAAAGACTTCCTTTTCATTATAGGGGACTGGAATGCAAAAGTAGAAAGTCAAGAAACACCTGGAGTAACAGGCAAATTTGGCCTTGGAGTACAGAGTGAACCAGGGCAAAGGCTAATAGAATTTTGCCAAGACACACTGGTCATAGCAAACAACTTCTTCCAACAACACAAGAGAAGACTCTACAAAAGGATATCACCAAATGGTCAATACCAAAATCAGATAGATTATATTCTTTGCAGCCAAAGATGGAGAAACTCTATACAGTCAGCAAAAACAAGACCAGGAGCTGAGTGTGGCTTAGATCATGAACTCCTTATTGCCAATTCAGACTTAAATTGAAGAAAGTAGGGAAAACCACTAGACCATTCAGGTATGACCTAAATCAAGTCCCTTACAATTATACAGTTGAAGTGACAAATAGATTCAAGGGATTAGATCTGTTACATACAGTGTCTGAAGAACTATGGACAGAGGTTCCTGACACTGTACAGGAGACAGGGATCAAGACCATCCCGATGAAAAAGAAATGCAAAAAGGCAAAGTGGTTCTAAGGAGGCCTTACAAATACCTGTAAAAAGAAAAGAAGTGAAAGGCAAAGTAGAAAAGGAAAGATATACCGATTTGAATGCAGAGTTGCAAAGAATAGCAAGGAGAGACAAGAGAGCCTTCCTCAGTGATCAATGAAAAGAAATAGAGGAAAACAATAGAATGGAAAAGACTAGAGATCTCTTCAAGAAAATTAGAGATACCAAGGGAACATTTCATGCAAAGATGGGGACAATAAAGAACAGAAATGGTATGGACCTAACAGAAGCAGAAGATATTAAGAAGAGATGGCAAGAATACACAAAAGAACTATACAAAAAGATCTTCACAACCCAGATAATCATGATGGTGTGATCACTCACCTAGAGCCAGACATCCTGGAATGCAGTCAAATGGGCCTTAGGAAGCATCACTATGAACAAAGCTAGTGGAAGTGATGGAATTCCACTTGAGTGGTTTCAAATCCTAAAAGATAATTCTGTGAAAGTGCTACACTCAATGTGCCAGCAAATTTAGAAATCTCAGCAGTGGTCACAGGACTGGAAAAGGTCAGTTTTCATTCCAATCCCAAAGAAAGGCAATGCCAAAGAATGCTCAAACTACTGCACAATTGCACTCATCTCACATGCTAGTAAAGTGATGCTCAAAATTCTTCAAACCAGGCTTCAACGTTACGTGAACCATTAACTTCCAGATGTTCAAGCTGGATTTAGAAAGGTAGAGGAACCAGAGATCAAATTGCTAACATCCATTGGATCATTGAAAAAGCAAGAGAGTTCCAGAAAAATATCTGCTTCAGCTTTATTGACTATGCCAAAGCCTTTGACTGTGTGGATCACAACAAAATGTGGAAAATTCTTAACGAGATGGGAATACCAGACCACCTGACCTGCCTCCTGAGAAACCTATATGCAGGTCAGGAAGCAACAGGTAGAACTGGACATAGAACAACAGACTGGTTCCAATTAGGGAAAGGAGTACGCCAAGGCTGTATATTGTCACCCTGAGTATTTAACTTATATGCAGAGTACATCATGAGAAATGCTGGGCTGGATGAAGCACAAGTTGGAATCAAGATTACCAGGAGAAATATCAATAACCTCAGATATGCAGATGACACCACCCTTATGGCAGAAAGCAAAGAAGAACTGAAGAACCTCTTGATGAAAGTGAAAGAGGAGAATGAAAAAGTTGGCTTAAAACTCAACATTTGGAAAACGAAGATCATGGCATCTGGTCCCATCACTTCATGGCAAATAGATGCGGAAACAGTGGAAACAGTGGCATACATTATTTTGGCAGCAGTGGGGAGGGCTCCAATATCCCTGCAGACGGTGACTGCAGCCGTAAAATTAAAAGATGCTTGCTCCTTGGAAGAAAAGTTATGACCAACCTGGACAGTGTGTTAAAAAGCATAGACATTACTTTGCCAACAAAGGTCTGTCTAGTCAAAGCTATGGTTTTTCCAGTAGGCATATATGGATGTGAGAGTTGGACCATAAAGAAAACTGAGCACCGAAGAATTGATGCTTTTGAACTGTGGTGTTATAGAAGACTCTTGAGAGTCCCTTGGACTGCCAGGAGATCCAACCAGTTCATCGTAAAGTAATCAGTCCTGAATATTCACTGGAAGGACTGATGCTGAATAGGAAACTCTAATACTTTGGCCACCTGATGCAAAGAATGGACTCATTTGAAAAGACCCTGATGCTGAGAATGATTGAAGGTGGGAGGAGAAGGGAACGGCAGAGAATGAGATGGTTTGATGGCATCACTGATTCAACAGACATGAGTTTGAGTAAACTCCAGGAGTTGGTGATGGACAGGGAGGCCTGGCGGGCTGCAGTCCATGGGGGTCACAAAGAGTCAGACTTGGCTGAGGGACTGAACTGACTCATAGCATTACTAGATAATGTTATATCAGTTTTCACAATGTTGTGCTAATTTCCAATCCTAAGTGATGCATGAGAGATTTACATGTATCAACACTTGGTTTATTTATATGTCAACGTTTGCTCCACAAGTTTGCATTAGAATCTGCCAGTATGGAACATGTGTATTGGAAACTCACTGTTTTATAACATGCATTTCCCTTATTACTAATTCATACTTATTGATCATTGTGATAGTCCACTTGGGCTTCTATAATAAAATATCCTAAATTGGGTGGCTTAAACAACAGAAATTTATTTCTCAGAGTTCTGGAGCCTGGGAAGTATAAGATCAAGATGCCAGCCAATTTGATTTTTGGTGAGATCCCTCTTCCTGGTTTTCAAATGAGTGCCTTCCTGCTATATCCTCACATGATGAAGAGAGTTCATTTCTTCTCTTCTTTAAAGGGTACTAATCTCATTCATGAGGACACCACCTTACCTACCTAATTATCTCCTAAAGAATTCCTCCCTCCAAACACAGCCACATTGTGGACTAGGACTTCAATTAAAATTAGAAATTTTAGGGGGACATAAATATCCATTCCATTGTACTTATTTAGATGTCCTCTTTTGTGAAGTGCCTCTTAAAACTGTTACTCTCTCTGTTGTGTTATCTGTCTTCTTTAACTTTGATTTTTGGGGAGGCTGTTATATATTTTGAATGGCACCCCACTCCAGTACTCTTGCCTGGAAAATCCCATGGTCTGAGGAGCCTGGTAGGCTGCAGTCCATGGGGTCGCTATGAGTCAGACACGACTGAGCGACTTCACTTTCACTCTTCACTTTCATGCACCGGAGAAGGAAATGGCAACCCACTCCAGTGTTCTTGCCTGGAGAATCCCAGGGATGGGGGAGCCTGGTGGGCTGCTGTCTATGGGGTCGCACAAAGTCGGACACGAATGAAGCGACTTAGCAGCAGCAGCATACATTCTGGATACTTTGTTAGTTATAAGTTTTGCAGATATGTTCTCACTGTAGCTTATCTTGTCTCTATAATGAAATGTTTTTTCATTAATGGGAATTGCTAACTTAATGCTCTCCTCTTTGTATATCTTTATCATTATGGCTCTGTAATTTGTGTCTGGTCTATATCATTCCTACCCCAAGGTCTAAAGATATTCTTCTATTTCTCTCTTAAACACATTATAGTTTTTTACCTTTTAAAATATAGATCATGAAGATCAATTTTGATCTTCAAGAACTGGTTTCTCTTAATATGGTGCAAATCAAGAGTTAACCTTTAAACAAATACTGAGAGCAATTATGCTTGCATAGTTTATTTAAAGTATGTGGTTTATTTTTACAATTATCTGCACTAATATTTGTGTAATAAGTCAAGTATCCATTTATACTTAGTGCTAATATGAAGCTCTCTATTCTGTGTCATTGATCTTCATTTGCTAAAACCATTCTTATTACTATAGGTTTGTAATATGTAATAATAACAGAGAAAGCTCTCCTATCCTGTTTCCTTAAAATATTTTTTTGGATATTTTTAGCTCTTTGAAGTTTCATATAAATTCAAAATTCATTAGGTTTTAGATAATTTATATGAGGAGATAATAGATTTTTAAATTTGTGTTTGCTAAATGTTTTGATGGCACATAAATAATTTATTTCATTTTTAAATAATTATTGATTTTTTATTATATCCTTTATTTACCACTGCTTTTAAGATTAATCCAAGATATTGATATTATATTTATCAGCAGCTTGTTCCTTTTATTGCTGAGTAGTATTCCATCATATGAATATACCACAATTTGTTTATCCATTCATCAATTGACAAGCATTGGGTTCTTTTTCCTAGTTTGAATATTAGGAATAACATTGTTATAAACATTCATGTATAGATATTTCTGTAAATCTATATTATTTTTAATGCAAGAAAGTGTGACTTAAAAATACTGCACAGATTTCAGAAAAATACTAGAGGAAAACCAAAGGAGCATCTTTATCTTTGTGTAGGGCCAGTTACACATACTGATGTGTAAGTGTCTAGCCAACTGTGCATTCCTGGGATAAATCTAAATTGGTCATTTTTTTTAATATGCTGTTGAATATGGTTTTCCAAAATTGTGTTGAAAATATTTCGCATATGTTCATGAGGGATATCACTCTATAGTCTTCTTTTCTTGTAATGTGTTAGTCTGGTTTCGCTATCAGAGTACCACTGGTCTTATAAAGGACATTATGAAACTAGTCTCTGTAATTTTCTGGAAGACTTTGCATTTAAACATGTTTTTTTGGCATGGTATGTATTAAATATTTATAAATTATTCTATGGATGACTGAAATTAATATACATTCTGCAGCTGACAAGTTAACTTTGTTAATTACATTTTCTAATATTTTATATCCTGGTACTTTTAAGTGCTTTTCTAGCAGTTTCTTAAAAAAAAGTGTTGAACTTCCTGACTTTGGAGATTGATCAATTTCTCACTGCATTTTTGTCAACTTTTGCTTTAAATAATTTGGCAGTTTGCTAAAATAGACACACAATTTTTAAATTGCTATATCAGTCTGCTCATTGAATCTTTTACCATTTGAAAAGATTTCATTTTAATTTTACTTATTGTATTTGCCTTAAGATATTTTTTGTTGCTAATTAATGTAAACTATGTCAACTCTCTCTTAATGAAGATTTAATGGCATGTCTTTTTCCATGCACTGAATTTCAACATCTTCTATACCCATGCATTTTACATTTTTTCCTCATAAACAGCATAAACTTTTTCTTCCCAGTCTCATTATCTTTGTTTATATATTGAAATATAGTTGATTTACAATATTATATTAGTTTCAGGTGTACAGCATAGTGATTCAATATTCTTATAGATTATAATCATCTGAAGGTATTATTAAATATTGGCTACATTCCCTGTGCTGTGCAATATATCCTTGAGACTTATTTATTTTATACGTAATAGTTTATACCTCTTAATTCCCTATGATTTTATTGCCCTTCCTCATTCCTTATCTATCCTGGTAAACACTAGTTTGTTCTCTATATCTGTGAGTCTGTTTCTGTTTTTTTTACATTTGTTTGCTTTCTTTTTTAAAATTCCATATAGAAGTGATACCATACAGTATGTGTCTTTCTCTGCCTGACTTATTTCACTAAGTCAGATAATATCCTCCAGGTTCATTCATGTTGTTGCAAATGGCAAAATGTCATTCTTTTTACGGTTGAGCAATATTCCATTTTGTGGGTGTATATATTAATACATGTTTATTAATATACATCACATCTTTTTTATCCATTTGTCTGTTGGACACATCCATTTTGCTGCAAATGGCAAAAATCTCATTCTTTTTAAGGCTGAGTAATATTCCATTTTTTGGTGTGTGTACATGTGAATATATATATTAATATATATCACATCCTCTTTATCCATTTATCTGCTGATAGACACTGAAGGCTCATCCATATTCCAGCTATTGTAAATAATGCTGCTATGAACATTGCAGTCCATGTATCTTTTCAAATTAGTGTTTTCATATTCTCTGGATATATACCCAGTTGGAATTACTGGATCACCTGGTAGTTCGGCTTTTAATTGGTGGGAGGGGGTGCACTTTACAGTGTCTGCAACTATTTATATTCCCACCAAAATTATGCTAGGGCTTGTTTTCTTCACATCACCAGCAATATTTGTTATGTGTGGTATTTTTGATGATAGACATTCTGACAAGTGTAAGGTGATATCGCATTGTGGGTTTGCTGTGAATATCCTTGATATTGAGTGATTCTTAGCACCTTTTCATGTGCTTGTTGGCCATCTGTATATCTTTTTTGGAAAAATGTCTATTCAGGTCTTCTGCCCATTTTTAATTGGGTTGTTTTTTCACACTGAGTTGTGTGAGTTGTTTATATATTTTGGATATTAACCCAAAATCAATAATGTCATTTGCAAATATTTTCTCCTATTCATTAGCTTGTGTTTTTGTTTTTTAATGGTTTCTTTTGCTAAACAAAAGTTTTTAAGTTTAATTAGGTCCCATTTGTTTACTTTTGCTTTTGTTTCCTCTGCCTTAGGAGACAGATCCATGAAAATATTGCTAAAATTTATGTCAAACAATGTTCTATGTTCTCTTCTAAGATTTTTATGGTTTCTAGGATTACAGTTAGGATTTAATTCATTATGAGTTTCTTTTCATATATGGTATGAGAAAATTTTCTAATTTTATTTTTTACATGTACCTGACCAGTTTCCCCAGGATCATATACTGGAAACACTGTCTTTTCCTCACTGTATTCTTACTTTCTTTGTTGTAGATGAATTTATCATAAGTGCATGAGTTTATTTGAGTTTTCTGACTGTTCCATTGATCTCTCTGTCCTTTTTGTGCCAGCACTATACTGTTTTGATTACTGTAGGTTTATAGTACAGTCTGAAGTCAGAAGGCATGATACCTTCATCCTTGTTCTCTTTTCTCAAAATTTCTTGGGCTATTCAAGGTCTTTTGTGGTTCCATATAAATTTTAGGATTATATGCCCTACTTCTGTGAAAAATATTAAGTATTTCGACAGAGATTGCATTGAATCTCTTGATTGCTTTGGGTAGTATGGACATTTGCACAATACTAATTTATCCCACCTACTAATAAGAACAGAGGACATCTTTCTATTTCTCTGTATCATATTTAATTTCTTTCATCAGTGTCTTAAGAGTTTTAAGAGTATAAGTATTTCACCTCCTTGATTAATTCTGTTATTCTTATTGATTCAATTTTAAATAGAATTATTTTCTTGCTTTATCTTTTTTAAAGTTCATTAGCATTATATAGAAAAGATACTGGGTCATAAGGTCTAAATGGATGGGAATTATGCTCATTTTGCATATCACTGGATATTTAATCCTAGTAAAATACCTGGAATATGGAAGTTAAATAATATAGATTTAAATGAATGAATAAGGGAAAGAATAAATTAAGAAGCATAGTCCATATGTTTGTGGTATGTGGAGCCTGGTACATATCTATTGAAAACTTAAGTATCCTTCTTGGTGATCTGATAGTTCAAGATTGGTGTCTGATTCCCACCATTTAAAAAAATGACATAGATCCCGGAGTATAAAATTCAAAGTTGCTTAAGTTATTACTAAATTCTTAGTTATTCTTAATACCTGGTATCATGTCCCAAGGACATTAGGAAACCATGAAGAGATTTGAAGAATACAAGGATATATTATCCAATGCAGGGAATATAGTAAACAATTTAGATTATAATACTATATGAATTAATATATTAACAATAACCATAAATGGAGTATAACCTTTAAAATTATGAATCACTATGTTATATACCAAAACTTATATAATATTGTACATCAATACTTTAATACAAAAAAGTAAAATAAAAAATAAAGTTTGGATTCATTTCTGAAGCTGACTAATATGAAGCTATAGTAAGTTTGGTTGTTCTTAAAGTTGTATGTGAATTTGGTCCTGAGTACTTAACGATACAGATGGAGTGTACTGTACTTTTAACTTGGGCTTTGCTAATATATGTATATAATTTTCTCTTCCCTCACATTCCTTGGTGCATATTCCTATCTCTTAGGGCAAGAATAGAGTGTCTCTAAATTTCCCCAGCAAGAGTCTCTTCAGTCTCATGTTTACTTTTAGATGAAAGTCAAGTTTATATGCATGATCCTTTACTATATACCCACAGAGCAGATATAGATTCTAGGGCTAGCCATGGTATTACTAGTGCCCATCAAAATTTTCATTGTATATTGTTCTGTGTTGGTTTATTGGAGTATACTGATGGGTTTAGAGAGGGTGGCAAGCTCAGTATTCTAAGCATCCAGATGTTTCCATCTGGAAACGCAGTGGGTACACTTGGAGATGGTAGCTGGATTCAAAACTTTGAGGACTAATGCATTTTTCATCTTTATCCATTCCAACTGTTTTCATCATTATGTCAATGCTATATTGACATAAAACACACAACTTTCACTGGGACAACAATTACATAACACCTATTATCTGAATCTCACTCCCAGAGTTATCTCCTTTTCTTTCTATTTGGCACACCACCGAATGCCTTTTAGTCTATGTATTCCAATAAATAGTCTTAAAATGTGCAAGACATGTTGCTATCACTTGGTGATAAAATGTGAGTAATTCGTCTTCATGAAACTTAGGATAAATTGAGGAGGCATAGAAATAAATTAGCAAATACATGACAGTGTGATAAGGAGATAGAAAAATGACAGACATCTAAGTGGAATCGGGGCTTGTCAGAAGGATCCCTTTATATTATTATACTCTGGGATACTGTCTGTGACCAACCATGTCTTGGGTAGATGTGACTTGGTTGTATTCAGTGAGAGCACCATATTGCTCAATTCCAGGAACACCATTCATATGACCAGGCAAATGATGTCCCGTGGATTGTTCTGCAGACTCCATGCAACTCAGTTACTCTAATGGCAAAAGCAGCCGCGATTATTTTGAAAAGGCCAATTCTTAATGAGAAGACAATGAATTATCATAGCTGGTCTACATTATGGTGAGGTGTTTTATCAATAGGAAGTATAAGAATAGCCTTCCAGGTTTTGGTACATAGTTATTCTATCAATGAAGTAATAGGTGAAAGACAGGAACTTCAAGACTTAATGCAGTGCTGCCAAATCAAGAAATAAGCTGATACCAGATCATGATGATTTAGCAATTCATTGAGGAAAAGGTGATGGTAGATGTTATATCTTCTGGATATTCGTGAGGTTTTAGAAGACTGACTTCCATAAGACAATTCTTCAGATCTCCAGAAGATGATCAAAACTAAGAACAGTCATAGAGGTTCACATATTTGAGGTCAAACAGTCCTGGAAGAGGTTATTTCAAATGAAACGGTAGTCCGAGCAGTGTGAGTAAAGGGTCTTTCTAAATTGCTTCAATGTGCTATCTGTATATTGTGTAAGGTGTCTGTCCTTTGTAAGATAGGGAAAGCATATCCTCACCTAAAAGCACTGGTTTCTAGTTAGTATGGATGTCCAGAATCCAGGGCACAGGAGGGCCATGCATGGTGTAGTATACAGCAAAAGCTATAGAGATTACTGACGATCTGAGGTTTAGATTCTCCAGTCAAAGTCAAGGGAACTTTCTGAGCTGACTGGTCATGAGTCAGAGCATTTAATCAATGCAATGGTGCCTCTTTATAATGTAGTGTTGGAGGCCAAACCTCCAGTCTGAATATATCCACTGAGGACATGTGCAGCTGTGCAGCAGAACTACAGAACTTTCTTCATGTAAACCTGCCACTCTTAGATTATCGATTAGCTCTGATATTTGTAACCTACTTTTAAGATAAGGAGTATTTGGAAAATTTAAACTAAATCAGCCATCAGTCAAGATTTTTTTTTTTTAATTTAGTTCCAAAATTCCTGAAAAAAAAATCAATATTAAGTTTTTCAGCAAGAGCTTTATACACATGGCAAAATAACTATTTATCAGCCTGTGTAGTCAGTAAACTTACCTGTGAAGAATTAAATATGAATATAAGAGTTCTCATATATAGAATTAAGCAATTTCTCTTTCAAAACCTAACATATATTGCTCTGGGTACTTTGTGTTTGCCTAATCATGAGTCATCTTCTTTTGATGAAGTAATTCATATCTGAATGTTTTCATCATGAAAATGAGAGGCCACTTCAAATTATCTTTATGAGAAAGTCTGTGCTTTGGACATGAAATGATCATTCCTCTTGAGGAAACAACACTAAAAAAAAAATGAATCAAACCTTGTTTTTATCACAGAAACTGCAGCTCTAAATTTGCTTAGATGGGTTCAGTTTTCTATTTTAATTCCTGTGTCAAATGCAAGTGTGAGAAGAATTTTAGCATTGTGGACAATCTGCAAAACGATGCAACTGTACCCCAGGACGACAACAAACTGAATATACAGTCAGTATATAGGAAATGCTCTGTCTTTTTAAATGCATTTTTAATGTGAGTGGAAGAAAAAGATGAGTATTTGAACTCAAAGACATAAAAAATCAATATTCTAATATAGGTTGCAATGTATAATTTAGATTATCCTAATATTAAGCCTAATCAAGATTGCCAGGAAAAATATCAATAAGCTCAGATATGCAGATGACACCACCCGTATGGTAGAAAGCGAAGAACAACTAAGGAGCCTCTCGAGGAAAGTGAAAGAGGAGCGTGAAAAAGTTGGCTTAAAACTCAACATTCAGAAAACGAAGATCATGGCATCCGGTCCCATCACTTTCTGGCAAATAGATTGGGGAAACAATGGAAACAGTGACAGACTTTATTTTGGGGGCTTCAAAACAACTGCAGATGTTAATTGCAGCCATGAAATTAAAAGACACTTGCTCCTTGGAAGAAAAGCTATGACCAACCTAGACAGCATATTAAAAATCAGAGACATTACTTTTCCAACAAAGGTCTGTCTAGTCAAAGCTTTGGTTTTTCCAGTAGTCATGTATGGATGTGAGAGTTGGACTACAAAGAAAGCTGAGCGCCAAAGAATTAATGCTTTGATATTGGAGAAGACTCTTGAGAGTCCCTTGGACTGCAAGGAGATTGAACCAGTCCATCCTAAAGGAAATTAGTCCTGAATATTCATTGGAAGGGCTGATGCTGAAGCTTGAACTCCAATAATTTGGCCAACTCATGCAAAGAACTGACTCATTGGAAAAGACGCTGATGCTGGGAAAAATTGAAGGCAGGATGAGAAGGGGATGACAGAGGAT
Organism: Budorcas taxicolor; assembly: GCF_023091745.1. NCBI lineage: Eukaryota > Metazoa > Chordata > Mammalia > Artiodactyla > Bovidae > Budorcas > Budorcas taxicolor. The sequence continues at coordinate 127,630,505 of NC_068910.1, forward strand.
GAGATAGTTGGATGGCATCACTGACTCAATGGACATGAGTGTGAGCAAGCTCCAGGAGTTAGTGAAGGACAGGGAAGCCTGGCATGCTGCAGTCCATGGGATTGCTGAGTCAGACACGACTGAGTGACTGAACTGACTGAAATTTAAGCCAATGAGTTGGAAACTTGGGAATTCAGACAAGAGCTAAAGAGGAACAGAAGGTAGAATTTATTTCCTGAGCCAACTAATATCAGGCTAGATTTGTTGGTTAATTTTTTTCTCCTTTTTGATGGATGAACTTTACCCTTTAAAATATGACCAAACAATACATAAAATTCTGTTAACAATACTTATGTTTTGGGAAGGGACAAGAGGCAGAGGAAGAAAGCTCTGATACCCATTATAAATGTTTTGAACAATTATTTGAATATTCTAATAATGTATATGTGCTCCCTTTTTTAAATTTTTTTTATTTTTTTTTACCTTCTTTTATTTTTATTTTTATTTTTTTTAATTTTAAAATCTTTAATTCTTACATGTGTTCCCAAACATGAACCCCCCTCCCACCTCCCTCCCCATAACATCTCTCTGGGTCATCCCCATGCACCAGCCCCAAGCATGCTGTATCCTGCGTCAGACATAGACTAGCGATTCAATTCTTACATGATAGTATACATGATAGAATGCCATTCTCCCATATCATCCCACCCTCTCCCTCTCCCTCTGAGTCCAAAAGTCCGTTATAGACAGCTGCGTCTTTTTTCCTGTCTTGCATACAGGGTCGTCATTGCCATCTTTCTAAATTCCATATATATGTGTCAGTATACTGTATTGGTGTTTTTCTTTCTGGCTTACTTCACTCTGTATAATCGGCTCCAGTTTCGTCCATCTCATCAGAACTGATTCAAATGAATTCTTTTTAACGGCTGAGTAATACTCCATTGTGTATATGTACCACAGCTTTCTCATCCATTCATCTGCTGATGGACATCTAGGTTGTTTCCATGTCCTGGCTATTATAAACAGTGCTGCGATGAACATTGGGGTACATGTGTCTCTTTCAATTCTGGTTTCCTCGGTGTGTATGCCCAGCAGTGGGATTGCTGGGTCATAAGGGAGTTCTATTTGCAATTTTTTAAGGAATCTCCACACTGTTCTCCATAGAGGCTGTACTAGTTTGCATTCCCACCAACAGTGTAGGAGGGTTCCCTTTTCTCCACACCCTCTCCAGCATTTATTGCTTGCAGATTTTTGGATCGCAGCCATTCTGACTGGTGTGAAGTGGTACCTCATTGTGGTTTTGATTTGCATTTCTCTGATAATGAGTGATGTTGAGCATCTTTTCATGTGTTTGTTAGCCATCCGTATGTCTTCTTTGGAGAAATGTCTATTTAGTTCTTTGGCCCATTTTTTGATTGGGTCGTTTATTTTTCTGGAATTGAGCTGCATAAGTTGCTTGTATATTTTTGAGATTAGTTGTTTGTCAGTTGCTTCATTTGCTATTATTTTCTCCCATTCAGAAGGCTGTCTTTTCACCTTGCTGATATTTTCCTTTGTTGTGCAGAAGCTTTTAACTTTAATTAGATCCCATTTGTTTATTTTTGCTTTTATTTCCAGAATTCTGGGAGGTGGATCATAGAGGATCCTGCTGTGATTTATGTCTGAGAGTGTTTTGCCTATGTTCTCCTCTAGGAGTTTATAGTTTCTGGTCTTACATTTAGATCTTTAATCCATTTTGAGTTTATTTTTGTGTGTGGTGTTAGAAAGTGATCTAGTTTCATTCTTTTACAAGTGGTTGACCAGTTTTCCCAGCACCACTTGTTAAAGAGATTGTCTTTACTCCATTGTATATTCTTGCCTCCTTTGTCAAAGATAAGGTGTCCATATGTGTGTGGATTTATCTCTGGGCTTTCTATTTTGTTCCCTTGATCTATATGTCTGTCTTTGTGCCAGTACCATACTGTTTTGATGACTGTGGCTTTGTAGTAGAGCCTGAAGTCAGGCAAGTTGATTCCTCCAGTTCCATTCTTCTTTCTCAAGATTGCTTTGGCAATTCGAGGTTTTTTGTATTTCCATACAAATCTTGAAATTATTTGTTCTAGTTCTGTGAAAAATATGGCTGGTAGCTTGATAGGGATTGCATTGAATTTGTAAATTGCTTTGGGTAGTATACTCATTTTCACTATATTGATTCTTCCGATCCATGAACATGGTATATTTCTCCATCTATTAGTGTCCTCTTTGATTTCTTTCACCAGTGTTTTATAGTTTTCTATATATAGGTCTTTAGTTTCTTTGGGTAGATATATTCCTAAGTATTTTATTCTTTTCATTGCAATGGTGAATGGAATTGTTTCCTTAATTTCTTTTTCTACTTTCTCATTATTGGTGTATAGGAATGCAAGGGATTTCTGTGTGTTGATTTTATATCCTGCAACTTTACTATATTCATTGATGAGCTCTAGTAATTTTCTGGTGGAGTCTTTAGGGTTTTCCATGTAGAGGATCATGTCATCTGCAAACAGTGAGAGTTTTACTTCTTCTTTTCCAATTTGGATTCCTTTTATTTCTTTTTCTGCTCTGATTGCTGTGGCCAAAACTTCCAGAACTATGTTGAATAGTAGCGGTGAAAGTGGGCACCCTTGTCTTGTTCCTGACTTTAGGGGAAATGCTTTCAATTTTTCACCATTGAGGATAATGTTTGCTGTGGGTTTGTCATATATAGCTTTTATTATGTTGAGGTATGTTCCTTCTATTCCTGCTTTCTGGAGAGTTTTTATCATAAATGGATGTTGAATTTTGTCAAAGGCCTTCTCTGCATCTATTGAGATAATCATATGGTTTTTATTTTTCAATTTGTTAATGTGGTGAATTACATTGATTGATTTGCGGATATTGAAGAATCCTTGCATCCCTGGGATAAAGCCCACTTGGTCATGGTGTATGATCTTTTTAATGTGTTGTTGGATACTGATTGCTAGAATTTTGTTGAGGATTTTTGCATCTATGTTCATCAGTGATATTGGCCTGTAGTTTTCTTTTTTTGTGACATCTTTGTCAGGTTTTGGTATTAGGGTGATGGTGGCCTCATAGAATGAGTTTGGAAGTTTACCTTCCTCTGCAATTTTCTGGAAGAGTTTGAGTAGGATAGGTGTTAGCTCTTCTCGAAATTTTTGGTAGAATTCAGCTGTGAAGCCGTCTGGACCTGGGCTTTTGTTTCCTGGAAGATTTCTGATTACAGTTTCAATTTCCATGCTTGTGATGGGTCTGTTAAGATTTTCTGTTTCTTCCTGGTTCAGTTTTGGAAAATTGTACTTTTCTAAGAATTTGTCCATTTCTTCCACGTTGTCCATTTTATTGGCATACAACTGCTGATAGTAGTCTCTTATGATCCTTTGTATTTCTGTGTTGTCTGTTGTGATCTCTCCATTTTCATTTCTAATTTTATTGATTTGATTTTTCTCTCTTTGCTTCTTGATGAGTCTGGCTAGTGGTTTGTCAATTTTATTTATCCTTTCAAAGAACCAGCTTTTGGCTTTGTTGATTTTTGCTATGGTCTCTTTTGTTTCTTTTGCATTTATTTCTGCCCTAATTTTTAAGATTTCTTTCCTTCTACTAACTCTGGGGTTCTCCAATTCTTCCTTTTCTAGTTGCTTTAGTTGTAGAGTTAGGTTATTTATTTGACTTTTTTCTTGTTTCTTGAGGTATGCCTGTATTGCTATGAACTTTCCTCTTAGCACTGCTTTTATAGTGTCCCACAGGTTTTGGGTTGTTGTGTTTTCATTTTCATTAGTTTCTATGCATATTTTGATTTCTTTTTTGATTTCTTCTGTGATTTGTTGGTTATTCAGAAGTGTGTTGTTCAACCTCCATTTGTTGGAATTTTTAGTAGTTTTTCTCCTGTAATTGAGATCTAATCTTAATGCATTATGGTCAGAAAAGATGCTTGGAATGATTTCGATTTTTTTGAATTTATCAAGTTTAGATTTATGGCCCAGGATGTGATCTATCCTGGAGAAGGTTCCATGAGCACTTGAAAAAAAAGGTGAAATTCATTGTTTTGGGGTGAAATGTCCTATAGATATCAATTAGGTCTAATTGATCTAATGTATCATTTAAAGTTTGTGTTTCTTTGTTAATTTTCTGTTTAGTTGATCTGTCCATAGGTGTGAGTGGGGTATTAAAGTCTCCCACTATTATTGTGTTATTGTTGATTTCCCCTTTCATACTTGTTAGCATTTGTCTTACATATTGCGGTGCTCCTATGTTGGGTGCATATATATTTATAATTGTTATATCTTCTTCTTGGATTGATCCTTTGATCATTATGTAGTGGCCTTCTTTGTCTCTTTTCACAGCCTTTGTTTTAAAGTCTATTTTATCGGATATGAGTATTGCCACTCCTGCTTTCTTTTGGTCTCTATTTGCGTGGTATATCTTTTTCCAGCCCTTCACTTTCAGTCTGTATGTGTCCCTTGTTTTGAGGTGGGTCTCTTGTAAGCAGCATATAGAGGGGTCTTGTTTTTGTATCCATTCGGCCAGTCTTTGCCTTTTGGTTGGGGCATTCAACCCATTTACGTTTAAGGTAATTATTGATAAGTATGATCCCATTACCATTTACTTTATTGTTTTAGGTTCGGGTTTATACACCCTTTTCATGTTTCCTGTCTAGAGAATATCCTTTAGAATTTGTTGGAGAGCTGGTTTGGTGGTGCTGAATTCTCTCAGCTTTTGCTTGTCTGTAAAGCTTTTGATTTCTCCTTCGTATTTGAATGAGATCCTTGCTGGGTACAGTAATCTGGGATGTAGGTTATTGTCTTTCATCACTTTAAGTATGTCTTGCCATTCCCTCCTGGCCTGAAGAGTTTCTATTGAAAGATCAGCTGTTATCCTTATGGGAATCCCCTTGTGTGTTATTTGTTGTTTTCCCCTTGCTGCTTTTAATATTTATTCTTTGTGTTTGATCTTTGTTAATTTGATTAATATGTGTCTTGGGGTGTTTCGCCTTGGGTTTATCTTATTTGGAACTCTCTGTGTTTCTTGGACTTGGGTGATTATTTCCTTCCCCATTTTAGGGAAGTTTTCAACTATTATCTCCTCAAGGATTTTCTCATGATCTTTCTTTCTGTCTTCTTCTTCTGGGACTCCTATGATTCGAATGTTGGAGCGTTTCATATTGTCCTGGAGGTCTCTGAGATTGTCCTCGTTTCTTTTAATTCGTTTTTCTTGTTTCCTCTCTGATTAATTTATTTCTACCATTCTATATTCTATTTCACTAATCCTATCTTCTGCCTCCATTATCCTACTATTTGTTGCCTCCAGAGTGTTTCTGATCTCATTTATTGCGTTATTCATTATATTTTGACTCTTTTTTATTTCTTCTAGGTCCTTGTTAAACCTTTCTTGCATCTTCTCAATCCTTGTCTCTAGACTATTTATCTGTGATTCTATTTTGATTTCAAGATTTTGGATCATTTTCACTATCAGTATTCGGAATTCCTTCTCAGGTAGATTCCCTACTTCTTCCTCTTTTGTTTGGTTTGGTGGGCAACTCTCCTGTTCCTTTACCTGCTGAGTATTCCTCTGTCTCTTCATCTTGGTTATATTGCTGCGTTTGGGGTGGCCTTTTTATATTCTGGTAGTTTGTGGAGTTCTCTTTATTATGGAGCTTCCTCACTGAGGGTGGGGTTCTATCAGTGGCTTGTCAAGGTTTCCTGGTTAGGGAGGCTTGTGTTGGAATTCTGGTGGGTGGAGCTGGGTTTCTTCTCTCTGGAGTGCAGTGGAGTGACCAGTAATGGGTTATGAGACATCAAGGGTTTTGGAATAATTTTGAGCTGCCTGTATATTGAAGCTCAGGGGAGTGTTCCTGTGTTGCTGGAGAATTTGAGTGGTATGTCTTGTTTTGGAACTTGTTGGCCCTTGGGTGGAGCTTGGTTTCAGTGTAGGTATGAAGGCATTTGATGAGCTCCTATTGCTTAATGTTCCCTGAATTCAAGAGTTCTCTAATGTTTTCAGGCTTTGGATTTAAGCCTCCTGCTTCTGGTTTTCAGTTTTATTTTTACAGTAGCCTCTAGACTTCTCCATCTATCCAGCACCGGTGATAAAACATCTAGGTTAAAGATGAAAAGTTTCTCCACATTGAGGGACACTCAGAGAGGTTCACTGAGTTACAAGGAGAAAAGAAGATGGAGGGGGTAGTTAGAGGTAACTGGAATTAGATGCGGTGAGATCAAAAGAGGAGAGAGCAAGCTAGCCAGTAGTCACTTCCTTATGTGTGCTCTATAGTCTGGACCGCTCAGAGGTATTTATGGAGTTATATGGGGAAGAGGAGAGGGAGGAAGTAGACAGAGGTGACCAGGAGGATAAGAGAGAGGAATGAGAAGGAGAGAGACAAATCCTGCCAGTAACCAGTTCCTTAGGTGTTCTCCACCATCTGGAACACACAGAGATTCACAGAGTTGGATAGAGAAGAGATGGGGGAGAAAAGAGACAGAGGCCACCTGGTGGAGAAAAAGGAGAGTCCAAAGGAGGAGAGAGTGGTCAAGCCAGTAATCTCGCTCTCAGGTAAACTTGGGTAGTGAAGTTTGGGTTTTTAAATGTACAAAATTGACAACAGAAACCTAAGAGCAAAGATTAAAAATCTAGAGTAGAGGTTGGATTTTAAAAAATACAATATTAAAGAAAAGAAGCAGAGGAAAAAGGAAGAAAGAAAAAAAAAACAAGAATTATTAAAAAAACAAACAAACAAAAAAACAAAACAAAACAAACAAACAAAAAACCACCAACAACCATCCAAAGGCTATATATGGTGTTTGCCTTAAAAAAAAAAAAAAAGACTTTTTTTAATAGTAATAGTAGGTTATAGAAATAAAAATTAGAGGAGAAATAGAAGACTTAACAATTAAAATAATAGTTAGAAAAAAAAAGAAGAAAAAAAAAAAAGAAAAAAAAAGGAATGATTTTTAAATTATTAAAAATATATCTGCCCCTTCTCTGATGTTTTGGGCCATGTGGGATCACTTCCAAGGTGGTTCCTTCTGTTTAACTTCTTCTGTTTGCTGGTTTTTTAGGCTCACTAGTTCAGTCGCGCTGTGGGGAGGGGGGATGCTGCAAACAAATAGCACTGTCGTGTGCACAGTGTCTCAGCCCCGCCTGACCTGTCCCTTCTCGTGGCGCACAAACCGCTCCGGCTCTACGATGCTCAGCCGGGAACCGTCTGGGGCCGGCCCTAGGCTGTGTGCACTTCCCCGGTCCAAGCCGCTCAGGTTCGGCGCTCAGGCCGCCCTCAGAGGCACAGATTCGGCTGGGACTGCGTTTTGTGCCCTTCCCAGGTCCGAGTAGCTCAGGAGTTTGGCGAGCGCGGTCGCCGCGGCGTGTCACCTTTTCTGCCGCTGCTGCTCAGCTTTCTGGGTGGACCGCTGGTGTCCCCCGTGAGGCAGATTGTGAGTGTCCAGCACCCCCAGAAGTCTTAGCAAAGAAGCCTGCTTGCAGTTAGGTAAGTAAAGTCTCTCCAGGTCTGCAATTGCCCCTTTCCAGTCCTTACGGCTCTGGCTGCCTGTCCCCGGCGGGGGATGGTCTGCAGCCGGCTTTTTCCGTTCCGTCCTTTGTTCTGTGCTCGGTCCTGGCGGTGTCTTATGTTCGAGCTTTTCGGGCGGTAGCTATCCCACAGTCTGGTTTGCTAGCGCAAGTTAGATCGTTCTGGTTGCGTGTGGGGCGTTCCTGCCCGATTCTTACCCAGCACTGCAGCCCGCGCCTCCCGCGCGTCCCTGCCCTGCCCCCACTTCCCAATGGCGGATGCAGGCGTCTGTGCTGCTTTTCCGCTGGGGGAGTTACTGTTGGGCTTGTAATCTCTTGGTTTTAATTATTTCTTTATTTTTCCTTCCTGTTACGTTGCCCTCTGTGTTTCCAAGACTCGCCACAGACTCGGCAGGGAGAGTGTTTCCTGGTGTTTGGAAACCTCTCTTCTTAAAATTCCCTTCCCGGGACGGGCTTCCCTTCCCGGGACAGAGCTCCCTCCCCACCTCCTTTGTCTCCTTTTTCGTCTTTTATATTTTTTCCTACCTGTTTTTGAAGACAATGGTCTGCTTTTCTGGTTGCCTGATGACCTCTGCCAGCCTACAGAAGTTGTTTTGTGGAGTTTGCTCGGTGTTGAAATGTTCTTTTGAGGAATTTGTGAGGGAGAAAGTGGTCTTCCCGTCCTATTCCTCTGCCATCTTTATCCCGTCCTCCCTTTTTTTTAAATGTCAATAGGTATTTTTTAGGTGGAAAGATTCTGAACTACCTACATTTTTATTTTTATATTTTTTTGTGTACTAAAAGCACTAATGCTATTTTTGAGCAATATTCATCATTGTAGAAAGTCAAGACATAAATGATAAACAAAAATAATAAAACATTCTCAAAACCCATGATCCATTAAATTGTTAGCTTTTAGATGTTTGCTCTTCCAGATTCTTTTCTCAAATAGAGTATGCTATTAATTTAACACTAATTTAATTAATTTAACACTAATATGTAACTTTCTGGGCATCCCAGGTAGTTCTGTGGTAAAGAGTCCACTTGCCAATGCAGGAGACATGGGTTTGATCCCTGGGTTGGGAAGATCCCCTGGAGATGGAAATGGCAACCCACTCCACTATTCTTGCCTGGAAAATCTCATGGACAGAGAATCCTGGCAGGCTATAGTCTATGGGATTGCAAGAGTCAGTCATACCTTAGCAACTAAAACAATAACAACATATAATTTCCATATCATAATAGAAATTGGTATTATTGTTTTTAAGGACTATGTATAAAATGTACCATAATTTACTTAATGAGTTCATTCTTGTTGGAATACCAGGTTGTTTTATATTCTTCCTTCTTTTTTATTTGTGCACTTGTGTCATTATCTCTTAGGATAAATTCCTAGAAAAGCATTGCTGGCCCAAAAGGAAGGCATATGTTTAAGGCATTTGATACAGTTGTCAAATTGTCTTTCAGGAAAGTTGGACCAATTTAGACTACCATTAGCAGTGTATCACAATGTCTGTTTCTTCCAACCCATGCTGTCACTCAGTTTTGTCAGTCATTTAATAGTCGTCAGTATAGTAAGCTAAAAATTAAATCTCATTTTATTTGCATTTTTTGAATTTAAATATATTTTTTCCTTTCTTGGATTTTCTGTTATTTCCCAGAGTATTTTTTTCAACTGAGATGTTGAACAATCACTGCTAACACTCTTTATATGATAATATATAAACATATGTTAATATATATTGTAATTATCTTACCCAGTTTGGTGTTCAGTCTCAGCCATGATCATACTGTTTTCCCCCCATAGATGAAGAAGTTTTACATCTTATTTTTAAATTGATTGACAGACTAAGCGTATAAAAGGAGAACCAGGCCATATAGAAAATAGAACTTTGATCTATAGCAACCTTCCCAGGAAACCAAATCCTTCAATAAACAGTCAGGAAACTAGCTTACTGTAAGTAAATCAGACTTGTAGGAACAGAAATTCCTATGTCAGGTAGCAATCTAGATGCTAAACAAGGACTTCTGTATCAGTCAGCCCCAAATGGCCAGGATTCATCACTAACTGACAGCTTCCTTAATTTGGTCCCCACTTCCAACTTAGAACAAGCAGAGAAATCCAAATTTCCATCCCTAACCAATCACATCAGATTTGTCCCTTCTAGCTAACTTTGCCAACAGCTACAATCAGGGCATACCAGAAGCCTCCCCTTTTTTCCAACATACAGCTTTTCCACTCATCTTGAGTCTCTACCAAAACACAAGTGATGGCAGCTGATTCCCTTGCTACTGGAAGCTCAGTAGCGATACATAAGCATCGCTAACCTTATTTGGCTAGTCTTGGTTTATTTTCACACCTTTTATGTATTCTCCTGTTTCTTCTTTGGTGCTACATGGAGAGCTCTTCTTTATCATGGGCATGCATGCTAAGCCACTTTCAGTCAAGTCTGCCTCTTTGCAAACATATGGACTGTATTCTGCCAGGCACCTCTGTCTATGGGATTCTCCAGATAAGAACACTGGAGTAGGGTGCCATGCCCTCCTCCAGGGGATCTTCCCAGCCCAGGAATCAAACCCTCATCTCTTATGTCTCCTACATTAGCAGGTAGGTTCTTACCACTAGTGCCAAATGGGAAGTCCTTTCTTTATCACAAGTTTATTAATTTTTAACTATTTATTTACATTTTATTGAAGAGCCAACATAGTATGCTGGCTCAAAGTGCTTGCTCAGGAACTAGATTATTTGGATTTTGATGTCTTGGCTACAACTAATCAGGTAAATATTAGGTTGGTACAAATGTAATCACGGTTTTGGACTGTGAATTTTAAATCATTATAACTAAGCTCAAACACATCTTTATTCATGAAAATAGGAAGCATTACAATCAACACATTTTTGCCCACAAGAAATAAATTTGTTTATTCCTGTAGTGTAAAAATCTGTGCTTCAGAATTTGATGAACTTTTGGAAAGTATTTTCTGAATCCTGCTGGTTATGAAAGTGTTTTCCGTGCAAAAATGTTGTCGAGATGCTCTAAGTATTGGTAGTCAGTTGTTGCGAGATCAGATAATATGGCAGATGAGGCAAAACTTCGAAGCCCAGTTCACTGAACTTTTGAAGCACTGGTTGTGTGGCTTGTGGTCCAGCATTGTCATGGAGAACTGGGCCCTTTCTGACCAATGACCAATGCCGGTTGCAGGCATTGCAGTTTTCAGTGTATCTCATTGATTTGCTGAGCGTACTTGTCAGAAACCACTACTGGTTTCACCAGGATTCAGAAAGCTGTAGCAGATCAGATCAGCAGCAGACCACCAGACAGTGATCATGAGCTTTGTGTGTTTGTGTGTGTGTGTCCAAGTTTGGCTTTTGGAAGTGCTTTGGAGTTTCCTCTTGGTCCAACCACTGAGCTGGTCTAGTTGTCTTATAAAATGCATTTTTCATTGCATGGCACAATTGGATAAAAAAAATGGTTCACTGTAGTTGCATAGAGTAAGAGAAGATGACACTTCAAAATGTTTTTTTTTTTTTTCTTCAAATTTTTGGTCAGCTCACAAGGCACCCACTTGTCAAGCTTTTTCACCTTTCTAATTTACTTCAAATGCCATACCACCATAGAATGGTCCATGTTGAGTTCTTCATCAACTTCTCATGTAGCTGTAAGAGGTTCAGCTTCAAATATGGCTCTCAGTTCATCATTCTCAAACTTCTAATGGCCAGCCAGTATGCTCTTCATCTTCAAGGCTCTCACCTCCTTTGCAAAACTTTTTTAACCACCACTGCACTGTATAGTTCATTATCAGTTCCTGGGCCAAATACATTGTTGATGTTCTGAGTTGTCTCCACTCCACTGCTTTACAACCCATTTTCAACTTGCATAAGAAAATTGCTTGAATTTGCTTTTTGTCTAACATCATTTCCATAGTTTAAATTAAATACAAAATAAGCAAGTAATAAGTCAGCAAAAAACATAAAGCAAGAAATGTACACTAAAATGATATATAACATAATCATATTTTTTAAGAATGTACTCCAATGTCAAATGGCAAATTTCAATAATGCAAAAATCACAGTCATTATTGTACCAACCAAATAACTTTGAATGAGTTTTCCAACTTCTCTGGACTCAATTTTCCCATCTGTGCAATGGGTATAATATTAGCTTCAATTGTTGACGTGAGGACTCGCAACAATGATTAAATCAGTGCCTAATATATAGTTAGAATCCAAAGTGTTGCATTCAAAGTTTATATTTTTTTCAAGCATTTGATGATTATATTTCTGAATATGGGAGTGTCTTACATGTTTCTTATAGGAAGTTACCTACAAGATCCCAAGGCAAAAGAAATGTGAGAAGGCAAAATGTTTGTCTGATGAGGCCTTACAAATAGCTAAGAAAAGAAGAGAAGCAAAAGGCAAAGGAGAAAGGGAAAGATATACCCAACTGAATGCAGAATTCCAGAGAATAGCAAGGAGAGATAGGAAAGCATTCTTAAGTGACCAACACAAATAAATAGAGGAAAACAATAGAATGGGAAAGACTAGAAATCTCTTCAAGAAAGTAAGAGATACCAAATGAAAATCCATGCCAAGATGGGCACAATAAAGGACAGAAACACAAGGACCTAGCAGAACTAGAGGGGATTTAGAAGAGCTGCAAGAATACACAATAGAACTAAACAAAAAAGGTATTAGTGATCCAGATAATCACAATGGTGTGATCACACATCTACAGCCAGACATCCTGGAATTCGAAGTCAAGTGGGCCTTAGGAAGCATCACTATGAACAAAGATGGTTGAGGTGATGGAATTCCAACTGTACTATTTCAATCCTAAAAGATGATGCTGTGAAATTGCTGCACTCAGTATGTCAGCAAATTTGGAAAACTCAGCAGTAGCCACAAGACTGAAAAGGTCAGTTTTCATTCCAATCCCAATGAACAACAATGCTAAAAAATTGTTTAAACCACCATACAACTGGACTCATTTTACATGCTAGGAAGGTAATGGTCAAAATCCTTAAAGTTATGCTTCAGCAGTGCATGAACCAAGAACTTACAGATGTACAAACTGGATTTAGAAAAAAGGCAGAAAATCCAGAGATCAAATTACCAACCTTCATTGGATCACAGAAAAAGCAAGGGAATCCCAGAAAAAAAAAAAAAAAAAACACATATATTTCTGTTCCATTGACTATGCTAAAGCCTTGGACTATGTGGATCACAACAAACTGTGGAAAATTCTTAAGAGATGGTAATACCAGACCACCTTACCTGTCTCCTGAGAGACCTGTATGCAGGTCAAGAAGCAACAGTTAGAATTGGACATGGAAAAATGGACTGGCTCAAAATTGAGAAAGGCTTATGTCAAGACTGTGTATTGTCACCCTGCTTATTCAATTTATATGCAGAGCACATCATGCGAAATGCCAGGCTGGATGAAGCTCAAGCTGGAATCAAGATTGCTGGGACAAATATCAACAACCTCAGATATGTAGATGATACCATTCAAATGGCAGAAAGCAAAGAGGAACTAAAGAGCCTCTAGATGAAGGCGAAAGAGAAGAGTAAAAAAGCTGGCTTAAAACTCAACATTCAATAACTTAGATCGTGTCATCTGGCCCATCACTTCCTGGCAAACAGACGGGGAAAAAGTGGAAACAGTGACAGATTTTATTTTCTTGGGCTCTAACACTGCAGACAGTGAATGCAGCCATGAAATTAGAAGACCCTTGCTCCTTGGAAGGAAAGCTATCACAAACCTAGATGGCGCATTAAAAAGTGGAGACATCCCTTTGCCAGCAAAATGTCCATATAGTCAGATCCATGGCTTTTCCAGTAGTCATGTACAGATGTGAGAATTGGACCACAAAGAAGGATGAGAACTGAAGAAATGATGCTTTCAAACTGTGGTGCTGGAGAAGGCTCTTGAGAGTCCCTTGGACTGCAAGGAGATCAAACCAGTCAATCCTAAAGGAAATCAGCCCTGAATATTTATTGAAAGGACTAATGCTGAAGCTCCAATACTTTGACCACCTGATGAAAAGCTGACACACTGGAAATCACCCTGATCCCGGGAAAGATTGAGGGCAGGAAGAGAAGGGGGTTACAGAGGATGGGATGGTTGGATGGCATCATGACTCAATGGACATGAATTTGAGCAAACTGCAGGAGATGGTAAAGGACAGAGAAGCCTATCATGCTGGTCTATGGGGTCACAAAGAGTTGGATACCACTTAGCAACTGAACAAAGAAAAATAAATAGGAGGTTATAAGCAGACCCTAAGAATCATTTGGGGAGTAGATTCATGACTTCAATCAATTTAGGCTGTCTGCAATTCAGGGCAAGTAGGTATTCACAAAAGCAAGAAACTGAGGGAAGCTTGGGATGCTGCTTGGGTCAGCAGGTTGAGAACTGAGGGGATGTTGCCATTTACAGCCACATAGATGCTCAAGACCCTGTTCCAACCCAAAATGTCCACAATCGGGTTATTATTTCATCCACTAGAGTGAATCAAACTTTTCTTGATTTCATATGTAGATGATATCATACAGTATTTGCCTTTCTCTGTTTGAGTTAACTTCACTTAGCATAAAAACCCTTGAGGGTTTTATCTTCAAGGTCCATCCATGTTGTTGCAAAAGGTAGGTTTTCCTACGTTCTCATGGCTGAATAATATAAAATCATATCTTCTCTATCCATTTACCTATAGAGGAGCACTTAGGTTGTTTCAGTATCTTAGCTATTATGAATACGCTCCAATGAACATAAGAGTGCAGATATCCCTGTGAAATCATGTTTTCATTTCCTTTGGATATGCTCCCAGAAATGGGATTTCTCAATTATATGCTAGTTCTTTCTTTCTTTTCTTTTTTCTTTTTTTCTTTTTTTTTTGAGAAATCTCCACACTATTTTCCATACTGGCTATTTATATCCCCACTAAGAGTGCACAAGAGTTCCCTTTTCTCCACATTCATGCCAAAGCTTGTTACCTCTTGTGTTTTTAACGATAGCCATTCTAACAGTTGTGAAGTAATCACTCACTGTGCTTTTGACTTGCATTTCCTTGATGATTCATGACATTGAGCACCTTTTCATGAATTTGTTGGCCATCTAGAAAAAAGAACCTACATGGGCTTCCTAGATGATTTTGAAGATGATGGTATGTGGAACTGAAACACTGAAAACAATGCTACAGATTTGCTCAGGGAGTAAACTGGTTTGCATCTGAATTTATATCTGAAGTACGAACTTTAAAAAAATGACATGGCATCAGGGGAAGAATACAAAGATTCACTTGCCCTCCTCTTTCATCTTTTTCAAACAATTGTTAGAGAAAAAAAGCCTATTATTATTATTTCATCCTTAAAGAAGACATTAAAATACTTGGTTTCTTTAGTGTCTCACCTTCTCTATTCTGCAGTTCAGCACACTCTGTCACTGGCATAAATCGTAGGATGTCTAAGGAAACACTGGTCACCTTGACCCTCTCCTTTAATTACCAGTATTTTCAGTTTTAGTTAGAAACAGTGTTTTAAACTGTGTTTTTCTTGGAGCTTTTCATACAATAGTAACATTACTTTTCAATCTTCATGAATGAAATTTTGAAAAAAAATATAAAGAATGAAGGAAAATATTTCACTTGTTTCACTGTCACACATACACACAGTTATATCTATTACTTGGAAAAGATCCTGATGCTGGAAAGATTGAAGGCAGGAGGAGAAGGGGATAACAGAGGATGAGATGGATGGATGGCATCACCGACTCAATGGACATGAGTTTGGGCAAGCTCCGGGAGTTGGTGATAGACAGGAAAGCCTGGTGTGCTGCAGTCCATGGGGTAGCAAAGAGTCAGACGCGACTGAGTGACTGCACTGAAATATATGATTTTATACTGTTTCCAATAATTTCATATTTTTATCTTTTCTTTTCAGCTAGATAGGAAGATAATAGTAAATTTTATTACTCTTATCTGCAATATGAATTTGGAGGAAAACAAACACATAATAAATATTCTGGGTTAGCATTTTTCTCATTATCATTTGGTCATTTTTACTATTCTATTAATTTTGTTCACACTGTACCTTTTGTCTTCCCTTTTTTCCTTTTTCCTGCTCTTTAAAGTTGAAGTCAACTTCTCCCACCACACACATATTATTGGAAGCTAGTCCTACATTCAGATGGAATCAGTTCAGTTCAGTTGCTCAGTCGAGTCCGACTCTCCGCCACCCCATGAATCACAGCACGCCAGGCCTCCCTGTCCATCACCAACCCCCAGAGTTCACTCAGACTCACATCCATCAAGTCAGTGATACCATCCAGCCATCTCATCCTCTGTTGTCCCCTTCTCCTCCTGCCCCCAATCCCTCCCAGCATCAGGGTCTTTTCCAATGGGTCAGCTCTTCACATGAGGTGGCCAAAGTACTGGAGTTTCAGCTTTAGCATCATTCCTTCCAAAGAAATCCCAGGGTTGATCTCCTTCAGAATGGACTGGTTGGATCTCCTTGCAGTCCAAGGGACTCTCAAGAGTCTTCTCCAACACCACAGTTCAAAAGCATCAATTCTTCGGTGCTCAGCTTTCTTCACATTCCAACTCTCACATCCATACATGACCACAGGAAAAACCATAGCCTTGACTAGACAGACCTTAGTCGGCAAAGTAATGTCTCTGCTTTTGAATATGCTGTCTAGGTTGGTCATAACTTTTCCTCCAAGGAGTAAGCATCTTTTAATTTCATGGCTGCAATCACCATCTGCAGTGATTTTGGAGCCCCCAAAAATAAAGTCTGACACTGTTTCCACTGTTTCCCCATCTATTTCCCATGAAGTGATGGGACCGGATGCCATGATCTTAGTTTTCTGAATGTTGAGCTTTCAGCCAACTTTTTCACTCTCCTCTTTCACTTTCATCAAGAGGCTTTTTAGTTCCTCTTCACTTTCTGCCATAAGGGTGGTGTCATCTGCATATCTGAGGTTATTGCTATTTCTCCTGGCAATCTTGATTCCAGCTTGTGTTTCTTCCAGCCCAGCGTTTCTCATGATGTACTTTGCATAGAAGTTAAATAAACAGGGTGACAATATACAGCCTTGATGTGCTCCTTCAGATGGACCCAAGCTCAAATATATCCCCCATATACACTCTTGGTTCACACTCTTACTACTTTGATATTTCTTTGACTTAGTTTTCTTAACATGCAAAATTATAATAATAGTCATATCTACATTATTGAGTGCTCATGCTTAGTGGCTTCAGTCATGTCTGACTTTTTGTGACCTCATGGACTGCAGCCCACCAGGCTCCTCTGTCCATGGGACTTTTCAGGCAAGAATATTGGAGTGGGTTGCCATTTCCTCCTCCAGAGGGTCTTCCTGACCCAGGGATTGAACCTGTGTTTCCTGCATCTCCTGCATTCTTTACCACTGAGCCACTGGGGAAGCCTATCTACGTTATAGATCAAGTTTCAAATTCAACGAATGTATAGGTTTGTTGCAAGGCTTACATAAAGTATATAAAGTATTTATAATGGTACAAAGAATATAAACAAGGGCTTGGTAAATATCTGTTATTACAAACATCATTTTTCCAACTGAGACTCTGTATCAAAGCATCTCTAGAGTAAACATAGCTGTGTTTTTCATTTATAAAATATGATAAAAATGTTATTTAATTAAAACTTCTCACAATGGTTTAACCATGCTGCTGCTAAGCTGCTAAGTCACTTCAGTCGTGTCCGACTCTGCAACCCCATAGACAGCAGTCCACCAGGCTCCTCCATCCCTGGGGTTCTCCAGGCAAGAACACTGGAGTGGGTTGCCATTTCCTTCTCCAGTGCATGAAAATGAAAAGTGACAGTGAAGTTGCTCAGTCATGTCCGACCCTTAGTAACCCCATGGACTGCAGCCCACCAGGCTCCTCCATCCATGGGATTTTCCAGGAAAGAGTACTGGAGTGGGTTGCCATTGCCTTCTCCATTAACAATGCTACTTCAACTTTATATACATGTAAACAATATCTGATATGTTAATGAAATTTACTGAGGTAATAGTGCTAAAAAGCTGAACATATTTTTTAAAAATGGAATATAATATTAGCAAACATTATTTAAACATATATGATGATCACTTTTTCACAAGCATCCATATAATTTATTCTTCAAAATAATTCTCCATTTCTCAGATAGTAAATAGGCATAAAATACTAAGTAACTTGCCCAAACTCACATTTCACAAGTTAAGACAGCCAAGAGTCAAGCTCAGCTATTTTGCAAGCTATACTGTTTCTTTTAGAGACTACTTAATCCCAAATTCAACCCTCTTTGCACAATACCACCCTGAAATATTATTTCATATCTACTCAAGGACATGAGTGAAATGAATACCAGTGTTACATGAAAAGATACCCTTCTGTTTGCCAAGAGTGAGAGAAGTATGTTAGTTTCAATGTCCCATGGTATAAAGAGAGAAAAAAAATAGAGATTTAAAGTTAAATTATCTCCAGGTGGGCATATGAGATTTGCAATGGTTAATCTTTATCTGTGGACTTGATTCGCTTACAAACACTTTAGTCAGTCAACTCACAGGCTGGAAATATATTAATGCCACAAACTCAGGTACCTGGGCCAACCCAACTAGAAAATACCTTCTTAAAACTTTATGCCTCTGTATTTTTAAGAATGAATTTGTTAATTTTAAAATGGGTCCTGTCTAAAGAAAATAGTCTCCAAAGTTTATGAAACACAAGTAACATATAATGATGTTAAACAAATTTAATTCAAGTCGTTTCACTTCTTTATGTTATTACAAAGTAAATAACATTTAAATTATTAATAAATAGCAAGAATACTATAAATTCTCATGATTGAAACTCTGTAACAAAAATGAGAGTAACAGGCTATCGTATAAAAGGTCAGATTTCCCACCAACTTTTCAACTCTTTCCTATAGTCACCATCCTGTGCAGTTCACTCACTCTCACCTGGATTGATTGCTGCCTCATATATAGAAAATCTAAATGTTACAAGCATGAAAATCTATTACCCTGGAAAGTGTAGCTCTTTTTGAAAAAAATTTTTAGATAAACACTGATATCAAATTCTAGGTGCAAAAAAAAAACACAGAAAAAACCTGATACCTTACTATGAAGCCATGGAAAATGAAAGTATGTTGTTGATGCCTGTTTGATAATTTCAGGTAATTTGACTTTTTAAAATCTTATCTGTTTGATTTACACTCTATTACCAGGTAGCAAGCAGCATGTCTGGATTGCAATTTTCTTCAAGAACAAAGCTTCTCTTCATAAACTGCACATGGAGTGAAGTATATATGGTAATGGATTGCCAATATCTTTAAGGTGCAAATACAGCTTCTTCTCTAAAAAAATCAAAAGTGAGTGGTGCTTAACAAACCTTAAAACCATTTTTTTTGAAAAAATATTTCTTCATTTGTTCTGCGCCCTTAGGATGATTTCCAGAAACTTTAAACTGTTTCATTAAAAAAAACACAAACACAATTTTGCCACTTATGTTTTCACCATAATTTTCTCCCAGTTTCACCAGGGGGTATATCTGTGGAGATTAAAATGCTGCAATTCCAGGAGTTTGGGGGTTATCTTCCTATAACATGGTTTTAATTTTATTTTGATGATGACTAATGATACTGTATACTTTTTTCTTAATCCAAGGATATTGTTTTATCACTAACCTAAAAAAAGAACATGCACTTCATTCATCAAAATGGCTGAAATTATTTTTAACAACTTTATTGGAGATATAATTGACATGTAACATATTGTACATGTTTAGGGTACAAAATGATGTTTTGACTTATGTACTTCAATGAAACAATTACTGTAGATAAGATAATGAAACCATACATCACTCACCACATTTTTCTCATGTCCTTTGTAATTTATCCTCCTGTCTTTTCACCCACTCCCTGTACACTGTCCTATATAAGCATGGCTCTGCTTTCCATCAATATAGATTAGTTTGCATTTTATAGAATTTAACATTCATGGGACCATATAATATATAAACTTTTTGTTTTTTGGTCTAGCTTCTTCCATTAAATGCAAGTGTTCTGAGATTCATTCCTTTTGGATCATGTATCAATAGTTCCCTTCTTTTTATTGCTGGATAGTGTTATATTATATTCATTCATCTGTTGATAGAAAGAATCTTTTCTAATTTCAGGTAGTTGTTGATAAAAACATTATGAATACTCATGTACAAGTCTAACTGTGGACATATTCTGTCATTCCTCTTGGATAAATATCTAGAGCAAAGGGCTAGATCATATGGTGGTTATAATCTTCCACACTCTAACCAACAATGTATGAGGGTTCCATTTTTTTCCATATACTTCCCGGTAAATGATATAGTCTTTTTTATTTTTATCAATTATAATAATGTAGTATTACATTTTACTTTTTGCTTTCATTTATTTAATAATGAAATATCTGTTTAAATAAAACTTTAACTGAGTTGTTTTTCATCCTGTTAGTCTTAAAAGTTCTTTATATGTTCTGGATATAAATACTTTATAATATATATAGTTGCATATATTTTCTTTCAGTCTATGGCTTACCTTTTCATTATTTTAATATTAACATCATGCTTCAAAAACAAAGTTTCTAATTTGTCTGAAGTTCAATTGTCCAATCTCTTCTTTTATGGATTATGCTTTTGATGTCATAGCCAAGAGATCTTTCCCTAAACACATCACAAAAGTTTTCCTATGAATTCTAAGTTTTACATTTAGGTCCAAAATATTTTGTGGGTTAGCTTTTCTAATACAGGGTGAGGTATTTATCAAAGATCTCTTTGGTTTTTGGTTTACCTACACAAATAACCAATGCTGAAAATACTATTCTTTCTCCACTAAACTGGCTTCGCAACTTTGTAAAAAACAAACAGTTGTCCATATATCTGTGAGCTTCTTCCTTAACTCTTCATCTGTTTCATTTATCTGTTTATTTTGATACCAATACCACATAGCCTCCATTACTATTGCTTTAAGCTTTATATTCCTCAGAATTTTTTTGGCTGCTCAATGACTTTTACATTTCCAAATGAATTTTAGAATAGATGTTTCAATTCCTATTTTAAAAATTTAAATGGAAGAATAGGGCTTCCCCAAAGATACATTGTGGAACTCTGTGACTCTTCCTCCATAAAATCATTGAAAATTCTAGAAAAAAATGTCAAAATCAACTTTCTCAGGACTCTGGAAATTATTCACAGGTTTGTGACAATGAAAGGAGTATTTGTTTAAAAGCCAAACAAAACAAAACTGCTGTACCTTGGTAACAAAAGCAGAGTTTTTGACTTTTTATGCTTGGCCTATTCCCATTCCTCTCTCCAAAGATATTCATTATTAATCTAATTTTTAAACTTCATGGTAGTCTTGAAACCAAAGAAATTTCACAACCACAACAGCAGTGAAAACCAGGAGTATTAGAACAACCACAAAGAGAGGTGAGGACTTCAGTTCTTCAGAACACCCCTTTTCCATACTATTGTTATTATTACATTTAAATATCTAGAAAAGTCCGATTTACAGAGCAGTCATAATTTAACCTAACTCAGAGCTTACTGCATTACAGAACCTCTACTTCTGTGGCCTTTGCTGGGAAAAAATCAAAGGCAGTTGTTTACCTTTGCCATTTCTCAGGTCTGTAATACCACTGAGGCAAATATGAGCCTAACAGCAACAACTAAAAGGTTAAAAGTAATATTTGAGGAACAAAATGTCCATGGGAAACTCTGGAAATCTTTAACATATTTCTCTAGCTATAAAAGTCTGCATGCTGTGCGTTTTCAAGGTTGTACATATGCCCAAGGACGACCTGGGAGCAACCTCAACCCCTCAGATGTGGCTGAAATATACATACTATCCAAACAGGAAATGAAGGATAAGGCAGAGTTGTGACCAGCCTGTGTACTGAAGGCATGTATTTACCCACATACAGAGACCCTTTGTAAAGGATGAAAGATTTATCTATTGAAGGCATTTAAATTAATCTCTGATGAATCATTAGAAGATTAGTAATTTTATCAATCAGGTTTCAGAGGCAGCACACTATTAAGAATACAGACGTTATAGAAATAGCTCAGAAAAGTCACTAAATAAATAGAAACAACACCAAATTTAACAGAGAGAAAGAAATTTCTAGAGTTAACATATTATACTATTCCAAATATTCATTTGTTAACAAAAAATTAAAAGAAATGTGAAAGTACTACCCATACCCAGGAATAAATTAATTCAATAGAAACTATTCCTGAGAGGACCCAGATGTTAAATTTATTAGACATAGACCTAATCAACTAGCATAAGTGCATTCAAAAAATAGGACAAGTATGTCTAAACAATTAAATACAATGATTCTCATCATTCACAGAGAGATTATCAACAAAGAGAAAGAAATCTTATAAGAAGAACAATATTCTCTGAAGATCATACAAGACGACTCAAAAACTGGTGCACCACCAAGGAGTACTAACAAATGCTTAACAAATGCCCCAGAGGAGATGAGAGAAAGAAAGAGGCAGAGATACTATTTGAAAAAAAAAAAAAAAAAAGTCATAAAACATCCCCAAAACTGAAGAAAATCATTTAGAAAGAAAACGTAACAGGTGAAGTCATTAGCACAAAAAAGGCTACAGCAATTCTGAAATATAGCCAGGCAAATATTGGAAATTCCTGGTAGGTCTCAAAGCCTGCGAATAATTTACTTTGGCTCTCAGTTCTGCCCTCTGGGCTGTGGGTTCTGCCTACTCAGTCAACTATCCTTCATCACAAAAGGCAGTGATTGTTTGTAGCTCGGTAGTTTCTCAGTCTCCTCTCTGTCAATAGAATTTGGGAGGTCCCAAGTTCTCTTTTCATTCAAGGTCCCTTATATGGCCTCTACGTCTTTCAGTCAACTGATAAGGTTTCTGCATCTACAATGCTTCAAAAATCGCTGTGGATCTTCTCTGACTTACTGAGCCTATTCCATTAGAAGTTACACACATAAATTTTGTTAACATATGCCCTTTTCTATTTCTGTATTTTGAGTTTCTCATAAAAATGCTGAAAGGAGACACCCTGAAGCTTCCTAACAGCCCTTTAGAGAAGATGTATGAAGCACAACTTTGTTCTATTTAGAGAACATTTTGTTTCACTGAACAGTACCCTGATACATTGCTGTTGATCTTCCTGAGATCTGAACAAAAGATTTTACAGTCATTCTCTTGGCTTAAACCTTAGTGCACTAGGATTCATTTCTACTTATTGTTTAATCTAAGCATTTGTCATCTGTAGAGACAGAATTTTCAAAACCATCAAGTTCCAGTTTCTTCATGTTTAAAAGCACTTTGTCAATATAATTCTCTTCTCTTGAATTTTATATTAAGAAGCAAGGATACAAACAAGAAGCACATTCAAAACTGTGACTGGAAATATCCTTAGCCAGATCATCCAGTTCATCAAGTATACTACCTACTTTCAACATGATGGATGGTGTCCATGTTGAACTTTCTACCAGTATATAAGAAGGATCTCCCTTCTTTCAGTTTTCAATAACAATTAGGTCACGTTCCTGAATGTCCTCAGCAGCAGCCTTATCTAAGGCAATGAGACTTCTGTTAATAGTGTCTTAATGAACTGAACTGAAGACATTTAGGGTTTCCATAACAGACTCAGAAAAGACAGCTGCCTGGTATCAAAGACACACCAACATTTTAGGTTTTCTATTATGAAAACACTCCATTCTCAGCACCAAAAGTCTCTACTACTCACATCAGTGAGTCAGTCAGTCAGTTCAGTTGCTCAGTCGAGTCTGATTCTCCGCCACCCCATGAATCGCAGCACGCCAGGCCTCCCTGTCCATCAACAACTCCCGGAGTTCACTCAGACTCACATCCATCAAGTCAGTGATGCCATCCAGCCATCTCATCTTCTGTCATCCCCTTCTCCTCCTGCCCCCAATCCCTCCCAGCATCAGGGTCTTTTCCAATGAGTTAACACTTTGCATGAGGTGGCCAAAGTACTGGACTTTCAGCTTTAGCATTAGTCCTTCCAGGGAAATCCCAGGGCTGATCTCCTTCAGAATGGACTGGTTGGATCTCCTTGCAGTCCAAGGGACTCTCAAGACTCTTCTCCAACACCACAGTTCAAAAGCATCAATTCTTTGGCACTCGGCTTTCTTCACATTCCAACTCTCACATCCATACATGACCATGGGAAAAGCCAAGCCTTGACCTGATGGACCTTTGTCGGCAAAATAATATCTCTGCTTTTCAATATGCTATCTAGGTTGGTCATAACTGTTCTTCCAAGGAGTAAACATCTTTTAATTTCATGGCTGCAATCACCATCTGCAGTGATTTTGGAGCCCCCAAAATAAAGTCTGACACTGTTTCCACTGTTTCCCCATCTATTTCGCATGAAGTGATGGGACTAGATGTCATGATCTTCGTCTTCTGAATGTTGAGCTTTCAGCCAACTTTTTCACTCTCCTCTTTCACTTTCATCAAGAGGCTTTTTAGTTCCTCTTCACTTTCTGCCATAAGGGTAGTGTCATCTGCATATCTGAGGTTATTGATATTTCTCCCAGGAATCTTGATTCCAGCTTGTGCTTCATCCAGCCTAGCGTTTCTCATGATGTACTTTGCATATAAGTTAAATAAGCAGGGTGACAATATACAGCCTTCATGTACTCCTTTTCCTATTTGGAACCAGTCTGTTGTTCCATGTCCAGTTCTAACTCTTGCTTCCTGACCTGCATATACATTTCTCAAGAAGCAGGTCAGGTGGTCTGGTATTCCCATCTCTCTCAGAATTTTCCACAGTTCATTGTGATCCACACAGTCGAAGGCTTTGGTATAGTCAATCAAGCAGAAATAGATGTTTTTCTGGAATTCTCTTGCTTTTTCCATGATCCAGCGGATGTTGGCAATTTGATCTCTGGTTCCTCTGCCTTTTCTACAACCAGCTTGAACATCAGGAAGTTCACGGTTCACATATTGCTGAAGCCTCGCTTGGAGAATTTTGAGCATTACTTAACTAGCGTGTGAGATGAGTGCAATTGTGCAGTAGTTTGAGCATTCTTTGGCATTGCCTTTCTTTGGGATTGGAATGAAAACTGACCTTTTCCAATCCTGTGGCCACTGCTGAGTTTTCCAAATTTGCTGGCATATTGAGTGCCGTACTTTCACAGTATCACCTTTCAGGATTTGAAGTAGCTCCACTGGAATTCCATCACCTCCACCAGCTTTGTTCATAGTGATGCTTTCTAAGGCCCACTTCACTTCACATTCCAGGATGTCTGGCTCTAGGTGAGTGATCATACCATCGTGATTATCTTGGTCTTGAAGATCTTTTTGTACAGTTCTTCTGTGTATTCTTGCCACCTCTTCTTAATATCTTCTGCTTCTGTTTGGTCCATACCATTTCCGTCCTTTATTGAGCCCATCCTTGCATGAAATGTTCCCTTGGTATCTCTAATTTTCTTGAAGAGATCTCTAGTCTTTCCCATTCTATTTTTTTCCTCTATTTCTTTGCATTGATCGCTGAGGAAGGCTTTCTTATCTCTTCTTGCTATTCTTTGGAACTCTGCATTCAGATGCTTATATCTTTCCTTTTCTCCTTTGCTTTTTCCTCTCTTCTTTTCACAGCTATTTGTAAGGCCTCCCCAGACAGCCATTTTGCTTTTTTGCATTTCTTTTCCATGGACATGGTGTTGATCCCTGTCTCCTGTACAATGTCATGAACCTCAGTCCATAGTTAATCAGGCACTCTATCTATCAGATCTAGTCCCTTAAATCTATTTCTCACATCCATTGTATAATCATAAGGGATTTAATTGAGGTCATACCTGAATGGTCTAGTGGTTTTCACTACTTTCTTCAATTTAAGTCTGAATTTGCAATAAGGAGTTCATGATCTGAGCCACAGTCAGCTCCCGGTCTTGTTTTTATTGACTGTATATAGCTTCTCCATCTTTGGCTGCAAAGAATATAATCAGTCTGATTTCGGTGTTGACCATCTGGTGATGTCCATCTGGTGATGTCCACGTGTAAAGTTTTCTCTTGTGTTGTTGGAAGAGGGTGTTTGCTATGATCAGTGCATTTTCTTTGCAAAACTGTATTAGTCTTTGCCCTGCTTCATTCTGTATTCCAAGGCCAAATTTCCTGTTATTCCAGGTGTTTCTTGACTTCCTACTTTGCCTTCCAGTCCCCTATAATGAAAAGGATATCTTTTTTGGGTGTTAATTCTAAAAGGTCTTGTAGGTTTTCATAGAACCGTTCAACTTCAGCTTCTTCAGCATTACTGGTTGGGGCATAGACTTGGATTACTCTGATATTGAATGGTTTGCCTTGGAGACGAACTGAGATCATTCTGTCGTTTTTGAGATTGCATCCAAGTACTGCATTTTGTACTCTTTTGTTGACCATGATGGCTACTCCATTTCTTCTAAGGGATTCCTGCCTGCAGTAGTAGATATAATGGTCATCTGAGCTAAATTCAACCATTCCAGTCCATTTTAGTTCGCTGATTCCTAGAATGTTGAAGTTTACCCTTGCCATCTCTTGTTTGACCACTTCCAGTTTGCCTTGATCATGGACCTGTCATTCCAGGTTCCTATGTAATATTGCTCTTTACAGCATCGGACCTTGCTTCTGTCACCAGTCACATCCACAACTGGATACTGTTTCTGCTTTGGCTCCGTCCCTTCATTCTTTCTGGAGTTATTTCTCCACCGATCTCCAGTAGTATATTGGGCACCTACTGACCTGGGGAGTTCCTCTTTCAGTATCCTATCATTTTGCCTTTTCATACTGTTCATTGGGTTCTCAAGGCAAGAATACTGAAGTGGTTTGCCATTCCCTTCTCCAGTGGACCACAGTCTGTCAGACCTCTCCACCATGACCCGCCCATCTTGGGTGGCCCCACGGGCATGGCTTAGTTTCATTGAGAGGGCATCAGAGGGCAGACACACTGAAACCATTATCACAGAAAACTAGTCACTCTAATCACACTAGGACCACAGCCTTGTCTAACTATTCACATATTGCTGGATAATAAATTACTCCCAAATTTAGAGATTTAAAAACAAACAAACATTCTTATTTCACACTTTCAATGGATCAGAGATCTGAGTGTGGCTTAGCCAGAGAGTTCTGACTCAAGATCTCCCATGAGTTTACAATCAAGCTGTTGGCCAGGGTTGCAGTATCCTCTGATAACATATCTAGAAGATCATGTACTTCCAAGCTCAAGCATATATTTGCTGGCAGCCTTTGGTTCCTCTCTGGCTATCAGCAAAGGACCTGTTTCCTGCTGCATAAGCCAGTCTATAGGTTGTCTGAATGTCCTGAAATAGCTGTCTCCAGTACTAATAATTCCTTAGGGGGATGTCATCCAACATGGAAACTGAGTCTTTTATAACCTGTTTTCAGAAATAACATACTGCTACTTCTGTCTTATTTCAATAAGTGTAAGTAAGAGACTAAATGTATCCCACACTGAAAGGGAGAGTAATTAAGCTCTACGTCTTTAAAAGTGTTGCCTGAAAGAAATTATGAGCATATTTTTAAAACCACCAAAACTTAAATGCTAAAAATTTCTCCCTAAGCACTGCTGTAAAAGCACTACATTTCTTATTTTGTGTGCTACAAATTTCTTATTTTGTGTTTTTGTTTTCATTTGGCTCAATACTTCCACACTTCTATACTTCAATATGTTAGTTCAATACTTTTATTCAGCTTTAACTTCCCTTAAGAAGTTAGGACACAGATATTTGGAAATGTGTTATTTAGTTTCCAAATATTTTGGATCTTTCTAGATATTTTTCTGTTCTTGATTTCTAATTCAATTTCATTGCTTTCAGAGAACATAACTCATAATATTGAATGTGTATAAATTTTTTGATATTTGTTTAATGATCCAGAATATGTCCTATCTTTAAAATTTTCAACATGCACTTGAGAAAAAAATGTTTTGTGCTGTTATTGGGTCAATGTTTTTATAATGTCAGTTGCAAAAGATTGTTTGATAGTATTTTTCAACTCTTTTTTATCCCTACTGATTTTCTGACTACTGAATCTATCAGTTATTGAGAAAAGAGTGTTAAAACATCTAAATATGATCATGGATTTATCTACCTTTTCAGTTCTACTAGTTTTGCGTAATCTATTTTTAAGCTCAGTTATTTAAGAGTATGATCATTTAGGATTATTATGTCTACTTGATAAATTGACCCCTTTAATCATTCTGAAATAACCCTCTATTTCTAGCAATATTCTTTGGTCTGAAAAATATTTTTTTGATATTAATATAGCCACTCTAGCTTCTTTCATTAATTTTAGCATGTAATATTATTTTTCCTATTCCTTTTAATCTATGTGACTATATATTGAGGGTGGAATTACTATATTGGATTTGTACATGGATCTTGATTTTTATCTACACTTAAAATCTCTTGTAAAAGTTAGAATATTTAGAACATTTACATTTAATATGGTTATGAATATGTTTGAATTAAGTCTATAGGTTATTTTATGTCCGTTCCATTAGATTGTTGTCTCCTTTTTCTACTATCTAGTTACCTTTTTAAGGATTAATTTGAAATTTTATGATTGCATTTTGTCTACTCTGTTGGAATGATAGCTGTACTTCTTTGTTGTTTTTTAAAAATGAGTGGTGGGCCATTTCCTTCTCCAATGCATGAAAGTGAAAAGTGAAAGTGAAGTCGCTCAATCGTGTCTGACTCCTAGCAACCCCATGGAATGCAGCCCACCAGGCTCCTACATCCATGGGATTTTCCAGGCAAGAGTACTGGAGTGAGGTGCCATCTCCTCCGGAAATGTAAGTAACTGAACAGGAACACGAAGAACTGACATTTCAAATGATACCCATGTTGCAAAACATGTTTTTATCAATGGTGCTGTATAAGAGAAATCTTGAAACTACTGTAAAAATAAGACTGAAAACCAGAAGCAGGAGGCTTAAGTCCAGACTCTGAGAACACCAGAGAACTCCTGACTCCAGGGAACATTAACTGACAGGAGATCATCAAACACCTCCATACCCACACTGAAACCAAGCACAACCCAAGGGCCAATAGTTCCAGAGCAAGACATACCATGCAAATTCTCTAGCAACACAGGAACACAGCCCTGAGCGCCAATATACAGGCAGCCCAAAGTTACCCCAAAACCACTGACATCTCATAACTCATTACTGGGCACGTCATTGCACTCCAGAGAGAAGAAATCAAGCTCCATCCACCAGAACACCGACAAAAGCTTCCCTAACCAAGAAACCTTGAAAGCCACTGATACAACCCCACCCACAATGAGGAACCTCTACAATAAAGAGAACTCCACAAACTGCCAGAATACAGAAAGGCCACCCCAAACTCAGCAATATAAACAAGATGAAGAGACAGAGGAATACCCAGCAGGTAAAGGAACAGGATAAATGCCCACCAAACCAAACAAAAAAGGAAGAGATAGGGAATCTACCTGATAAAGAATTCTGGATAATGATAGTGATAATGATCCAAAATCTTGAAATAAAAATGGAATCACAGATAAAAAGCCAGGAGATAAGGGCTGAGAAGATGCAAGAAAGGTTTAAAAAGGACCTAGAATAGATAAAAAAGAGTCAATATATAACGCAATAAATGAGATCAAAAACACTCTGGAGGGAACAAATAGTAGACTAACAGAGGCAGAAGATAGGATTAGTGAAGTAGAAGATAGAATGGTAGAAATAAATGAACCAGAGAGGAAAAAAGAAAAATGAATTAAAAGAAATGAGGACAATCTCAGAGACCTCCAGGACAGTGTTAAATGCCCCAACATTCAAATCATAGGATTCCCAGTAGACAAAGACAAAAAAAAGACCATGAGAAAATACTTGAGGAGGTAACACTTGAAAACTTCCCTAAAATGGAAAAGGAAATAATCACCCAAGTCCAAGAAACCCAGAGAGTCCCAAACAGGATAAACCCAAGGCAAAACATCCCAAGACACATACTAATCAAATTAACAAAGATCAAACACACAGAACAAATATTAAAAGCAGCAAGGGGAAAACAACAAATAGCACGCAAGGGGATTCCCATAAGGATAACAGCTGATCTTTCAATAGAAACTCTTCAGGCCAGGAGGGAATGGTAAGATATACTTAAAGTGATGGAAGAAAATAACCTACAGCCCAGAATACTGTACCCAGCAAGGATCTCATTCAAATATGAAGGAGAAATCAAAAGCTTTACAGACAAGCAAAAGTTGAGAAAATTCAGCACCACCAAACCAGCTCTCCAACAAATGCTAAAGGATATTCTCTAGACAGGAAACACAAAAAGGGTATATAAACTCGAACCAAATACAGTAAAGTAAATGGCAACAGGATCATACTTATCAATAATTACCTTAAACGTAAATGGGTTGAATGACCCCAACCAAAAGACAAAGACTGGCTGAATGGATACAAAAACAAGACTCCTATATATGTTGTCTACAAGAAACCCACCTGAAAACAGGGGATGCATACAGATCGAAACTGAAGGGCTGGAAAAAGATATTCCATGCAAATAGAGACCAAAAGAAAGCAGGAGTAGCAATACTCATATCAGATAAAATAGACTTTAAAACAAAGGCTATGAAAAGAGACAAAGAAGGACACTACATAATGATCAAAGGATCAATCCAAGAAGATATAACAATTATAAACATATATGCACCCAACATAGGAGCACTGCAATATGTAAGACAAATGCTAACAAGTATGAAAGGGGAAATTAACAATAACACAATGATAGTGGGGGACTTTAATACCCCACTCACCCCTATGGATAGATCAACTAAACAGAAAATTAACAAGGAAACACAAACTTTAAATGATACCATAGACCAGTTAGACCTAATTGATATCTATAGGACATTTCACCCCAAAACAAGGAATTTCAACTTTTTCTCAAGCACAGATGGAACCTTCTCCAGGATAGACCACATCCAGGGCCGTAAATCTTGCCTTGGTAAACTCAAAAACATTGAAATCATTCCAAGCATCTTTTCTGACCATAATGCAGTAAGATTAGATCTCAATTACAGGAGAAAAGCTATTAAAAATTCCAACATATGCAGGCTGAACAACACGCTTCTGAATAACCAACAAATCACAGAAGAAATCAAAAAAGAAATCAAAATATGCATAGAAATGAATGAAAATAAAAACACAACAACCCAAAACCTGTGGGGCACTGTAAAAGCAGTGCTAAGGGGAAAGTTCATAGCAATACAGGCATACCTCAAGAAACAAGAAAAAAGTCAAATAAATAACCTAACTCGACACCTAAAGCAACTAGAAAAGGAAGAAATGAAGAACCCCAGGGTTAGTAGAAGGAAAGAAATCTTAAAAATTAGGGCAGAAATAAATGCAAAAGAAACAAAAGAGACCATAGCAAAAATCAACAAAGCCAAAAGCTGGTTCTTTGAAAGGATAAATAAAATTGACAAATCATTAGCCAGACTCATCAAGAAACAAAGGGAGAAAAATCAAATCAATAAAATTAGAAATGAAAATGGAGAGATCACAACAGACAACACAGAAATACAAAGGATCATAAGAGACTACCATCAGCAATTATATGCCAATAAAATGGACAACGTGGAAGAAATGGACAAATTCTTAGAAAAGTACAACTTTCCAAAACTAGGAAGAAATAGAAAATCTTAACAGACCCATCACAAGAATGGAAATTGAAACTGTAATCAGAAATCTTCCAGCAAACAAAAGCCCAAGTCCAGATGGCTTCACAGCTGAATTCTACCAAAAATTTGGAGAAGAGCTAACACCTATCCTACTCAAACTCTTCCAGAAAATTGCAGAGGAAGGTAAACTTCCAAACTCATTCTATGAGGCCACCTACACCCTAATACCAAAATCTGACAAAGATGCCACACAAAAAGAAAACTACAGGCCAATATAACTGATGAACATAGATGCAAAAATCCTTAACAAAATTCTAGCAATCAGAATCCAACAACACATTAAAAAGATCATACACCATGACCACGTGGGCTTTATCCCAAGGATGCAAGGATTCTTCAATATCCACAAATCAATCAACGTAATACACCACATTAACAAATTGAAAAATAGAAGCCATATGATTATCTCAATAGATGCAGAGAAAGCCTTTGACAAAATTCAACATCCATTTATGATAAAAACTCTCCAGAAAAGCAGGAATAGAAGGAACATGCTTCAACATAATAAAAGCTATATATGACAAACCCACAGCAAACATTATCCTCAATGGTGAAAAACTGAAAGCATTTCCCCTAAAGCCAGAACAAGATAAGGGTGCCCACTCTCATCACTACTATTCAACATAGTTTTGGAATTTTTCGCCACAGCAATCAGAGCAGAAAAAGAAATAAAAGGAATTGAAATTGGAAAAGAAGTAAAACTCTCACTGTTTGCAGATGACATGAACCTTTACATGGAAAAGCCTAAAGACTCCACTGGAAAATTGCTAGAGCTAATCAATGAATATCGTAAAGTTGCAGGATATAAAGTCAACACCCAGAAATCCCTTGCATTCCTATACAGTAATGATGAGAAAATAGAAAGAGAAATTAAGGAAACAATTCCATTCACCATTGCAATGAAAAGAATAAAATACTTAGGAATATATATGCTGGGAGGGATTAAGGGCAGGAGGAGAACGGGACAACAGAGGATGAGATGGCTGGATGGCATCACTAACTCAATGGACGTGAGTCTGAGTGAACTCCGGGAGTTGTTGATGGACAAGGAGGCCTAGCGTTCTGTGGTTCATGGGGTCACAAAGGGTCAGACATGACAGAGAGACTGAAGTGAACTGAACTGAAAGAAACTAAGGACCTATATATAGAAAACTATAAAACACTGGTGAAAGAAATCAAAGAGGACACTAATAGATGGAGAAATATACCATGTAAATGGATCAGAAGAATCAATATAGTGAAAATGAGTATACTACCCAAAGCAAACCATAGATTCAATGCAATCCCCAATCAAGCTACCAACGGTATTTTTCACAGAGCTAGAACAAGTAATTTCACAATTTTTATGGAAATACAAAAAACTTTGAATAGCCAAAGCAATCTTGAGAAAGAAGAATGGAACTGGAAGAATCAACCAGCCTGACTTCAGGCTCTACTACAAAGCCACAGTCATCAAGACAGTGGGGTACTGGCACAAAGACAGAAATATAGATCAATGGAACAAAATAGAAAGCTCAGAGATAAATCCATGCATCTATGGACACCTTATCTTTGACGAAGGAGGCAAGAATGTACAATGGATTAAAGTCAATTTCTTTAACAAGTGGTGCTGGAAAAACTGGTCAACCACTTGTAAAAGAATGAAACTAGAACACTTTCTAACACCATACACAAAAATAAACTCAAAATGGATTAAAGATTTAAACATAAGACCAGAAACTATAAAACTCCTAGAGGAGAACAGGCAAAACACTCTCCGACATAAATCACAGCAGGATCCTCTATGATCCACCTCCCAGAATATTGGAAATAAAAGCAAAAATAAACAAATGGGATCTAATTAAAATTAAAAGCTTCTGCACAACAAAGGAAACTATAAGCAAGGTGAAAAGACAGCCTTCTGAATGGGAGAAAATAATAGCAAATGAAGCAACTGACAAAGAATTAATCGCAAAAATATACAAGCAACTCATGAAGCTCAATTCCAGAAAAATAAACGACCCAATCAAAAAATGGGTCAAAGAACTAAATAGACATTTCTCCAAAGAACACATACAAATGGCTAACAAACACATGAAAAGATGCTCAACATCATTCATTATCAAAGAAATGCAAATCAAAACCACAATGAGGTACCATTTCACACCAGTCAGAATGGCTGCAGTCCAAAAGTCTACAAGCAATAAATGCTGGAAAGGATGTGGAGAAAAGGGAACCCTCTTACACTGTTGGTGGGAATATAAACTAGTACAGCCACTATGGAGAACATTGTGGAGATTCCTTAAAAAAACTGGAAATAGGACTGCCTTATGACCCAGTAATCCCACTGCTGGGCATACACACTGAGGAAATCACATTTGAAAGAGACACGTGTACCCCAATATTCATCGCAGCACTGTTTATAATAGCCAGGACATGGAAGCAACCTAGATGTCCATCAGCAGATGAATGGATAAGAAAGCTGTGGTATATATACACAATGGAGTATTACTCAGCCAATAAGAGGAATACATTTGAATCAGTTCTAATGAGGTGGATGAAACTGGAGCCGATTATACAGAGTGAAGTAAGCCAGAAAGTAAAACACCAATACAGTATACTGCTGCTGCTAAGTCACTTCAGTCGTGTCCGACTCTGTGCGACCCCATAGAGGGCAGCCCACCAGGCTCCCCCGTCCCTGGGATTCTCCAGGCAAGAACACTGGAGTGGGTAATATAGTATACTAATGCATATATATGGAATTTAGAAAGATGGCAACAATAACCCTGTATGCGAGACAGCAAAAGAGACACAAATGTATAGAACAGAATTTGGACTCTGTGGGAGAGGGAGAGGGTGGGATGATTTGGGAGAATGGCATTGAAACATGTATAATATCATATATGAAATGAATCGCCAGTCCAGGTTTGATGCATGATACTAGATGCTTGGGGCTGGTACACTGGGACGACCCAGAGGGATGGTATGGGAAGGGAGGAGGGAGGGGGGTTCAGGATGGGGGACACGTGTATACCTGTGGTGGATTCATGTTGACGTATGGCAAAACCAATACAATATTGTAAAGCAATTAACCTCCAATTAAAATAAATAAATTTATATTAAAAAAATAAAATAAAAAAATAAAAATGAGTGGTGGTCTTAGGGCTGATTTTATTTATTGCAGTCTAATTTCAAGCAATAATGCATATCTCTACACAAAATATACAACTGTATACTTTTATTGTACTTTCCTGGGCCTTTGTTCTGGTTCCTCTATGATTTACTTCTATATTTCCTAAAATACTATGATAGTTTAGTTTATATATTTTAGATAACTGTATTTTATAGAGATTAAAATAAGCAAAATATATTTCATATTTTCTGATGTATTTCTGTTTGCTGATGGTGTGATCACTGACCTAGAGCCAGAAATCCTAGAAGGCGAAGTCAATTTTGTCTTAGGAAGCATCACTATGAACAAAGCTAGTGGAAGTGATGGAATTCTAGTTGAGCTATTTCAAATCCTAAATGATAATGCTGTGAAAGTGCTGCACTCAATATGCCAGCAAATTTGAAAAACTTAGCAGTGGCCACAGGAATGGAAAAGGTCAGTTTTCATTCCAATCCCAAGCAAAGGCAATGCCAAAGAATGCTCAAACTATCACACAATTGCATTCCTCTCACACGCTAGTAAACTAATGCTCAAAATTCTCCAAGCCAGGCTTCAACAGTATGTGAACGGTGCACTTTCAGATATTCAAGCTGGATTTAGAAAAGTGGAGGAACCAGAAAGCAAATTGCCAACATCTGTTAGATCAACAAAAAAGCAAGAGAGTTCCAGAAAAACATCTAATTCTGTTTTATTGACTATGCCAAAGCGTTTGACTGTGTGGATCACAACAAACTGTGGAAAATTCTTAAAGAGACAGGAATATCAAACCACTTGAACTTCCTCTTGAGAAATCTGTATGCAGGTCAAGAAGCAACAGTTAGAACTGGACCTGGAACAACAGACTGGTTCCAAATAGGGAAAGGAGTACATCAAGGCTGTATATTGTCACCCTGCTTATTTAACTTATAGGCAGAGTACATCATGAGAAACCCTGGGCTGGATGAAGCACAAGCTGGAATCAAGATTTCAGGGAGAAATATCAATAGCCTCAGATGTGCAGATGACACCACCCTTACGGCAGAAAGCAAGGAAGAACTAAAAAGTCTGTTGATGACAGTGAAAGAGGAGAGTGAAAAAGTTGGCTTAAAACTCAACATTCAGAAAATGAAGATCATGGCTTCTGGTCCCATCACATCTTGGCAAATAAATGGGGAAACAGTGGAAACAATGACAGACTTTATTTGGGGGGGCTCCAAAATCACTGCAGATGGTGGCTGCAGCCATTAAATTAAAAGACATTTGCTCCTTGGAAGAAAAGTTATGAAACCTAGACAGCATATTAGAAAG
Source organism: Budorcas taxicolor (assembly GCF_023091745.1). NCBI lineage: Eukaryota > Metazoa > Chordata > Mammalia > Artiodactyla > Bovidae > Budorcas > Budorcas taxicolor. Next base: position 127,666,206 of record NC_068910.1, read on the forward strand.
CAGAGACTTTACTTTGCCAACAAAGGTCCATCTAGTCAAATCTTTGGCTTTTCCAGTGGTCATGTATGGATGTGGGAGTTGGACTATAAAGAAAGCTGAATGCCGAAGAATTGATCCTTTTGAACTGTGGTGTTGGAGAAGATTCCTGAGAGTCCCTTGGACTGCAAGGAGATCCAACCAGTCAATCCTAAAGGAAATCAGTCCTGAATGTTCATTGCAAGTACTGATGCTGAAGCTGAAACCCCAATACTTTAGCCACCTGATGCACAGAACTGACTCATTGGAAAAGACCCTGATGCTGGGAAAGATTGAAAGTGGGAGGAGAAAAGGATGACAGAGGATGAAATGGTTGGATGGCATCACCAACTCAATGGAAATGAGTTTGAGTAAACTCCAGGAGTTGGTGGTGGACAGGGAGGCCTGGCATGCTTCAGCCCTTGGGTCACAAGATTCGGACTGAACTGAACTGAACTTAACTGATGTTGGGGAGAATTTGTTTGGTTGTCTGCACCAAAGCTCGTCTACACTGGCCAGGCAAGAACACTCCTCTGGGTTGCAGGTAGATGATCAGTGGGAGTCAAGGCCAAATATTTGAAGAACAGTCAATACGTATTATTCTCAAATTATTCCACAAAATTTAAAATGAAAGGACACTTCTGAACTCATTCTATGAGGCTAGCATCAACCTGATAGCAAAAGCAGAAAAAGACATTACCAAAAAATAAAAGAAAATTTGACAAACTAAACATCTATTTACAATAAAAACTCTCAACAAAGTGAGTATAAAGAGAATATGTCTGAACATAATAAAGGCTATATATGATACACCCACCACTAACATCATATTCAATAGGAAAATCCTGAAAGCTTTTCCTCTAAGATCAGGAATAAGACAAGGATGCCTGTTCTTGCCACATCTATTCAACACAGTATTGGAAATCTTCCCGACCCAGGAATTGAACCGGGGTCTCCTGCATTGCAGGCAGATTCTTTACCAACAGAGCTATCAGGGAAGCCCCTTGGAAATCTTAGGCATAACAATAATATAAGAAAAGGAGATAAAAGTTATTCAAATTGGAAAGGAATAAATAAAATTATCACTATTTGCAGATATGACACTAATTATAGAAAACACACTAAGAACTCCACCAATAAACTACTAGTGCTAGTAAATGAATTTAGTAAATTTTCAGGATATAAACCAATATACAGAAATCTATTGTATTTCTATATATTAATATCAAACAATCAGAAAAAGAAATTGAGATGTCAATCCCATTTATAAGTGTATTAAAAAGAATAAAATAACAAGGAATGAAGTTAACCCAGGAGATGAATGACCTACACTCTGTAAACTTTAAGACTGATGACAGAAATTGAACAGGACACAAATAAATGGAAAGATATTCCATGTTCATGAACTGGAAAAATTGATATTAATAAAATGTCCACACTACCAAAAGCAATATACAGATATGACCCATTCTTTATCAAAATAACCATGGAGTTTTTTTTTAATAGAACTAGAATGAAGAATCCAAAATTTGTGTGGAACCCAAAAGGACCCCAAATGGCAATAACAATCTTGAGAAAGTAAAACAAAGCTGGCAATATCACTCTCTCTTATTTTATATCATATTAAAAAGCTACAGTAACCAAAACAGTGTGGTAGTGGCACAAAAACAGATCAATGGAACAGAAAAGAGAGCCCAGAAATAAAACCATGCTCATGTGGGCAATTATTCTATGACAAAGGAGACAGGGATATACAATGGAGAAAAGAGTCTCTTCAATGAATGGGAAAACTGTACAGCTGCATGCAAAAGAATGACCTAGATCACTCTGTTACACACTATACAAATAAACTCAAAGTGGATTGAAGACTTAGATGTAAGACCTGAAGCCATAATACTCGTAGAAGAAAATAAAGGCAATACACTCTTTGATGTTGGTCTCAGCAGTTTTGGGGTTTGTTTTTCTGAAACTGTCTCCTCAGAGAAGCAAAAGCAACCTTTAGCAAGTAGGACTACATCAAACTAAAAAGGTCTTTGCACAGTGAAGGAAACCATCAACAAAACAATAGGGCAAGATAGTGAATGGGAGAATATACTTGTAAATCATATGTCCAACAAGGTATTAATATACAAAACATACAAAGAACTCACACAACTAAATATTTAAAAACCTAATAATTTTATACAAAAATATCAGAGTACCTGAATAAACACTTTTCCAAAGAAGACACACAGATGACCAGGTGCATGAAATGATGTTCAACTTCATTCATCATCAGGGAACTGCAATTAAAATCCACAATGAAATATCACTTTACACATGTCAGAATGACTATGTTCAAAAGTACAGAAAATAAGAAGTGTTGCAAAGGATGTGGGCAAAAGGGAACACTTATGTGCAGTTGGTAGTAATATAAAATGGTAAAGCCAATACAGAAAACAAAATGGAGGTTCCTCAAAAAATTAAAAATAGAACAATCATATGATCCAGCATTTCTACTTCCATTTATCTGAAGAAAACAAAGACACTAATTCAATAACATACTTGTACCCAGGGCATTCGCTTGTTCACTGCACATTATTTATAACACCTAAGATACAGAAGCCACATAGTGTCCATCAATAGATCAATGGATAAAAGAAAATGTGGTGTCTATAAGCAATCGACAATTACTCAGTCATAAAAATGAATTAAATATTTCCATTTGTGACAACATGGGTAGATCCAGACAGTGTTATGCTACATGAAGTAAGTTAGACAGAGAAAAACAAATACCTTATGAGTTCACTTACATGTAGAACCTAAAAAGACAAAATAAATGAACAATCTCCATAACAAAATAAAAACACCTTATAGATACAGAGAATAATCTGTTGGTTGCCAAAGATGAGAGAGGTGGGATAGGGTGATATAAGGGAAGGGAATTAAGCTATACAGACTTCCAGTTATAAAATAAATTAATGGGGATGTAATGTACAGCATTAGGGAATATAGTCAATAATCATGTAACAACTCTGTATGGTAGCAGATGCAAACTAGACTTACTATAATGATCATTTCATAATGTATAAAAATATTAAATCACTATGTGGTTCACCTGAAATTAATATAATTTTGAAAGTCAATTTTGATTCAATAAACAAGTAAAACTTGGCAGAAGAGATCACCACAGGATTCGTTATCTTCATTTTGGCTTTTGACCTCAAAGCAGATAGTACTTGCATTCCTATGAATAAGAGCTATAGAATGTTTAAGCCACAGTGTTATATTTCTGGAGAAAGAGAGGACAGAAGTTGGGGCAGTCCAGCTTCTGGAACATATAATGTGTGTGGGAAACAGGAATCACAAAAAAATATAGAGCCATGGAATCAAATTTTGTGTACAAACTTTGCACAAATCTCTACCTGAGTGCCAAACTGCAAACATTCAGGACAAAAAGGTAGGTGTAAGGAAACCAGCTAATGGAAAAAATTTTAAAACTTAACTGAGATTTGAGTTTTCACTCCAGAATTAGAGTTATCTGTTTAAGTCTGACCAAGTAACTGTCTGTTAAAAAAAAATGTACATACTTTTCTCAGCTACATAACTGAATTCCAGCCCCCATAACACAACATTCACAGTGTCCAGGGTATAATCTAAAATTACTTGAAATACAACAAAACAGCAAAATGAAACCCATTTTAGGAAGGAAAAAACTATCAATAGAGGCCAGTATCGAAATTAGTGAAAAATAGAGTTAGTTGTCAAGAACTTCAAAGTAGCCCTTATTACTATATTCAGTGAGATATAGGAAAATATGGTCATAGTTTTTTTTTTAAAAAAAAGAATCCTAACTGAGAAATTTAAAAAAATATGAAAAATGGAAAATTCTAGAACTGAAAAATATAGGTTTTGAATGAAAAAGTCACTGAATAGGCTTAGAAAAGAGTGCAAATTAAAAGAAAAAAGTCAGTGAAGTTAAAAACAGATAAAAATCAAAATAAGCAGATTACAATGTGAGAGGAAAGAGAACAAGGCAGAAAAAATATTTGAGAATAATGCTGAATTTTCCCAGTCTGGTAAAAAATATAAACATATAGTTTTAAGAAACTTACAAAGCTTCAAGCCATCTAAAGATGAATAAAACCATACTTACACATATAGCTAATCTGTTGATACCAAAGATAAAGAGAACATCTTGAAAACAGCAGGGGAATATGGCACATTTTATTCAGAATGAGACCAAATTTACATAACTGTTGTCCTCTCATCAAAAACTATAGAGGTGAGAGACAATGGGATTACATTCTCAAGGTTCTGGGAAGAAAAATCAATGTACTGCAATTTCAAAAACAGAAAAATAAGGGAATTTGTCAAACATTTATTGCCAAAAATGCTTATTGAAATTGTTCTACCTGAATGAAAATAATTCCAAACAGGATTCAGATATTCAAGAAGTAACAAAGAACATTGGAAATGGCAAATAAAAATAAACACAAAAGATGTCCTTTTCTCTTAATTTGTTTAAAATATATATATATATGTATGTATATACTTATATGTGATTATTTAAAGCAAAAGTTATGCTTTGTTGTGTACTTCGTAATGTGTGTATGACAGATAGAGAGGGTTCGCTGATTGGGTAAATAGACCTATAGAGTACCCACAGTAAAAGTAGCCAATAAAAAATTAGGGATATACATTGAATCCACAGAGCACTGCCAGAAGATATTCACAAGTATAGCTTAAAAAGTCAATAGATCATTTTAATGAATTTAAATATATTCAAATAATCCCAAAAAATGGAGGAAAAAAGAGGGAATGAACAGAAATAAATAATAAATATAAAAGAGAGCTAAATCCAAGCATGTGTGTGTGCTAAGTCATTTCAGTAATGTCTGACTCTTTGCAACCCCATGGACTGTAGCCTGCCAGGCTTCTCTGTCCATGGGATTCTCCAGGCAAGAATACTGGAGTAGGTTGTTGCACCCTCCTCCAGCGGATCTTCCCAACCCAGGGATCAAACTCTTGTCTTTTATGTCTCCTACATTGGCAGGCAGGTTCTTTACCACTAGCACCACCAATGTATATCTTAATGTCTCAGACAGCAAAGAACCTACCTGCAATGCAGGAGACGTGGGCTTGAATCCTGGATCAGGAAGATCCCCCTGAGGTGGGCATGGCTACCCATTCCAGTATTCTTGCCTGAAGAATCCCGTGGACAGAGGAGCTTGGCAGGCTAAAGTCCAAAGTGTTGCAGAGTCAGACACGACAGAGTGACTAACATCTTTACTTCATTAAACAAACAGCAATTATAAGAAAGCTGGATAATCCTACTTATGTAAAATAAAATAGATTTTAAGATAAAAAATGTTACCAGATATAGAAAAGAATAATTAAGGAACTATTTCATCAGGAAGACATAACGATAAGAAATAGAGATAGGACCTAAATCGTAACTTCAAAGTGTTTTAGTTGAAAGCTGACAGAATTAAAGGAAGACTAGCTAATTCCACAATTATAAATGAAGATTTTAACACTCTTCTCTCATTGATGGATAGACTACTAGACAAATATCAGTAAATACATAAAAGATATGAGAAATGCTCTCAATCATTTTTACTGAATTTATCTCTATACAGTAGTATAATCAACAGCTTCAGAAAACACAATCTGTTTAAGTGTACATGGCTTATCTATCAAGATAGGTCATATCCTGGGTCATGACACCAGCCTCTCTATAAATTTAAATCAGCCAATATCATACAAAGTACCTTCTACTGCCACAATGATGGTAAATCTGGAATAAACAGATTAAGAGTCTATCTAAGATAATCTCACCAGAAATTGAAAGATACACTTCTAAATAATCTATGGGTCAAAGAATAAATCACAGGAAAATTAGAAAAACAGTCCAAACTGAATCGTAATGAAATTACAACATACCAAAACATGTGGGATGCTGATAAAGGAGTTCTTACAGGAAAATATATAATCTTTCATGATTATATTAGGAAAGAGAAAGGTAGAGAATCCATGACCTATGTTTTCACTTTCCAAGGCTAGAAAAGCAGAGTAAAGTCGGAGGACACTAGTAAAGATGAGAAATTAACAAAAAAGTATGAAATATTAATGGATCTGTCTCTGCAGCTAATATCTTTATCAAATTCCTTCATTTTTTCATATTTGTTTTCATTTGGCTACTTAGAGATCCAAACCCTGTGAGTAACATAGAAATCAGCCAAAGATTTGAGTATGGTTTACATCAAACTTTGGAGTGCTGTTTCTGTGGTTCCCAATTTTGTGGAATTTTATTTTCTTTCTAGCCATGTTGGCACCTATGAACTCCTCAGGTCAATAGGATTCTGGTTTTCTCATTGACCTTTAACCACATTGTACTAACTGAGTAGTTTTAGAGCAGCCTTGGAGTAAAGTTGTATAAATGCAGTTCTTGTTCTGAGTGGTTCTCTTCATTTAAGAGTCTAATTGCTCCAGTATCTCTTGTTTGTGGTTGCCCTCCAAGGTCTTAAAGTTATTTTCCAATGTTTATCATTGTTTTCAGCAGGGAATTTACTCAGATTTAAGATCCTCTGCTTGAAGTCCTCCATGTAATTGTTCTGTTCAGACAAACCAACATCCAGGAAAAGTGCTTCTCAAGTTTTAATGCACAATTAATCACCTGGGAATTAAGCTAAAATGCACGTTCTGATTCAGTAGATCTAGAGTGGGACCTAAGATTCTGCATTTTAAACAAGCCCACAGGGGCTTCCCAGGTGGTGATAGAGACAAAGAACATGCCTGCCAATGCAGAAAACGTAAGAGACACGGGTTTGATCCCTGGGTCACAAAGAGCCCCTGGAGGAGGGCATGGCAATCCATGCCAGTGTTCTTGCCTGGAGAATTCCAGTGACAGAGGAGCCTGATGGGCTACAGTCCATAGGGTTGCGAAGAGTTGGAAACAACTAAAGTGACTTAGCGTGTATACATGCAGAGGCAACATGGATGCTACTGTGCACAGACCACTCTTTGAGTACAGAGGCCCTAAAGTACTAATATAAGGAAATACTGGCAGCAAATTTCACAGTGTGCTACAACAGAATTTTAGAGTTTGAAACAATTCAGGTTAACACACTGTTGTTAATGGAGAAGCATAAGTCGTGATTGTAAATTCTTACTTTCAGGGACCTAGGAATCTGAACAAGTGTCAGTATTGATAAAACCTACCTCCACCTTGTTAATGATAATGGATTAAACAGCACCATGAGCCTGATTATCTGTTAGCCAATTAAGATAAGCATTGAACTTGTCTTAATAGTATATTTATTGTGATTGGAAATATTGATGTATTTCATGTTAAATACTGGCCAATATATCAAGTACACAAGTTTTCCCTGGGAAGATTCCAAAACCATCACTGAAAACATATTTTTAAAAAGACAGTTGCTAACTTTTCAGAAACACAAAACTGGATCTGCATCTTAATGAGTGATAACAATGAAATTTCTTCCAAAGATGTGAAAGGAAGTTATCTGCTCCATTCTTATAATATCCACATTCAATCACTACCATAGGCAGCCCTCCTTAGATAACCCCTCCCTTGGCTCAACAAACCCAGCCATTAAATTGTACAGATTTTATCTTCTAAATAATTAACCAATCCAACTTCTACCAGCTACATCCTTGCTATCACTTCCCTAACTTAAGTATTGAACATCTCTCTTGACTGCTATTCCTTCTTCTTTCAGGTCCATATTCAACTCTACCATCCAAGTAATATGTTTAGCCCCCTCCTTAAAACATCTATAATACAAAAGTCAAGCTACTCTATGTGACATAGCAGGCACTCCATAAGCTTAACTCTGCCTATCATTATGCTTTATTGTCCCATGAGTCCTTTCAAATTATATTTCAGTGACAATAAACTGTTGTACTCATACTGGCTATGCTATTTCTCCCCATCCTGTATTGACCCTGTTTGCAATAATTTTTCCTATCTATCAAATCTATCCATCTCCTTCCTCTGGACTAGTCTCAATTTCCTTTTAAATGTAACTCGATTGTTAAGGAAGCCAATCAGATGCTCGCCACCAGGTTCCTCAGTGGACACATAATGCCCAGTGGCTAGTTCTACCACTGGTGTATCCACATATCAATAAACCATCTTTTACTTTTGTCTCCTTCTTAGATTTTAACACATAAGTCAGCTTTAATGTTGCCTTCATCTTTGTGTAAGAGTCCAGTCTGGTACCAAGTTAGAGTTCAATAAGGCATGATAAAACATATTAATGAGAAAATCATTCTCTCAATTATCTGAACAACTGGTACTAAAGTTTCTCTGGCTTTAATTTAAGAAGCTGCCTTGTTCATCTGTATTACATGCAAGGAGTAAAATGTTAAGAGCATTGCCCAGCAAGAGAGAAAGAGATAATTAAACTAATAATAAGAAGAATTGGGGGATATGGCAGGAGGAAGGAGGAAGGTAAAGTGGAATAAGAGAAGGTTGAATAATGTGATAGAAGGCTAGAGTCTGGAGCCTAGCATGATGGGATGGGGGTCCAAAAGGAAAATCCTAGTGGCTTGGTGGTAGAAATTTTTCATTTGGGGCTTTTTGTTTGTTTCTTTCTTTCCTTTTCTCTATACGTGTACTGTCTAACCAATACTTACCTCTTCCTTCAGACTGGTACAAACACGTAGTTCCAGAGAAATCTACCAAGTTCATTCACGTTATTAGGAAATACTAGACACCTTTATATGCCTAGGGACTATCCTAGCACGTAGCAATATAACAACCAAGAAGATGCTACTAAGTTCAAAGTGAGTTCACTACCCTACAAACAGCTGAGTGGCCAAGGAAAGGAGCTGGGGGACAGGATGGCTGAAGCAAAGTGCTCTACACTGTTGGCCACATCTGAATAATCCAGTGGACAGCTGCCCCAAACTGGGTCAATTACAGCCTTCCAGTGACGTAACTGTTTATAAACTGACATGCCAATTACCCAGTGTTAAGCTTTTGTGAGGTGATCATGTGAACTCACTATTGCAACTCTCTTTTATTACTCCCAACTTTTTAGGAAACACTGCCATATTGATACAGACTTGTTAAGTGATATGAAGAAACAATTAACATAAAGCAGTAAGGAAAAATGTGCTACCTCTCATTGATCCTTACTTATATCCAGTGATATAAATGGAGCATCATTCTGACAAGGAAGAGTGTAACCCAAGACCATCAGGCAGGGATCAGTTTGGAAGAGAGTGAACATGTGAAGACAGTTCTGGGATTAACAGGGAGGAGCAGTCTCTCAGTGATGGTTCCACAAAAAAGTTTTAATACAAACTCCCATAACCAAGTACGTTAGAGTAAGGTTATCCTTAAATGTGTAAGTCTCATGTCTGGGTTGCATTTGTGTCCTTTCCAAGTGCTTGGTCCCCTGGAAATCAGATAATCCTCTTCCCTACTCATTGCCACTTGGTACTCAACTCAGTCTCTTCTTCTTTTACTCAGATCAAGCAGTATCTGCTACCACACAAAAGTAACTCTCAGCTGGGATCTTGGAAGCAGAGCTGAAACAAGGAGGATGAGAAGTAAGAGGGTCTAATAATGTGACCATTTCTTTCATTTTCCATAGTCCTTGCCTATGCATGCATACACACACACACAGAGCACTACTTGAGTTAGGTAACACTATTCTATTTATTTCTGGGTCCTAACCTCACTTCTCACCTTCCTACTTCTATTTCTGAGCCACCAGCCCTAGTCCAGTTCTTACAATAAAATGCTCAGAAAGGCTGGTCAAGAGTTTTCCAATGAAATGCAAATGAATTTTCCATCAGTCTTTTGTGGATGGAAAGCTTCAGCATGAATATATAGAACAGTCTTGCTGTTTATAATCTAAATATAAGCTCTAAAGAATAAACATATCAGGAAGATCTAGTACTCATATATTTCCTCCTTGTCACTATTCAAAAAATCACTTCAAAAATCTCAAAACGTCTCTGTGATTGCTTCAGGCACAGAAACTGGGCACTCTATTCCACTGGGAAGGAAACTAGGACAAGCTGTAGAGGTAAGCAGGGGTGGTCACAGAAGAGAAAAGGCACAACCTGGAAGATAGTGAAGAACAAATTAATTCCATGGACCTTTGCAGCTCCTGAGCTTTATGAACCTCAATTATTGAAATTCTCCAACTTTCACGCTCAACATCCTACTTATGCTCCTCTTCATTCCTAGCTCATTGATTAACCAATATATTGCAAACCAATATTTGCATTTCTATGTGCTAGTTATTGTTGCTAGAACTGTGGATATGGCTATGAATTGAATATAATCTTGACCTAAAATGCTCTGTACACTAGAAGAGGGAGATAAATAATCAAGCCGTTAAATACGGTATTATAAATACTACCATTGGGCTAAGCACAAACTTCTGAGTACTTCCTTTCCCCAACCCCATCCTAACCCCCAGACTAGATATTTCAAAACAAGAACCAGACTCGGGTAAATCTCTTCTTGGGGAGCACCTGACAGAGCTTCCCAAGGAAAGCTGCTGATTTTCATTCTTTGTATGTTTCCTGCAGTCATAAACTCAAAATGTCTTCTGGGTGGAGCCCTGATTTTGCATGTGTGCGTGTCTGCTAAGTCACTTCAGTTGTATTTGTGACTCTTTGTAGCCTGCCAGGCTTCCCAATACAAGGGATTCTCCAGACAAGAATACTGGAGTGAGCTTCCCTGCCCTCCTCCCAGGGATCTTCCCAACCCAGGGATCAGACCTGCATCCCTTACATCTCCTGCACTGGCAGAAGTGTTCTACACCACTAGCACCACCTGGGAAGCCCTACTCCAGACTATATCACCCACCACATAGCTGATTAGGAAAAGGCAGTGAGTCATTTCCGCTGCAATGTAGATGAGAAGTGCTCCTGCCATCTTCAAATGTAAGTCAGGGCTTTTTTTTTTTTCCTCAGAAAACATTTTTATATATAAAGTTCAATTTTATAGTTATATGTCAGATAAATTAAAGGTTAAAGATGATTTTATATACCAGTTTTGGAATTTAAGCACCACTCTATGTAAAGAAAAGACATTCTAGGTTCCAAGCAAATGGTTTATAATGAACTTAAAACAACTTGTTAGCAAGCCAGATACTCATGCATCTCAGTTTTACGTGCTGGGGAAAAGTTAGACTTAAAATTATCAAGTGACTTTAGACATTTTAATCTTCTTTATTTAAAAAAAAATAATTTTAATGGCTTATAGACATGACCAGGAAAATGAAATAAATTTTAAACTCAGGAATAAGAGAAAAAAATTGCCCATAAATTACCTAAAGCTATCTAGAGGAAGAAAGATTATTTCATAGTCCATGACTCAGTATATTCTCATGGTAAGAGCACTTAAGTCCCTGATGCTCTTGTTCATGTTGATGTACGAGACAACATGAGAATGTGAGACAGAAGAGAGCACAGGATACCCTAAAAGACCAGAAAAGTTTAAAAGTGATCATAAAATCATGGACCCTTAAGGAAGATTGCTCATGTCAATTCCAATGAGAATTAACCAATTTTTCTTCAAACTATTTCTCAGACAGGGTCATAGAGAACTAGTGGCAACTGGAGAAAGGTTTGCATCTTTTGTTCTTATTTAAACTCTGACACAGAAATAGGGATTCTCCTCAAGGTGATAGAGATAACTCAATTTCCCTTGCGTGGAATCCAAAGTAAAGGCATATCTGCAAGGCTAAAATTCATGTCTCATATATAACTACTCCTAGCAATGAGGTCATCTATCTAGCTAAGGAATCTAGATTTGCACTGACCCACCATTTCTGAGCATGAGCTTCTTTTTTCCTTATCTGTTTTTCATTCTGTTTCATTTGGCTTACTCAAGAAAGAAAGAAACTTGGGGCAGAACAAAGCATTGCTGTGTATTTTACTGTACCCATTATTTATGCTGCTAAAAAAATATCTCCCAAGACTCTGAGTTCTTCGAAAGACTGAATCATTCAGAAGTAACTAAGAAACAATCCATGAAGGAATGCTGAAAATAATGCTGTTTTTCTGGTCTTATCTACTCAGAAGATTAGAATTTTCTTTGTGTATCAAGTATAGTGCAGATATTTACATACAGAAATAATAAAATTGTCTTTTTTTTTAAAATCATGACTTTAGAGAGACAAGAAATTTGCTGAAAATGCCTGCACCAATAATCTGAAGTGAGAATTCTGAATGTACGAAGTGAGTTTCTTACATACACAAAAAATTGGAGTATATAATAATGCTCTCTGATAGTTGTTCCTGCACCCTGCAAATTAGAAACTGGGAATGACCTTTAAATAGTAGAGCTAAAGAATTAGTATGGTCCAGACAAAAGGTTCTCCACTGTAAAAACCAATATAGTCCATTCTTTAATTCTGAGCTCCAAATACCAGTTATCTCTTCAATACTTCAAACATAAAATTTACAGGCAAAACATTGACTAAATTGTTTTTACAGAAGTCTTTGTTCCATTTCAATAGGTTTTGCAAAAGACAGGACAGCAAAATGCTGCCTTTTGCCAAGTACATGTTCTCTCTTGTCATAAGTGTTTTATTTTTGCGTATGTGATCTGTGGTGATCTATAAAATGTATACTGTGTACACACTTTGGAGGAAAAGTCCCTTCTACTTGAAGTCATCAACCTAAAATTTCTGCTATAACATGTAATCTTTAGCACCATTTGCCACCTCCTTTGGGGGGAACTTGATACCATTACTGTTTATTGTAGCAAGGCCTCCTAGATTAGGCTATAGAAAGATGAAAAAAAGTCATTCTGTAGAGATGGAGGAGAATCCAAAAGAATGCCAAATGATAGGAGATCATCAGAATAGGATGACAGTGTGAACGACAAAGACAAGAAATTTTCTGGGTCTTAAGATTCTTCTCCAAAGAGTTAAATGTAATCCTGCTAAAGAACTTACATTCTCTCATATGCTATAGAACAGAACATATGAGAGACATAGATATTACAAAGTATCATAAATTCTTTCTGTAGTAAAAATAAGAGACATGTGGTGGTGGTAGTTAGTGATTTTTGTTGTTCAGTCCCAAGTCATGTCCAACTGTTTTGCAACCCCATGGATTATAGCTCACCAGGCTCCTCTGTCCGTGGGATTTCCCATGCATGATTACTGGAATGGGTTGCCATTTCCTTCTCCAGGGGATCTTGCCAACCTAGGGATGGAACTGCTGTCTCCTTCACTGAAGGCAGATTCTTTACCTCTGAGCCACCAAGGAAGACCAGTAGTTAGTGATACCCTGCTTCAATAGAACAAATTTGTTTAGTAGCAATCTATTTTATTGCTTTTTGTTTATTTGTGTCTCAGAATGCCTTCTCCTTCCTTTTGATAGTAACTGCATCTTCTCTTGGTGAACCACCCCATTCCCTCTCTTAGACTAGTAATACAAGTGATACTGAATTTCCCCTCTGGTTTCAAAAATGCACAGACAACCTAGACATGGACAATCAGAATATGACGTCTCCTGGCTACACACATCACTTCTTGGGATTTTACTAGAATTATCAGGGAAGAGGCACCCTCTCTATCTTTAAGGCATATTTTCACCTGAAGCCCCTGGGGGTCTTACTGGCTACCAACTGCAGAGGGCTTGCTGTGGAAATCTGAAGATGGGGGTGGAGGTGGGATTGGGGTGGGAGGTGAGGCCTAAAAACACTGCTTGACCTAAAGGCAAATGTACTGCAATTTTTTTTCAATAGTAAATTTCTTTAATTATGCTTTTAAGTGAAACTAGCTAAGTTGGATTAGGGACTTCCCCGGTGGCTCAGCTGGTAAAGCGTCTGCCTACAATGCGGATGACCCGGGTTCAGTCCCTGGGTCGGGAAGATCTCCTGGAGAAGGAAGTGGCAACCTACTCCAGTATTCTTGCCTGGAAAATCCCATGGATGGAAGAGCCTGGTAGGCCACAGTCCATGGGGTCACATTCTGTAATTTGAATCTGAGTCATGTCTAGAACATGTTATGAGGCAAACATAATTTTCTCCATGTAACTGCATCTTTAAAAGTTTGAGTCCTAAAAACTATGAAACTAGGAAGTGGCTTAGGCCAAACTGCAACTTTCAAAAATTCATAACTATGAATTATGCTGTCTTCAGGAACATATACCTGCTATGCTATCAGAAACTTTCCTATATTTATTGACAGCTATCCAATTAGGCTAACATATATAGGAAATAATAAACAATGTCAACAATCTAATATTATAGCACTTTCATAAGAAAAAAAAAGTGAAATTAGCCACTTAGTTGTGTCTGACTCTTTGTGACCCCATGGACTGTAGCCCACCAGGCTTGCCCATGGAATTCTCCAGGCAAGAATACTGGAATGGGTTGCCATTTCCTTCTCCATAGCACTTTCATAGTCATTAACTTATTTGGGGGCTCAATTTTGCCACTTCTATTCAATATCACACTGACGGTACTTGTCAGTAAAATAAGGCAAGAAAACAAAAATGCAAGGCATAAATAAAGTAGAATAAGAAAGAAGTAAAACTGCTTTTATTCACAGATGACATAATCATATGTGTAGAAACTGTAAGGAATTTTAAAGATAGCTATTAATACTAACAGTTGAGTTAGGCAAAACTGCAGAAAATAAACTCTTTTTACAGCTGTTTTCTACATATTAGCCACAAATAATCAGGAACTAAATTTCAAATGGCCACTTCCAATCACATCTAAAAACATTAAGTATTTATATAACTTTGCAAAACTTTCTTTTATTTTAAAGTTTCTGAATTTTCTATTTTGTATTTCTTTTTCATTCAGGATTATTTGGACCAAGTTTCTAGTCCTGGTGGCTAAGAGGCTAAAGCGTCTGCCTGGAATGTGGGAGAGCCAGGTTTGATCCCTGGGTCAGGAAGATCCCCTGGAGAAGGAAATGGCAACCCACTCCAGTACTCCTGCCTGGAGAATCCCATGGAGGGAGAAGCCTGGTAGGCTACAGTCCACGGGGACGCAAAGAGTCAGCCACGACTGAGCGACTTTACTTTCACTTTCACTTTCTTAGTAGCTCAGTTTTTTGCCATCTTTTTATTATTCTATATTATTGATATATATATTTTTTTGATGGAAGTCTTAATCCTATGAATTCATTTTGCAAAGAACTAAGGCAGGGGTTCTCAAACTTTAGTGCACATTAAAATTACCTGGAAGACTTTCTAAAACACAGATTGCTGGACCCCATTCCCAAATTTCTGTTTCAATACCTGTGTCAGGTAGACTATGAATTTTTCTAACTATTAATATTTCTCAGGTGATGTTGGCCCTACTACTGCTCTAGGAGCCACAGTTTGAAAATTACTTCACTGTAAGATAAATACATGGGGCTGGAAATTTGAAAACTACTGACAGAAAATTAAAATAAAATGAACTTTCAGTAAAGGCTCACACATAGATGTACAGTACCTTTTCCAAGGTCACACATTTAAAAACGACAGATCAGGATCTCCGGATTCCCAGAAAAGTAATTATCCAACCACATCATATCATTTCTTTTGGTTCAGTATAAGATTTAGGATTCTAGAAGTTATATATATTAAGAATGGAAAGGATGAAGAGTTCCATGTTCATGCAGATATTAGAGAATCAATTAGAAGAGATCATTTTGAGGAATTTTATACATTGGACTAGAGGCTAACCTGAACTACTTCTGAGATTTGAAGCCTTACAAATATTAGAACTCAAAGGAGAATAAAACTAATGGAGCTAGTTCATGAGAAAGGATAGATTAACTATTGGGCTTTGAATGCAGGAAGATGGATCGAGTAATAATAACTGCTTCAGAGTTACTAGAATTGAAAAATGTGTTAATAGCAAACTGAGCAAATCAAGATAAGATTCTAAATAAAGGAAGAAGGCTTGAGGTTAATATGACATTAAAGCTTTTTAAGTGCAATAATTCAATTAGCTAGTACAAAACCCAAGAAATATGATTAATAAAAAGACACCATGACCCACAAAACTGGCATAATGCAAACTTTTGTGTTGCTGATTACAATCTGGTTTCACAGGTTAAAATTTCTGATGAATGTAATAATTACAAATGGCAAAACTGTATAACTTACCTAATGTCAATTTATCCAGGAAGCCTCATAGCTACTTCCTGGGCTTTGTGAGACTAAAACTACTTTGTTCACTATGCCATAAATGAGTAGCTTTATCTAGATCTCAAATGACCAAACACATTTTCATGCAAAGCAGGACCTTTGGTTAGTGAAATAATCTATTATTAAAAACAATTTTGCTGGGCTTTCCTGGTGTTCCAGCGGTTATCACCTTGCAATGCCAGGAACACCAATTTGATCCCTGATCCAGAAAGATCCCACATGCCATGGAATAACTAAGTCCATGCACCACAACTGCAGCCAATTTGCTGCAACAACTGAAGCCCACACACCCTAGAGCCTGTGCTCCACAACAAGAGAAGCCACTGCAATAAGAGCATGCACTGAGACTGGAGAGTGTCTCCCGCTCTCCACAGCCAGAGAAAGCCCATGTGTAGTAACGAAGACCCACCACAACCAAAGGAATAAATAAGTCATAAAAATCTATACACCTTAAAAATAATAAATCTGAAGAAACAAAGTAGGTAGCTTTTTGGCTAGGACAATGTTCTGCATCCCATGAGACAATCCAAACGACGAGGAAGCTGCTGATGGAGATGCAGCCACAACTGCCTCATGACTCTGTTTTGAGATCCATCCTCTAAGCTACTCAAATGTACCTGAAAGCAGCACAATCAAATTCTTATTTTTAACATTCACATCCATTTGTTCTTCCACCTCCAAAACTGCATCCTTTTTCTTTCTTCACATGCCTGAAACTTACTGTTTCTTGCTATGCTGTTTAGGTTATTTCCACAGTTGTTTTGAAATATTCTGCTTCACTGCCTGCCAGCTGGAACTGCCCTTCAATGTCTAACCCTTCAGATCCCTACTTCTTTATGAGACACGATGCATAGTGTAATTAAAGTGGACTCTGTTCCACTGTATGTTGTCTAACATTTTGCTTTGTGCCTGAGAGAGCTATTTATTTCAGCGGCCACAGAATCTTGGGGAATTGGTAGTTCCCAACGAGGGTCAGTAGGCAGCATGAAGAACAGATGACAGCCTGCAATACCTCCTTCGCATTTCTGTAAAGAGATCTGACATTTACAAAGTACTGCATGTTGCCTTTCCTCACAAATCTCAGAAGGCTTCATAAAAATAAAAGGTTTAATGATTATTCCTTCACATTTGATATGCTTTTAAAAGTGCAAGATAAGCTATTTTTGATTAAACTGAAGGAGGCCTTACCATTGCAAATATGGTGAAACCATCTCTATGAATATCTGAATGCAGGAATAATAAATGTCAGAAATCCCTTTCCTAGAAACTGCAGTGCTGACTCTGGAGCTGAGAACTGCTGTTCAGGGTAGGAATTTGTGTCCTGAAGAATCAATACCCCTCTTCCTACGGTACTCTTACATTTAGATCTGGTAGAATTGGGTAGCATTTAAATTGCCTAGGAGTTCATTAGTCTTCCATTTTCACTTGTTCATGAAAGAAATTTGAAAGCAAACAGAAGCCCACCCTCAAATAGCAGAGATAAACTTTCTTTAATGATAGAAAAGACCTTAAATTAAAGATTCAAACAAATTCCACAAGTTAGTCTACCCCTGAATCTTTTAAATTGCTTATAAAACCTGCATGCATTAATAAGAAATGACTTAACTTTATTAAAACTGCTTTATTTTTAATTCTCTGGTCTAAATACAGATTATCAAATAAGAAATTTTCTGTAATATTTCCTTCATGCAGAATTCAGAAAAGTGCTGAGATTAACTCATTTTTTCTATAGTAAATAATTTAAGCAGAGAAAAAGTTGATCAATATTAAGTAAAAGGAGCTTTAGTGACATTTTAAAGCAAAACTCAAGGACAGCGGTGATGTGTATCAAGTCCCATTTCTTCCTCAGGGTTACATATAAAACACAGAAAATCTGGCTAAATAAATCAGTACTGGATTTGGTAGGACAGGGAAGACATGACTACAAGTACATGAGCAGGAGAAATAGCCATTTATAAAGGATATTTATCCAAGTGTATTTCACGATGAAGAGTTTAATGGAAAGAAAGATAACTCTTTAGCCTTCTTCCATTCTCCTAGTCTCCATCCCACCCAGTCTTCTACTAAATAACTACCCTCACAGTTAGGGCTCAAGAAAAAAGAACATGAACATACGTCTTTTCTTTAAAAAAAAGGCTCTTGGGACTTCCTGGTAAGGCTCTTGGGACTTCCTGGTGGTCCAGTGACTAAGACTCCATGCTCCCAATACAGAGGGACTAGGTCAGGGGTCCTGAGCAGGGGCCTGGTCAGGGAACTAGATTCCACATACTGCAACTAAAGATCCCTTGTGCTGCAACTAAAGACCCCATACAGTCAAATAAATAATTTTATTTCAATGTGAAATCACTCTGTCATGTCCAACTCTTTGCGACCCCATAGACTGTAGCCAGCCAGGCTCCTATGTCCTTGGGATTTTACAGGCAAAAGTACTGGAGTGGGTTGTCATTTCCTTCTCTGGGGGATCTTCCTGACTGAGGGATCGAAGCCGGGTCTCCCACGTTGCAGGCAGACACTTTACTGTCTGAGTCACCAGGGAAGTCACCAATGGCTCCTGATAATAAAACCTCATAAGTCACATATTGTTTAAACTGTTACATTCCCTAAAATTTTATGAAATTCCTGAATTTTTATTGATTATTATGAACTATATCTTATCTGAAAATTGAAAGTAAAAGTTGTTCAGTCATGTCCTCCTCTTTGTGACCCCATCCTCTAGGCCAGAATACTGGAGTGGGTAGCCATTCTCTCCTCCAGGGGATATTTCTGACCCAGGCATCAAATCCAGGTATCCTTCATTGCAGGCAGATTCTTTATCAGCTGAGCCAAAAGGGAAGCCCTATAAAACTTATATACAGCACAGTTTAGAACAAAAACTGTATGAACACCTACCTATACACTAACCACCGGGTTTAAGAAATATAATGCTACCTGTTCCTTTGATGATTTCTATATATCCCTGTATGATTGCATTACATCCCCTCTGCTCAGCATTGCCCTGCTTTTCTTTCTCAGTCTTATCATGCAAAAATATGGTATACAGCTTACTTAGTTTTGAGTTTTATAATAATAGATCATTATGTATGTATTTTTATGACATTTTTCATGTTTTTGTGGTTCATTTATGTTGCTTATATCTATAATGTATACTTACTACTGTAAGGTATATCATTGACTAACAGACCACAACTCATTTATCCGTTCTATTGTCAGCAAATTGTTTGGAATGCTTCCATTTTCTAAGGGTCTTCACAGGTGGCACTAATGGTAAAGAATCCACCTGCCAGTGCAGGAGACATAAGAGACATGGGTTCCATCCCTGGGTTGGGAAGCTTCCCTGGAGGAGGTTATGGCAACCCACTCCAACATCCTTGCCTGCAGAATCCCATGGACAGAGGAACCTGGCAGGCTATAGTCCAAAGGTCACAAAGAGTTGGACATAACTTAAGCTACTAGGCACACACACATTTTCTAAAATTAAATTATTTGCCCCCACTAATTCATTTTTTAAAAAAGTTAACATCAACTAAAGTTGCAAGAATAATGTAATGTACCCTTCACCTTAATTAAGTCACTTTTTGCCATCTAACTACATTTGTGTCCACTCATTTTCTTCTCCAATACTCAAAAGTGTGGGATACAGAAAAATTTTTGCTTGAAAAATTCCCCAGCTTTGTTGAAGAACATCCCAACATTTTGATTTGGCTTGATTTCTTCATGATTACATTTAGTTTCAAAACCTTTTAAGAAGCATTACATAGGTGATGCTGTGTCCTCATCTAGTGCATCACATTAATAGGCACATGATTAATCACAGGGTAGATTAATCTAGATTGACCCTGTAGATTAATAATGGGGTAGATCAGACTACCCCATTATTAGTGATGTTTGGTTAGTATTTGGTTAAGGTGATAGCCACTAGACTTCTCCATTCTAAGAGTACCTCCCAACTTCATAATAGCTAAAGTGACCATAATTGTTGGAAACTCTAAATATCTTGTCCCCCAACAACATTTCACTCAATTATTTTAGCATCCATTGATGATTATTGACTGCTTTACCCATTGTTTAAAATTGATTTTTCTACTCCTATTATTTTCATTGTGTTTAGTAGTTGGCATTCTTCTGCAAAAAAGAATTGTTTCCTTTTCCCAACCCACTCCTTTAAATTTGTTTAACTGTGTAATATTCACATATGAATCAAGATAAAACTGCCATAACTTTAAAAATGTTCTACACAGTAGAACTGAAGGCAATAATAGACAAAAAAGGCATATTTCTTACAGGCAAAAAAGTACATCCAGTAAGGATATCTAACAGTTTTAAAAGTGTATGCACCTAATAAAGTCTCAACCATATGCAATGACAAGACTCATAGAACTAAAAAGAGAAATACACAAATCCATAATCACTGTAGGTAACTGATTGAATAAGAAGATAAAATATTAGCAAAGATAAACATCTGATAAAATCATAGTAAATTTGATTTAATTTAAAGCACTGGATCTAATTTGACATACACTGATCAACTGTATAAGATACATTATTCTGGAATGCACTAAAACATTTAACACATTTGGGTGACACACTAGGCTCAACAAATCTCAAAAAAAAATTATAACTCAATAAATGTCACAGGATTAAAGTGATACAAATTGTATTCTCTTTTCACAGTGGAATTAAATCAGATATAAGCAAAATACATATAACTGGGAAGTTCCTGAATATTCAGTTTTTTAAAAATCACTAAAATAAGACACTAGCCTAAGAAAATCATATATTAGAAAACAAGTAAAGCTGGAAAAGCAATGAGCTAAGTATCCATTTCAAGAAGTTAAAGAATATCAAAAACTTCCTAAGTAAAATTGAAAAGATGAAGATTACTGAAATGCAACAAGTAGAAATCAAAGAGAAAAGCAACAACGTCCAATGTTAATTCTTCAAAATGACTTAAAATTTATATAATCCTTGAAAATCAAAAATAGAACACAAATGGCTAATACAAACAATGAAAAAAAGTTAACCACAAAAACATGCTTCAGTTACTAGAAAGATAATTTAAATAATTTTATACCAAAATATGTTAAAATGTATGTAAAATGGATAAAATCCTTATAAATATAAATTATCAAACTTACAAAAAAAAACAAATTAGAAAACTATTTCTTTATATGTTAATATATATTCATATACATACAGCTGAGTTTTTGTAGGGTGCTCTCAAGGAAAGTGCTTCCCTGGTGGCTCAGCTGGTAAAGAACCCACCTGCCAATGCAGGAGATGAGGATTCAATCCCTGAGTCAGCAGATCCCCTGGAGAAGGTAATGGAAACCCACTCCAGTATTCTTGCCTGGGAAATCCTGGTGGACTGAGGTCGCAAAGAGTCACACACAACTGAGCACGTACACACACACACACACACACACACACACACACACACGAAAAGTGAAAAAACTAAGAGTAAACAAAGCTATGCAAGACAGTAGTCTCAACTGAGAGTTGCTCCAAATTGATCCCATGGAGAAGTTCTGGCACAGAAATCACACCGTATAGTCTCACTGTTAGTTAAAGGCGGCTGACATTTTGTACTTGTGGGATGGCAGTGCACTCCACTGGGCCAAGGTGGCTTACAGAGCCAGGAATAATCCTTTGGCAAATATAAATAGTTACCTATCACAGCAGGTGAAGGATCAGTCCACCAGCCAATAAGAGGGACCTGGATGGGGCAGCTATCCATCCACTGTGCTTTACCCCTTGTACCATTCAGATTCACTTGTTTATCATGGTATGTTCACCCTATAGAGTCAGAGGTACTTCAGGATTCTAGCTGGTGATGATTTCTGGAACTACTACAAAAGGAAAATTAGGAGAACAAATTATAGCCCCACTGCTATAGTTTGGTCCTGAAACCATAACTATAATCACCATCTCCGTCTTCTGTTGTTCATTCTGATTTCTCTGAAGTCTGACTACTGTCTTTGTTCATGTAAATAGCTTGACTGGTAGACTGACCCAGATCCGTGGGTTCCCAAGGGAATCTGGCAATCTCTGAAACATGTTCATTGTCAAAACTGAAGAAGGAGCTCTTCCTTTCTATTGGGTAGAGGCCAGAGGTGCTGCTAAACACCCTACTATGCACAGGGCAGCTCTCCTCCACAAAGCACCATCCAGTCTAAAATGCCAGTAAAGCTAATGTTGACAATGCTGCCTTAAAAGATTTAGAGAAAATCCTTATGAGTTTGGGGTGTTTCAAGGTCTTTCTTTCTTGCAATGGGACAGTGATTTGGCTTTTTGGAGAAAGGCAACTTTAAAAGCATCTACCCAAGACAAGTCTCCCTAAATCCCCTTTTACTTCATGTAAAATCCCACTAGAGAGTGAATCCAGAGAATTAGTTTGAGCAGTGGCTTTTATGCCAACTAGTTCTGTGTCCTTAGATAAGTCTCTTCAACTCTAGGCTTATATTTTTTTCTCATTTATAAATAGAGGGGAATTATCTAATGTGTATACGGTCCTTTCAGTTCTGACCTTCAGTTCTTTGTGGTTAAATACTTCTTGGAGGAGGGAGATTAACATTGAAAATTTAGAATCATTTATTTGCATCTTAGGCTGAATTTGTTCATCAGCTCCTCTTATAAAGGACAGCTGCACAGAGAGCACATAATAATGGGTGTTGTGGGAGGGGAGGGCACAACCCTGATAAACTGGAAATTAGCTGGACAACAAAATCATCAAGGGAGGAGCAAATGCTGAACAGGAAGACAAGAAGCTCCAGATGTCAAACCAATGGTTAACCTAAGGGTGATCAGCAACCACTACAAGCACAATAGATTTGCATACAGCTTTATACACATTAGCTATTTTAACCCATATAGCAGTCTCATGAGATAAAAAGTGCTGTCTTAATTATCATAATATTACAAATGAAAATTCTGAAGCTAAAGAAGACACGTGAATGTTCAAGTTTTGTGTTAAGGAAGGGTCAGGACTTAAATTCACTTTTGCTTATGTTAAATCCTTGAGACTATGGAAAGAAAATTGGATTGGGAATCTAGAGACCTTGATCTCAGTGTAATTCAAGCCTTTTCCAGTTATGTAAAAGCTTGCTTCTTTACATCAAAATTATTTGGCTCCAGTGCTAGGGGAGGTGTTTTTTCCCATCTTCTCTGCACTCATTAATTACATCCCCCTGAGCTTGAAAGGGGTGATTCACTTTCCGCATTACTAAAAAATAAATAAATAAAGTCTTGCCAAAACACAAACATTAGTTCTGCCACATTATTCTTTAGGTCCATAGGCCATGTCTCAAAACCTAAGAGAATAATGCTTATAAATTAACTCTGGCTGTGAAAGGTTTTGAAAAAACTCATGTTCTCATAAAAGCCTTAGAAAGCATGGGTTTTGTGTCAGTATATTTGTATGACCCTTACTGTGTGCTAATTATCAGTTATTTTTAAAGTTGTTTTCTATTGAGTTTTACCACACAGTCTCTTACAGAAAGATTCTTGGAAAATATCCTGAATTCTGTCTGTAAAACCTTGTAAACCTCGTAAACCTCTATTATGTAACAGAGCTTAATGTGATTTAATAATTGTTATAGATTTTGTTCAAGTTCATCCAAACTAAAGAAGAGCTTTGGGGTCATAAGAATTTGCAGGGGGTGGAGGTCAAATTTTTGACTCAGTTCACTACTGAGTCAAACAAGCATACGTGTGAACCCTCTATCACATACTTCTTAGACCTGCTTTGTATCTTTATGGCTTCACTTCTGATCCCAGACATGGCTCTAAGATATGTTTCTAGGTAGACTTGGACTCTTTTGACACAGCATTTCACCTCCATGACATGCTCTGCATCCTTGCCTACTGCCCTCTGATTTCTCTGGTGCCCAAGAATGGGCCTTCAGTGGGAACTTTTCAGGGATAGCTCATTTACAACTGCATAATGAGAGGGCACCAGCTCTGTGGTAATGCTCAGTCAATCTGGGATGGGAGTGGATGGATGAATACTCTTCACTGTCAGTCCTTAGATTCAAGTTCAGTGAGGCATTTCATATGACTTCAGAAGATCCCAGCAGGACAAAACTCTTTGTTTTTCATGACTCAATAATGCTCAACGATTACCTCTTACACTGACTTTTTGTTTTTCCCTATTAAACTCTGTGTAGTTACTTGCTTCTATTTCCTGAAATCACCTCCCAAATAAACTACCTGCTCATAAATCTTTGGGTAGAGCCCACACTAATACAATTGGTACTAGAAGTACCCCTAGAAATTCTGGACCTGAATCATTCACCATCACTGGTGACCAGAGAAGTGGTAATAATACCAGGCATGCTGTAACATCAAAATTAGAAAAACTGTCACCTATGGTATGTTGGAATAATAAGTGAAGGTGAAGTATGGCGGGTGATGTGGGATATTGGCCAGAATTGGGTGGCAATGGTAATTACAAGGTAAGGTTCTGTTGGGTGCATCAGAAACAGTGAAAAGAAAATGATTTGTCTAGTAAGGCAACTATCAACTAAACGTGCACGTGTGTGTGCTCAGTTGCTTCCAACTCTTTGCAACCCCATGGACTGCAGCTTGCCAGGCTCCTCTGCCCATGGGGTTTCCCAGGCAAGAATCCTAGAGTGGGTTGCTATTTTCTTCTCTGACAACTAAGGGTGAAGTATGAAAGCCATAAAGATCTCTATAGAAGGTTTTGAAGAAATCCTTTTATCCTGCAGCCACAGGGAAGCCTGTGTTGAAGATTACACTCCAGTTTTGTTTTGTTTGTTTGTTTGTTTTTTGGGGTGAGACAACTTCAAAGGAGACTAATGTACAGAAACAATATGACTCCTGTACCAAAGGAGTTCTGATAGAGGAGAGGTTTGGCCCTGGTACCTCGTATGGGAGTATTTGCATTGACAAGCCTAAGAAGGTTTAACTCCCCAAATTTCTTATATCCTCTAGGCCAGAAAAAGCAAATTATTCCTCCCTTTAGAGAGGAGAGCAGCCTCCCCTAGCCTGGAGACCATGCAAAGAACTCACTCAAGGTTATGTTTGCTTTCCTAAAGATCAGGCATGCCTTTCCTCTTTCTCACAAATCATTAACAAGAACCAGATCTCACTAAAACCCAAACAAGTAAACAGCATCTCTGTTATGTAAGATAATAGACTATTCACTGAAAGAATTACACCTTTTGGTTAACACATACAATGAATCATGAGAGTTCCCTTTGGATCAAGGAGCAGAACATAAGACTGGAAGAGAAGTTATTCACATAGACTCACTCTCCCATGACAAAGAATTTAATATTCTGGCCTGAATACCTAAAGCCACTCTAATTACACTACTGGAGTCCATAGTACTGATACTACTCCCCGGTGGCTCAGAGGTTAAAGCGTCTGCCTCCAATGTGGGAGACCCGAGTTCGATCCCTGGGTCAGGAAGATCCCCTGGAGAAGGAAATGGCAATCCACTCCAGTATTCTTGCTGGAGAATCCCATGGACGGAGAAGCCTAGTAGGTTACAGTCCACAGGGTCGCAAAGAGTCGGACACAACTGAGCGACTTCACCTTCACCTTCACTGATACTACTATAGGCTACAATAATTGATGTCAGATAGGGGATTACTGCAGATATTTTAATCAACTTTCAGTTCAGTTCAGTTGCTCAGTCATGTCTGACTCTTTGTGACCCCATGGACAACAGCATGCCAAGCCTCCCTGTCTATCACCAACTCCCGGAGTTTACCCAAACTCATGTCCATTGAGTTGGTGATGCCATCCAAGCATCTCATCCTCTGTTGTTCCCTTCTCTTCCTGCCCCCAATCCCTCCCAGCATCAGGGGCTTTTCAAATGAGTCAGCTCTTCACATCAGGTGGCCCAATTATTGGAGTTTCAGCTTCAACATCAGTCCTTTCAATGAACACCCAGGACTGATCTCCTTTAGGATGGACTGATTGGATCTTCTTGCAGTCCAAGGGACTCCCAAGAGTCTTCTCCAACACCAAAGCATCAATTCTTCAGTGCTCAGCTTTCTTTGTAGTCCAACTCTCACATCCATACATGACCACTGGAAAAACCATAGCCTTGACTAGACAGAACTTTGTTGACAAAGTAATCTCTCTGCTTTTTAATATGCTGTCTAGGTTGGCCATAACTTTCTTTCCAAGGAGTAAGCGTCTTTTAATTTCATGGCTGCAGTCACCATCTGCAGTGATTTTGGAGCCCAGAAAAATAAAGTCAGCCACTGTTTTCACTGTTTCCCCATCTATTTGACATGAAGTGATGGGACCAGATGCCATGATCTTCATTTTCTGAACGTTGAGGTTTAAGCCAACTTTTTCACTTTCCTCTTTAACTTTCATCAACAGGCTCTTTAGTTCTTCTTCACTTTCTGCCATAAGGGCGGTGTTATCTGCATATCTGAATTATTGATATCGTGGTATAATTTACATACAATCAAAGCAAACATTTTAAGTATGTAGTTCCAAGAGTTTTGATCAATGTAAACACCCAAGTCCACCCAATTAATATAAAAAGTATTTTCATTACCACATCTCTATAGACAAGGTTTCCCTGTTGTTGTTATTATTCAATTGTTCAGTTGCATCCGACTCTTTGCAACCCCATGGACTGCAGCACACCAGGCTTCCCTGTCCTTCACTATCTCCTAGAGTTTGCTTAAACTCATGTTCATTGAGTTGATGATGCCATCCACCTCACCCTCTGTCATCACCCACTTATCCTCCTGTCCTTAATCTTTCCCAGCATTAGGGTCTTTTCCAGTGAGTTGGTTCTTCACATCAGGTGACCAAAGTATTGGAGCTTCAGCTTCAGCACCATTCTTTCCAATGCATATTCAGGGTCGATTTCCTTTAGGATTGACTCATTTGATCTCCTTGCTGTCCAGGGGAATCTCAAAAGTTCTCCTGCATCACAATTCAAAAGCCTCAGTTCTTTGGTGCTCAACCTTCTGTACAGTCCAACTCTCACATATGTACATGACTACTAGAAAAACCATAGCTTTGACTAGATGGACCTTTATCAGCAAAGTGATGTCTTTGCTTTTTAATATTCCATCTAGCTTTGTCATAGCTTTTCTTCCGAAGAGCAAGCATCTTTAAATTTCATGGCTGCAGTCACAGTCTGCAGTCATTTTGGAGCCCAGGAAAATAAAATCTGTCACTGTTTCCATTTTTCCCCATCTATTTTTCATGAAGTAATGGGACCAGATGTCATTCTCTATTCTAGAACTTCACATGAAAAAGATCATACAGTGTGTACTCTCATGCGCTTTTCTCTTCTTTCAATCAGCATAGTATCTCTGAGTTTCAAACATATTGTCGCAAGTCACAATAACCCATGCCTTTTATTACCTCATTTTTCAAACATACCACAATTTGTTTATATGTTTATTTGGGTTGGTTCTAATTCTGAGCTAACAAGAAGAAGCTATTAAACACAATGCTAGAAGATCTTTATGCAGAGTTATATTTTCATTTCTCTTGGGTAAAATTCTTAGGAGTGTTACTACTGGATTATATAAGAATAGGTATATGATTTTTATAAGAAACTCTGTCTTCCAAGGTAATTGTATATTTTATATTCCCAACAAGAATGTGTGAGAGTTCCAGTTGCTTCTCATTCTCACCAATTTGGTGAGATCTTTTTACTTTTTAAGGTCTTAATTTTAACTATTCTGATATAGTATCCTGATTTGATCTTAATTTGCATTTTTCTAATAATAAGTGCTCTGGAAGATTGAAAATATTTCATGTGCTTGTTGGCCATTTGTATATCTAACTTGCGAACCTCTGATTGAATCTTTTACCCCCTCTTACATTTGTGTTTTTTTATCTTCTTATCAGTAAAGTGTTCCTGGGTTTTGCTAAGGTATGTCAAATGTAGTTCTTACTCATAAGTGTAATGTTTATTCCTAAAACATCCATCTAGTATCTCAGTAGATGCTAGAATTGTTATGGAGATATTAATGAGGTTTTTTGACTTTGGCTGGGCTGAAATTCCAATATTCCCAGCACACTTCATCGTGATATATACTATCTCTGTTCTCTATACCCTTTTGCTGCTTTTCTCTGATAAGTTTCTAGTAGTCTTGACCTGTTGCAGTGTGGAAAATCACTTTCATGCAATGGTAGCGTCTCAATGCACTACTAAATTATCTCACTCAAAGGCCATGAAACACAAGTCTTCACAGAACAAACTTAAATGGTTTTATCAAATTATTTAAAAATACATAGTAAGAAGCAAGGGAAGTGAAGTGGGACAAATTAACATTTTTAGGATAGGTACAAATGGACAGACTGGAGTCAGAAAATGGCAACCCATTCCAGTATTCTTGCCTGGAAAATTCCATGGACAGAAGAGCCTGGCTGCCTATGATCCATGGGGTCACTGGAAACGACTGAACACACACACACACACAAATGGACAGAAGGACTGTACTTCTTGAGTTCTAAATTATATAATTTTCATCTGTCCTCTCTCTTTTTCAGCTACAGCAGCTTTCTTGCTGATGGTGTGATTGTAAGATCCAGAATTGAAGTTAGAGCAAGGGGTTTCATACAGAGACAGTGTCCTGGGCCAATGACTCATGCTTGCTTTATCAAAAATATGCAGGGACAAGTATACCTGGCCATCGCAGGAAGCTGGATTTTATTTGCATTTCTTACATAGAGTACACATGGGGCTTTCAGTCCAGAAGAGGCACAATCATGACTTGCTCCTTCTATCTCTGTCTCTATATTCATATTTATTCCATCATCTTGGCTATTTATTCTACCTATCTTTGGAATGTCTTACAGGTTACTGCTCATTTATAACCTGTATTTATCATGTGCCATAAATTTTGCATATGCATCACAGTCTCCTTGTTTTACTGTTACCTATATTTAACATATCCTATGAGATTTACCTGTGTATCATAAGTTCCCAGCTTACTTACTATCTATGGTAGTCACTTATAGGTTTCATCAGTCCATTATCTTTTATTCCATGGCAGAGTTAATATTCTCAAAAAATACAGCATACTTACATTATATCTGTGCCTGTGACACTCAATTCTCAGCAAATCATCCAGCAAATTTCTAGACCCAAGCCAGGGCACATTGACTGAAGGAGAGACTGCGTCCCCTTGAAGAAGGACTTTGGAATGCCATTAAGACATGTATATAATACATATTCCCTGAATCCTCCCCCATAAAGTACTTATGGTCATTCATCAGGGTAACTGCATATTAGGAAAAGGAGTCTACCACAAACACTTTGAGAGCAGTTGAAAACAAGGTCTGAGTTAACATTAATACAAGGGGAGTAATGCCAGTTAGAGGGTTAATGGAGGACAGATGATTAATGGGGTGTAACAATGGTACAAACTAGTCTTTCCCACTTATCTGAAAGCAGTTAGAGTAATAGAACATTAGAATGGCCTATTACACACTCAGCTAAGGTATCATCTCAGAGTCAATACTTTGCAAGTTTTGATAACCCTTTCCTCCAGGAGGAAGTGTATAAAGCAAACCAATATCATTATGTCGTGACTCATTCCCAATATAAGAATAAATTCTTGGTTCTGAAAACCAAAAGACTGCTATCCATACCACTTATCATCACCAAGCTGAATGAGCTCCTTGAGAAAAAATCACTTCTCATCCCTAAAACAGTAGGGTCTGATGGAAGTTCTGGTTGCAGAGGGGAAACATCCACAAGGGGACACAATTAATGTTTAATTAAATAAGTGCTATAAGTACCACCTGGTATTAGAGACCAGAAGCCAAGAAAAGAGCTACTATAGTTATGACAGATTGATCCTGATTATCGCAGGGAGCAAAGTTTGCTTTTCCATAATTGGAACAGGGGGAATATGTCTAGAACTAAAGAAATTCACTGGGACATTTTAAGGGACCTGCACCCAAGTCTGACAATAAGAGTGAATGTACATTTGCAGTAGACACAGTGCAATAAAGCTCAGATCACCCCCCGCCCCTCCAGTGATGAAGTTCTGTGTCACACTACCAGGCAAGAAACCTAGACTAGTTAAAGTGTTAACTGAAGATAGGGGAGCCTAGAAAGAATGGTGAGAGACAGAAAGATAAATCAATTATGGCTTTGGGATTAATATAATAGCAAATAGCTTGTTCCACTACAGGCTTAATATTGTCTTTTTTAAAAAGTAACCAAGTTTATTAGCCACAAATGAAATATAACATTACATTAATTAAGGTGAATTCTTTTGCAAATTGCAATTAGGCACTAGTTAGAAGTCCATGGGGTCGCTAAGAGTCGGACACAACTGAGCGACTCCACTTTCCCTTTTCACTTTCATGCACTGGAGAAGGAAACGGCAACCCACTCCACTGTTCTTGCCTGGAGAATTCCAGGGATGGGGGAGCCTGGTGGGCTGCCGTCTATGGGGTCACGCAGAGTCGGACACGACTGAAGTGACTTAGCAGTAGCAGTAGCAGTAGAAGTCATGATTTAGGTTTTAACATAGAGAATAAACAGTTCTTCGATGTGAACTTACTGAATGTATCCTGTGACTGACCCCATCTCCTCAGCCTTATCTCTGATTCCAGCTCAAGCTTTATAAACAAATTCTGTGTGGATGTGACCTGTTCCTCCACTTTCTCTCTTTTTGACTTGGGCTTTTTCCAATGTTAAATTATAGGTATCTAGTTGGAACTCAGTAGCATGATGCTTGTGTTGTCCAGAAGAAAGAGAGAGAGTGAGTGAGAGAATGAGTGAGAGAGAGTGTGTGTGTATTGCAGGTAGGGATTAAAGATACACAAACACATGAAAAGATGCTCAACATCTCTCATTATCAGAGAAATGCAAATCAAAACCACAATGAGGTACCATTTCATACCGGTCAGAATGGCTGCTATCAAAAAGTAAACGCTGGAGAGAATGTGAGGAAAAGGGAACCCTCTTACACTGTTGGTGGGAATGCAAACTAGTACAGCCACTATGGAGAACAGTGTGGAAAGTCCTTAAAAAACTTGAAATAGAACTGCCATATGAGCCAGCAATCCCACTGCTGGGGATACACATCAAGGAAATCAGAATTGAAAGAGACACATGTACCCCAATGTTCATCACAGCACTGTTCACAATAGCTAGGACATGGAAGCAACCTAGATGTCTATCGTCAGATGAATGGATAAGAAAGCTGTGGTACATATACACAACGGAATATTACTCAGCTATTAAAAAGAACACATTTGAATTAGTTCTAATGAGGTGGATGAAACTGAAGCCTATTATGCAGAGTGAAGTAAGCCAGCAAGAAAAGCACCAATACAGTATATTAACACATATATATGGAATTTAGAAAGATACTAATGATGACCCAATATGCGAGACAGCAAAAGAGACACAGAGATAAAGAACAGACATTTGGAGTCTGTGGGAGAAGGCGAGGGTGGGATGATTTGAGAGAATAGCATTGAAACATGTATATTAGCATATGTGAAATAGATCGCCAGTCCAGGTTTGATGCATAAGACAGGGCACTCAGGGCCAGTGCACTGGGACTACTCTGGGGGATGGTATGGGGGACACGTGTACACCCATGGCTGATTCATGTTGATGTATAGCAAAAGCTACTACAATATTGTAAAGTAATTAGCTTCCAATTAAAATTAAAAAATAAATGAAAACATACATTTAAAAAAAGATACACAGGTAACCACTCAAGGAAGAGTGATGGGAGTCAAAGGGTAAATGTAAATGTTTGCCCCCATCAATTCTCTGGTGAACCACTCTGAGAATTGCTTAACTAGCTCTCTTCTATTAGAAGATTCTGAGGTGGTTCAGTTTCACCATGGTATTAACCATCTTGATATCACATTCTTAAACTGACTTTTCATCCTTTCCAGTTTTATTTGCCCCAGTCCCTTATTCTTGATCCTTGTAATCATGACCCTGAAATCTGCTTTACCTAAAGGAGGAAATTTAGACTATGACAAAAACCAATCATATAGCCTTCTTATTGTGTGATGGTGAGAAAATTAATTTCTCTTTGTCTTGTCTTACTTACACAATGGTAATGTTAATAGTACAGAACAGTTATGAGAATTAAGTGACAAAGTATAATGACTGGCACATAATACAAAGTAAATATTAGCTGTTTTTATTACTGTTATTATTGTTATAAAGCTTTTTCCTGGAACACAAAATTAGGGTCTTATAGCTCATTTAGGAAAAATAAAGCAGTGCTGAAATAAGAACAATCTGATTTGAAAATAAGATCAAGACATCCCCACTGTTTTTTTTTCCTTTACTATGTAAAGCTTCAAGAAATTCTAGGGTCATTAATGGAGTCCCACTGTTTACATACACTTTAATTTAAGAGATCTACATGAAACGGGGACTTCCAACAGTTTTAACTCTTAAAAGCACATGTGAGTGGTGAAAATCTTATGTTTTAATCTCTAAGCAGTTTGCTCAAAATGTCAATCTCAACACAGGTTTAGCTTACAGAAGATTAATATGTAGTACATCTATATGTATATATGTATATGACATATATGTACACAATATGTACATATCCATATATGTACACACCTACTTCTAACATCAACTTGAAAATTTTAAGTAAAATTACAATATTAAGACAATATTTATTCTTACTTCAAAGCATAGGATTTAAAGAAATTTGGCTTTGAGTCTCCAGTGTACCACTTTCTACAAAATATTACATTACTTAACTTTTCCAAATCACATGTTATTCATTTTTTAAAGAATGAATATAGAAATAACACTGCCTCCATAGATGTATTATTAGGGTTAAAGGAGATGTATATGAAAGTGACTTTTACATTACAAATATTAAGCCTTAATAATAATAATTCTACTTGCACATATACTTACACATACCTCCTGTTTTGATGGACTCACCAATGAACTCGATTTCAAAATGGAAGAGCCTCCTTTTCCTTGCCTTCTGAAATTACTTAGTGATTTTGACTCCTGTCCATAGGATGGGAACTGCAGCCATCTTACCTATGTGCAAGGGCCAGTTTCTCTTCTATTCAGCCAGAACATGGCTATGGGAGGTTGAGAGCCAGCTCTGTTTTATGCCTAATGCATATTAATTGTTCCTGAAATCCTTATCTTCACACCCAATGCAAGAGACCTACAGCTCTTAACAGAGTTACATGGCACTCTTCCCTACTACCTTGATGTTTATTTTCTGGGCTTGTAGGTTTGCAGGACCCACAGTTCCTCTCAATCAATAAGCTCTCACACATTAAGAACACTCAGGAGTGATTGATTCTTTCCAGCCAGGAGATCAAAGGCAGCTCCAAGGAAGAGGCAACATTTCAGCTGGACTGTATAGGTTTTCAGAAGATAAAAAATGAGATGAGGGCATTACAGACAGTAAAGAGAGCATGAGTAAAGACACAAGGACATGGAATAATAGTCAAAAAGATTGAGCTAAGTATATGTTGCACTGGGTGTTGAGGCCAGTGGCGAATAACAAGCAGTATAAAAAGGTTAAGATCAGATAATGAAGGTCAAATATAAGGAGCACTTTGTGACCAATATGAAGCCATTTGGACTTTAAATTGGGTTGAGATGGCATAATTAGAGCTGAATTGTAAATAATTAGGGCCTGAATAGGGCAGTATCATTGAGACAGGCAGGAAAGAAATCCTTTTGAGATACTATAAAGGAGAAAAACAGTGTTTTCATGATGATTAGGAAGAGAAATAATTTTTAAAAAATAACTAAGGAGTTGCCCATTGGTGGCTAGGGGAGTGGATTATCAACCAAGGTAAAGAAGACAGGAGAGAAAATCTACTGGGTACAGAAAGGAGGAGAAACCCATTGTTGGGTTCCAATCACTGATTGATTGAGTCATTTTTTTCATTCATATGGAGATATATATTTAGTTTAGTGCATAAAAATGCATTAATCTTAGGTGTATTTTCATATTTATGTTAATATGTGAAGCCATAGTCCAGATCAATATAGATCAATTTCTAGCATACCGTTAAGGTTTCCTCATGCCTGTTTCTAGTCAACAAATATCCCCCTTGGTGAATTTTCAATTAGGCTCATTTTATTTTTTATTAAGCAAACATTTACTGAGCTTACAGTAGTGCCAGGAAAATATGGGGAATAGACACAGAAAGTATAGACACAGTTGCTTTCTTGGCCCCAATGGGTTATTTTATTCATGGTCTAGTGCAATGGCTCTTACTTACTAGACATAAAAATCACCTTAGACTACTGTTTAAAATGCGGATTTGGTAGATCTCTCCCTCAAAATCTTATTTCAGCACTTTTAGGGTTTTAGTTTAGTTTTAGTTTAGTCACTCAGTTGTGTCTGACTCTTTGCAACCCTGTGGATTGTAGGCTATCAGGCTCCTCCATCCACAGGATTTTCCAGGCAAGAGTACTGGAGTGGGTTGCCATTTCCTTCTCCAGAGGATCTTTCCGACCCAGGGATCGAACCGAGGTCTCCCACATTGTAGGCAGACACTTTATTGTCTGAGCCACCAGGGAAATCTTTTAGGGTGGAGCCCTGCAATATTCATTTTTAGTGAATGTCCTAGTTTACTTCAAAGCAGATACCTTGAGGTCAGACTAGAGAAATGCAGACCTATAGAGCAGAGTAGAAAGGCCTTGTATTCTGTGCTAAGGAATTTGGACCTAGACCTGAGAGTTTTAGCAAAGCACTGAAGCACTAACAATGAGATAACAATGTCATGGTTTTGTATTTGGAAATGATTCTGGTAGCAGCATGGAGAAAGGATGAATTGGACAGAAGATGAGTGCTGCTGGGTCAGTAGCATGAAGGTTATCACCATGACTCAGATGAGGCAAGAAAAAGTCTTTTTTCTGCAAAGAAGACACATTCAAAAGATGTTCAAGAGGAACACTCTGAAGCACTCGTGACCAATTAGTTGTGGGGATTGACAAGGATGATAGAGAAGATGACTAGCTGCTTATAATAATGTAGATAAAAAGATTCACTCAGATATTAAAGCCATCCTGACCTCATGACTGCTAACCACATTGGAGGGCTGAATAAGTAGTCTATTTGTCCCAAGTCACAGAGGGCAGATTTTCAGTGCCAAGAGCTAACTGGTATTTCTCCTAATACACAGGGCAGCATCAAAACAATAGTCTGCTGGTGTCCACTTAATGAGGCCTTATCAGACTCTCAAAGACTGGTCTGGATGGCTTTCAGGAAGTCAGTTCCAGGAATGTTCCTTCTGCTGGGGAATTAACTGCTCTTTTCTCAATTAAAAACAAAACACTTCAATTTGGGATGGGGAGGGGAGATAAAGCCAAAGAAAATCTTATATTTGGCATTGGGAAAGAAGTGTGGGTGGGAGTAAGGTAAAGACTAATTGTCAAATATCCTTTCCAGCCTTTGTCACAAAGTCTTTAGTCATTATCAGCTGAGAGGTGACAAGGATGGGATGTGACGAACAGAAGTTGTGTCTCAGCCCCTGCTAGCCAACCCATCAACTTCTTGGATAGCCATGGAGAGTCAGAACCAACCTGCAGTTAGGAACTCCAGGCCTCTTCAACCCCACGTCCTCTTTAGAGTGACTTAGACCCATGGTGATAATACCAAACTATTTCAGAGGCAACACTATAGATCATTATAAACTGTCTTCAAGCTACCTACTTTGAGTCTGACAACAGCCCTAGAAATAAGAAAGTCAAGATGTTTATCTTCCTTTTCAGATGACAACACTGGGGCTTAGGAAGATAAAGTGTCCTCCCTAAGGTCATGCATACATTTTCTGTTGGAATGGAACTAAAGCATAGAGTATCAAAAGACCTGGGTTATTTCTGTGAGGCAGCAGTCTCCCAAGGACCAAGGACATTCTGCTAGCCTGTGCTTGATCCTTTTCTCCCTTCTCCTGAAATAGCAGCATCTCTCCACTGAGGATGTACAATGCCACAAAGACCCTTGGCCTGGAGCATATTAGAGCAAGAATACAATATAGCCAAGGGATGTAAAACCATAATCCTCTCCTCCTCCTCATGTACAAGGTATGCACATCTTCCAGATGCTATGAACAGTTGTTGAAGGTGAATGGTGGAAACTACCTTTTCTCTTTATGCCCATGTTATTGGAAGAGTCTAATTAAAAAAAAAAAAGAAGAAGAAGAAGCAAACAAACAATAAACAAAGACAGGAAAATCCTGGTGAGTAATGTACTATTTTTCCTAGTGAGTATTGTACTTTATTTTTCTTTTTATCTGAGTCGTAGCACACTCTTAGCACTCAAACAGAATTGGAAAAAGAGATGATAATACTGATTCTTGAAAAATGTTTCCTGTTTCAGATATATAGCTGCCATAGCTGTCAGCATTTGGCTTTGCCATCTGTCGTTTGTCACAGAAATTCAACACTCTTCTATATAAACCTCGCTTAACTGAAATTCACTTAAAACAACTCTAAATATGAAGAATTATTTAATTCAGCAGCAACTCAGCCTATGGGCCAGAAAAATTCAAAATTAAAATGTTAGATAACTGATGTTATCATGCCTGCCATCTTGATGGTGCTTAGCTCCATTACTGAATGAGTCTGGGTAAACTCCAGAAATGAGCAAATGTTTGAGACAAAAAATCATCACTGAAACAGTATGCTGATATTCTAACAACTAACAATTAAGCACACCATTAGGTATAAACTTCCCTGTTGCAAATCACACCAGGTTCCCATGAATCTGGTGGGAAGGAGCAGACTCAGAGGTTTTATCTCCTAGGATGGGATAGGAACAGCTGGAGGAGATACAACTGCAGACTCTGGGGGTCATCTCACCTGGCAATCAGAACTGAGAAATGGAAGAGGAGGCAGTGGACCTCAGGGAAACCTAAGCAGGAAGACATTGCTGATAGAATGAGTAAAGAGATACAGAGGAGACACAGACACCTGGAGGAGCAGCTTTTACAAGATGCCCTCTGGCAGAAAAGTCGAGTACAATGACAGGGAATCCAGAAACAGGCCACATTAGTCAACCAGAAGGGCTTTCTATGATCTTTGCTTTCTCTCTTTTTTCTTTTTGTGCATTTAAAAATAGTTTTATTTTTCCACTTGCCTCCCACTCATTACTTGACTAATGTGTTTAGTTGCTCAGTGATATCTGATTCTTTGTGACCCCATGGACTATAGCCCATCAGGTTCCTCTGTCCATGAAAGTCTCCAGGCAGGAACACTGGAGTGGGTTGCCATTCCCTTCTCTAGGGTGTCTTCCCGACCCAGGGATCAAACCTGCATCTCCTGCATTTAGGTGAATTCTTGACCACTGAGATATCACGGAAGCCCTAATACTTGCATATAATCAGTTTTCAAGTCAGCAGACTACTTGAAGCTTTAGACAATCACTTCCAGTACAAAGCTTTCTTTTCATAAAGAAAGGATGCCCTATTTGACTTCCCATTGTGGACATGCCCTACCTTTCTGAGAAATCAAGAGTGGAGACAGAATAAATCAGCAATAGGACTGCCTGGACAGGGGTGAGTACAAACGGATTCACCCAGGAAAATGGGAAAGCCAGCTTACAGTCTGCAATTTTCTCTGCAAAGCAAGGACAAGGCTGACTCTGTAACTGAACTGGGCAGGCAGCTGTGTACCAGTGATGCGGTTATGTGTCTCTGTGACCATCCACTCTGAACAGGCATCCAGAGAGCACAGCATGCTGGCAGTCTTAAGATCTCAAACTTGGATTTAGGTATTTAAACAACCTCCTCGCTTCCAAAAAGAAAAAAAAGTTATGATATTTCCAGTCCAGAAATCCCTGGGGCTCTCTTATCCCAGAACCATGTTAAGCAGGTACTTTTGGTTCCTTTTATTATCTTGGCCTTATAATATGGAAAGTGATTTGGCATCCAAGATTTCTTTGTTGCCTGTATGGTCTTTCCTGTTGATAACCTTAAAGCAATTTGTCTTTTTTTCAAGTGTGTTTAGTCTATAAAATGCTTCTGTAATCAAAATTATATTAGAGCTAGACCAATTTTTCCCATGACACTTTACTGATGTCAGCCGGTGTGTCTGTTTTTCATGGTCTTTGCATTTTGATTTTGCTTTTTGAAATATATTTGACTTGTACATACCAATTCCTAAAATATTATTAGAATTATTTTTATATTTTTTAATATTCTTCAATAGAAATATACCCTTTAAAGCTACAAAACTAAGGCTACTGAAGCATTATTTGGGAAAACATTTAAGCAGACTATGATTGTTAAACTTGGATTCAAGATGAATGAAGCACTACATTCCTAACAGAGCAGAGGTACAAGCAAAATTTTTGCCTAGTGAATTTTTATAAACTAAAGCTAATTCCTGGTTTCCCCTTGATAATGGTAGGCTATCTCTGTGGAAATGTATTTCAGTAATCAACTATTAACTCAAGCTAACCCTTCCCTATCTCATTCAGTATGAACACTTAGTCCTCTATTTACCTCTGATTTTCCAAATAAATATTGAGAATCAGTCTCAGAGTCCTCCAACCATATGTCTTCCAATTCAACCTTTCAAGGCCAAAATCCACATGGGTCTTTAGAAAACAGAACTTTTTTTCCTCTTCAACATGTTATTTTCTTGCAAATATACCAAGAGTTTGCCACTTTTCTACCTTCCTGTCATTGCACTCTCTTCCCAAAACGCCTCTTCCCATATTCTCAGTCAGAAATGACTTCTTGTCCACACGTCCATTCAAACAGTCTCTGCACCCTCTTGCAACTCCGTGTCCCCTCATACATTCTGCCCCCTCATCCCTATCTAATTTTCTTTTCATCTCTTTCCAATGTGGCATTACCCACTCTGTTTAGAACTAGGTCTTCTGCAATTATAGAAGGTATGTTATTAACTCTGCCAGCTGCTTCATCACCTGCACTCACTGCAAGCCAATTTAAAAAATCTTTGTTCTTGGATACTGTGCTTATTCTAATTAGAGAGCTTATCATAGGGCTGCAGCAAAATTTGGCTTTGACAATGATCTTCCCTCCTTACTTCTATAATATAAAGTAAGGAGCAAATTGTGCTGCAGACAGCAACCTCCAGCCCTCATGTTATTAATTTTTCTTAGTACATGTTAATGTGTGGCATCCACTTACTCTACCAAGCCCTTTCTTCTGGACCTTACTAAATATATATATGAGGAAATCATTTGAGAGTTCTAAACATTGAAGCAGCAGCTGTTTTTAAAAGGGAAAATCAGAGAAACAGGTTTTTCTAGCTACATCTTATCTACCTTTTCTCTTTTAATTAAGAAACCTTTCATATTTTTCCGACTCTCTCATAATTAGACAGGAAACTGATGGAGGTAACATGTCATTGTTGAAGAGGAGTTAATTTACAGTGTGACATAGAAAATAACCATGAAGGGGCACTACTGAGCAGCAGAAGTAGTGTCTTCCAGGCATTATTGAATCCAGAAGTTTGTTTGTTTACTGGTCTCTTCCTAAAGACAATGGCAACCCATTCCAGTATTCTTGCCTGGAGAATTCTATGCACAGAGTATTCTGGCAGGCTATAGTCTAGTCCTGGGTTCACAAAGAGTTGGATACGACTGAGTAACTAACACTTTTCCTAAAGCCAAAATGATTTCTAAGTCTCCATTCAACTAAGCATATGTATTGGTATGCTAGCTATACTTAATATACAAATTCTTTCATTTATTCCTTTATCCATGTATAAATGTACTTATACATAATAATATGTATACATACACATATATATCTATATCAATATAGATAAAATATGTAAAGATATCTATATAAAGGTATAAGTGTACACATATAACCATGTATTCACTCATACATCCAATCATTCAACAATACTTAATTGGGAACACCATGTAAGGAATCATGCTAAATGCTGAAGACTCACAGCATACAAATACTAAGGGCAAGGTTTCTCTAAGAAGTCTATGTATGAGGGCAAGTTTTCTCTAAGAAGCCTCAAGCTAATTGGAGAACCAAGTAAGTAGAGAGACAATAAAATCTGTTAGAACACTATGGATACCATCAGCGGAGCTGGGAGTAGTTGCCTTTGCAAAAGTCTTAAAAGAGGCATACTTGTGAAATATATGAGAAAGCTTTCAGTTGTATTCATTTTTACTGGGGAGATGCCAATAAAAGTATTTCAACATTGCACAAGTCTGTATAGAAACAATTTTTTTTTAAGAGGTATAAGTAATTCTTGGAAGTATTGTCACAGTGAATTATTGCATGTCATTGTATGCCAGGAATACATGTCAGGCATGGTTACTAAAATAGCCACTGTGAGGCAATCACTGTAATTATCTTTCCATGGCCAGGCGTATTTGTAACAGTCAAAGGAAAACCAAGTTGGTTTAAGCAGGTTATAAAACTGAAAGAAATAAGAGAAAATATTCTCACTTAATTAAGTATTGATAAAGGAGAAAGGGAGTTGAACGAATCAGCAACTTAGTCACAAAGATGAGTTTCTTTTTCTTTTCCTGGTGGAAGGTCATGAGTTAGGGAAAAAAATAAACAAACTGATGAAAGAGACATAGGATCACTTTTTTTCTCTCCATCTGAGAATGAAAAGAACAAATCTGGAAAAGATGTTATTTCAGACTTTCCCTGAAACTAAGAAGATATTTCTTATTTAGGAGAAGGATTGCCTATCTAGTGAAGCTGAACAAAAACTTGAAGAAGTCATGCCATCAATAACTCTTAATTAACTTTGACAGCAAGAAAAAGTACAGTAAGGGCTTCAAACATAGGTGGCTTTCCAAGAAGCGAAGGGTCAACTGAGATGTGAGAAATTTCTGGTGCCTGAAAACACCATGTAAAGACAGAGAATATCATGGGAATAGACAAAGACCTAAGTTTAACTTAAGAAATATGTGACAAAATAGAAATTATTAGCATATATTTTTACTTGTACTGTTTATACTTCCATCAGTCTTGCTCAATATTGAGTCTAGCCATAAACATATTTATAATTCAATTACAGTGGAATTAATGAAATGGAGTCCATCAGAGTCCATCCAGGGAAGCAAACTCAGGGCTGCATCTCCTGAATGTGCCTTTCCCCTTCACATTTCAAGATCCCAGTTTGTCTTATGTCCTCAGTTTTCTGAGGAGGCCAAGGAACATCACTGGTTTTCAATTTGTCCTGTTTTTTCTTCTTGTAGGACAAGAGTGATGACTTTCAAGCTCTTTATACATCAAGACTAAAAACCAAAATCTTTCAAAGAGCTTTTAACAAGGAAATTGCATGATTCTATTTTGCCTTTTATAAGATTACTCTGGTGTGCAGAGAAGATTGGAGGACAGCCATCATGGAAGCAAACTGACAGGGTAGGCAGCCACAGTACTCAATGACTTAAGTAAGGAATGCTGATGGTCTTGAATGATGACACAATCGGATACTATTGAAGAGATGTAAGGGACAAAGTCAGGAGATAGGAGGACATCAAAGAATTGAAACATCTTGGATGAATGAGTCTACAGCTGTGTGGTGCTGGTGGTTTAGTCACTAAGCCATGTCTGACTCTTTTGTGACCCCATGGACTGTAGCCCACCCAGCCCTTCTGTCCATGGGATTTCCCAGGCAAAAATACTGGAATGGGTTGTCATTTCCTTCTCCAGGGGATCTTCCTGACCCAGAGATCAAACCCATGTCTTCTGCATTGGATTCTTTATAGCTAAGCTACTAGGGAAGCCCCCTACTGCTATGACCTTGAAGTTATTCAGGATGAGAGAGGGACTTGGTTTGAAGAATACAACATGTGCAACAAGGAAAGAAATGTCTCAATAAATGAGGTAGGGAAATGAGGACTTGTTGGATGACAAGATGAAGGAAGGAAGAGCATAAAATATTCAAAAGGCCTGAGACTGACGATAACATAATTATATCTTTACTCTTATTTTTTAACATCGAGCCGAATGTATAATTGTCGTACAGTGAATTGAGGAGAGAAAATGACATCTATTCCCCATCCTTACCTTTAAGCACATGGGACATTGAAGCATTGAAGCATGAGAAAATGAGCAGTTTCTTCTTAATGTAAATGAAGAAAATGTGGCATTTACAGAACTCCAGCTTTTAGGTAAGGCCCTTCCATTATGGAAAGAATAGAAAGTTTAAAACTTTAGCAGAGTTTATTAATCCTGAAATGAGCTTCCTAGATAGCTCAGTGGTAGAGAATCTGCCTGCCAAACAGAAGACCTGGGTTCGATCCCTGTGTTTGGAACATCCCCTGGAGAAGGAAATGGCAACCCATTCCAGTACTCTTGCCTGGGAACTCCTATGGACAGAGGAGCCCAGTGGGATATAATCCAAAGGGTAGCAAAAAGCTGGATGTGACTTAGCAACTAACAACAAAAGCAACAATAATTAATCCTGAAACAGGTTCTGACACACAAAAGATCTTTGAGAAAAGTAATAAGTGAAATATTTGGTCAGATATAGGAATCAGAGAATACAAAAAAAAAATAACTAAATAAATGCGAGAGAGCCTTGAATCCTCCTTATTATGTGAGAAGCAAGAAATGCAAAGTTGTGATCAAGGTGACTAGAGTCCATCAATTCTTAACATCGGTGGGCCTCTGGACCTCACCAAACCCCACTGAGTTTTAGCAGAGTCCGCATAGTTCTGGGGGCGTCTCAGGGCAGGAAGGTGGCAGTCACACTGGGCAACACTAATAAATATTCTTGTTGCAATTAGATGGCAAGAGAAACAACCACAGTGGGGAGAGACAAGAGGCTGGAAAAGACCTCATGGCTGCTCACAAAAAGTGTGGACATACCACAAGGGAACCAACAATGTTTGATGCATAACAGTAATTCAATAAATACCATATGCTAATTAAAAATTAAGAGTGAAATGTTGGGGGAAAAAAAGTATGGACAGTAGGAGCAGGTGGAAGAGAACATCTGTTGTTGAACAGAAACCACTGACACTGAAACAGGTCATTCATCTCATGGCAGCCACCAAAAATGAGCAGATACCATCCTTTGCTCTTCTTTTCTTGCTTGTTTTTTTTTTTTTTTTAATTTTTTTTTTTTGGCTTGTCACATCCTGTTCTCAATCCTAAGGTATTTATGACTTCTTTACAAGCTTCTCTCACTTAAGCTGGTC
The DNA here is from genome assembly GCF_023091745.1 of Budorcas taxicolor. Classification (NCBI taxonomy): domain Eukaryota; kingdom Metazoa; phylum Chordata; class Mammalia; order Artiodactyla; family Bovidae; genus Budorcas; species Budorcas taxicolor. The sequence goes on from NC_068910.1 coordinate 127,709,456, forward strand.
TCCTTACTGTCCAAAACCTCACCAGAAGCATAGTTCTTTTGATCTCTTCTTTTGTTCATTCCTTCTCTAGCCTTTGAAAACCCTCTTTTGTATATAACCAATGCAAAGTTCTCAATGACAGAATTTTTGGTCTGTAAGTGAAAAAGATTTTGCCTAATTTTAACTTTGTTGGCCCAGGGAAGAACAAAGCATTGTCTGTAGAAAGATGTGTCTGATGGTAGCATAGCATTAATTATACTTTAATATGTCTATTAGAACAGAAGTCTTTCTTAGGAAAAAGTCATTTTTCAAAAAAAAAAAAATGTTTTTTACAAGTTTTCTAGGAGGGTGTCAGGGCTGCTATTTAAGAACAGGCTCATGAGTGAATTACACCTAAATTAAGAGTTCTTAGAGGAGCCAGGATAAGAAATTACTTCCTGATAAGGTCTAAGTTCTGATTCTATTTATATAATGTTTTGCCAAAGGTAAATTGTCTTCTGAACAAGACGTTTCCATTAGTTAAGCAACGTGTAAAGGAGTAACTCATGTATTTTCAATCATTTTGCATGAAAATTCATATGGCTTCCAGGAAGAAAAGATGTGGGAAGAATATTTCCCTCAGACAATGTACTCTCCTAGAACCCATCTAAGTACCAGTGAAACAGGGATGTAAATAGAATTTTAAAAAATCATTATAGAGTCCCTTTTAACATATACTTTGAAAGTCAACTGACTAATTGATTTCATGTTATATTTATTTTAAGCACAATAATATCACTACTTCAGAATTATATAGTTCATCAGAAAATATCAATCATGTTTCAGCAAAAGAGACACAGATGTATAGAACAGTCTTTTGGATTCTGGGAGAAGGTGAGGGTGGGATGATCTAAGAGAATGGCATTAAAACATGTATATTACCATATGTGAAACAAATCGCCAGTCCAGGTTTGATGCATGAGACAGGGTGCTCAGGGCTGGTACACTGGGATGACCCCGAGGGATGGGATGGGGAGGAAGGTGGGAGAGGGATTCAGGATGGGGAACACATGTACACTCATGGCTGATTCATGTCGATATATGGCAAAAACCACTACAATATTTTAAAGTAATTAGCCTCCGATTAAAACAAATAAATTTTTAAAAATAAAATATCAATCAAAAGCAATTCTGTAAGAACTGGGGTAACAGTATACAATTCTTTGTTAGTTACCTCTAGTAGACTTACATGGTGCAAGTTAAGATGCATAACTCTGGCTGAAATAACTGCAGTATAATATTTTCTTCCTATTCATTGTGTACATCAACTTAAGATTTACATTATGAAAACTTCAAAGAGCTGATTTCAAAGATCATAATGACCCAATCTGAAAAGCTCAAAAAGCACAAATAAAATAATTATTAATAATAGGAAGTGTATGATAGGCCACAATATCAGGTTGCTATTACTGCTGAAATAAATATCACAATCTTAGAACTTAAAAAATGATACTGATTTATTTTTCTCAGTTCTGTGTTCAGAAATCTGAGTTGGCTCAGCTAGTTTCTCTGCTGTAGGTTTCATAAAGCCCAAATCAAATTGCTGCCTGGCTAGTCGCTTATCAGGAGGCTGTGGGAAGCCTATGGGAGGCTCCTTGGCTGCTGGTAGAATCTAGTTGCTTGCAGCTGTGAGACTGATGCCTGCCCATCTTTCCCCACTGGCTGTCAGCTGGGGGCTACTCTTAGCTTGGAGAGCCTCTCTCTGATCCTTGTACATAGGTCCCTACTTGGCAGAGCTAGCAACAGCATGGCAAACCTCTTGTTTGAAAGTAAAAGTGAAAATGCTAATTGCTCAGACTTGTCCAACTTTTTTGTGACCCCATGGACTGTAGCCTGCCAGGCTCCTCTGTCCATGAGATGCTTGGGGCTGGTGCACTGGGATGACCCAGAGGGATGCTACAGGGAGGGAGGTGGAAGGGGGGGTTCAGGATGGGGAACACGTGTACACCCGTGGTGGATTCATGTTGATGTATGGCAAAATCAATACAATAGTGTAAAGTAACTAGCCTCCAACTAAAATAAATAAATTTAAATTAAAAAAAAAAAAAGGAATACTGGCGTGGGTTGCCATTTCTTCCTGCAGAGGATCTCCCTAACCCAGGGTCTCCTCCCTTGCAGGCAGATTCTTTACCATCTGAGGCTACCTCTAGCTTCTCCTTCTATCAAATTTCTTTTTTGCTTCCAGACAGAGAAAGCTCATAGTTTTTAAGGACTCATTTGGTTACACTGTGCCCACCTGAATAATCCAAGATAATCTCCCTATTTTAAGGCTTCTTAATATTAATTACATTTACAAATTTCCTTCTGCCAGACAGCAGAAAACATTCATGGATTCCAGGGATTAGAGCATGGATTTCTTTGGGTGGGGCTTCCCTGGTGGACCAGTGGTAAAAGAATCCTACTGCCAGTGCAAGAGTTGTGGGTTCAATTCCTGAGATGGGAAGATCCCTTAGAGGAGGAAATGGCAACCCACTCCAGTATTCTTGCCTAGGGAATCTCATGGACAGGGGTGCCTGGTGGGCTACAGTCCATGAGGTCACAAAAGAGTTGGACACAACTTAGCAACTAAACAATATCATATATGGGAAGGAGGCATGCTTCTGCTTCCCACACACACCAAAAATAAAAGACAGTTGCAAAATCACAAAACAGAAGCTCTATAAAACAGATGCCATAATACTTGATTAAAAAACACACATTCTGAAGGAACAGCAAAATATATTGTGATGTGTTCAAATCAGAGTATGATGTGGGTAAAAAAAAATTCTGTCTTTAAAGTATATCTAATGATATTGAAGATGTATAAAATATAATTTAAGCAAAACCAAGACAAAACTATATTTCTGTATAATAATCTATATTTTACATATATGGATATACACATATGTGCACAGATATTTGTCTCTTTATTTAAATACACATGTCTATATATGTATATGCACAAACACCCATATGTGCATGCTTTATGTTCTACATATATCTTTATGTATCAGTTCAGTTCAGTTGCTCAGTCATGTCTGACTCTTTGTGACCCCATGGACTGCAGCATGCAAGGCCTCCCTGTCCATCACCAACTCCCAGAGTTTACTCAGACTCATGCCCATCAAGTCAGTGATGCCATCCAACCTTCTCATCTTCTGTCATCCCCTTCTCACGCCTTCAATCTTTCCCAGCATCAGGGTCTTTTCCAGTGAGTCAGTTCTTCCCATCATGTGGCCAAAGTATTGGAGTTTCAGCTTTAACGTCAGTCCTTCCAATGAATATTCAGGACTGATTTCCTTTAGGATGACTGGTTCAATCCCCTTGCAGAGAAGAAACTCTCAAGAGTCTTCTCCAACACCACAATTCAAAAGCATCGATTCTTTGGCACTCAGCTTTCTTTATAGTCCAACTCATACATCGATACATGACTACTGGACAAACCACAGCTTTGACTAGATGGATATTTGTTGGTAAACTAATGTCTCTGCTTTTTAATATGTATCTAGATTGGTCATAGCTTTTCTTCCAAGGAGCAAGTGTCTTTTAGTTTCATGGCTGCAGTCACCATCTGCAGTGATTTTGGAGCCCAGAAAAATAAAGTCAGCAACTCTTTCCATTGTTTCCCCATTTATTTGCCATGAAGTGATGGGACCGGATCTTAGGTTTCTGAATGTTGAGCTTTAACCCAACTTTTTCACTCTCCTCTTTCACTGTCATCAACAGACTCTTTAGTTCTTCTTCACTTTCTGCCATAAGGATGGTGTCATCTACATATCTGAGGTTATTGATATTTCTCCTGGCAATCTTGATTCCAGCTTGTGCTTCATCCAGCCCAGCATTTCTCATGATGTACTCTGCATATAAGTTAAATAAGCAGGCTGACAATAGCCAGCCTTGATATACTCCTTTCCCTATTTGGAACCAGTGTGTTGTTCCATGTCCAGTTCTAACTGTTGCTTCCTGACCTGCATACAGATTTCTCAGGAGGCAAGTCAGGTTGTCTGGTATTCCCATCTCTTGAAGAATTTTCCACAGTTTGTTGTGAGCCACACAGTTAAAGGCTTTGGTATGGTCAATAAAGCAGAAGTAGATGTTTTTCTGGAACTCTCGCTTTTTCTATGATCCAACGGATGTTGGCAATTTGATCTCTGGTTCCTCTGCCTTCTCTAAATCCAGCTTGAATATCAAAGTGCACGGTTCATGTACTGTTGAAGCCTGGCTTGGAAAATTTTGAGCATCACTTTGCTAGCGTGTGAGATGAGTGCAACTGTGTCATAGTTTGAGCATTCTTTTGCATTGCCTTTCTTGGGGATTGGAATGAAAAGTGACATTTTCCAGTCCTGTGGCCACTGCTGAGTATTCCAAATTTCCTGGCATATTGACTGCAGCACTTTCATAGCATCATCTTTTAGGATTTGAAATAGCGCAACTGGAATTATATATCAAAGCATACCAAAATTTTAGCATGGCAATCTCTGAGCAATCATATTTTCTTCTTCACATGTTCTATGAAATCATATTTTCCAAATCATTATAATCAGAAAATAAAATGCTATGTTTAAAAAAATAATGATATCATGTGTGATTTCTCACATAAAATAGAATATTCTAGCAAGTGAACCCAATGAGTGTCATACACTGAATAGATCTCAGTGAATAGATCTCATGAATTTACCATAAAGGGAGATTGGGTCCCCTGACATAGGGGTGGGAGTAGGGAGGATGACTCCTACCTTATTGACAGATCAATCACAGAAATAATTGAAAGTTCCCAGAAACGTACCTGCTAGATAAAATCTTTTTTGAGTTCCCTTCCCTCCAACCTATAGCATGAAAAGTCAGTGGTATTTGTTTGTCTTCTATATCTTGACTTGACGTTTAAAAAAAATTTTTCTTCTCTACAGTCTGAGAAAGACTGTAACTCAGGTTCTCTGCAGCTGTTTCAAGTCCCTGTGTAGACTTTTAAGGCCCTTATACCATGAGATCCCCTGAAGCAATACCTCTGTCCTTCTCCCTTGATGAGCAGATAATCAAAGGAAGCAATGATCCTTCTCTCACCCTGCATGTCGATTAACGCTATTCTATGAGTGCAGGGAAACAGGTACTGCCCTTTGACAATAAAGAACAGTTACCTATGTTCCTCGTGCATACCCAATGTCAAAAAAATGTCAAGTAGATTTCTACTATCATCTTTTTCTTAGAACAGTAAATCACTGCCAAGACAGTTGAGCTCATTTCTAAGCTCTGTTCCACGCCTTCACATTTTGTTAATATCAACGAAGATGTTTTAAGTGGGGAACACTGACGTACGTCATTACATATGGTTATTACTGTCACTGCTCTATTTTTCTCAATATCACCAAGAAAGCAGTCACTCCCCTTTGGTCTCAATGGTGTTCTTCTTTACAGAAGGGAAAAGTTAGCATTCCTGCAAACCCATAATTGGAGAAAAGGTTTTCCAGAGGTTGAGTGCTTTTAGACATGATAGACAGGCCACATACCTCTGAGACTCAAAAATAGCACAATAAAGGAACAGAGGATTCAATTGTTCCCCATCTTCCCCTAGGAAATCTGATCCACAAGAATTGTGGTGATGAAAGTTTCACTTTATATGTTTACTTTTGCTCATTCAGCCTCCAAGAGAAGTAAGCACTGCGCAGAAATTACTCACTTATTAGAAAGTATTGCAACTAATTGGAAATGCTATATCTTTGTCACATGCTACAAGTTGGAGGTTTGAGTCTCCATTGCCTGTCAATAAGTGGTAAAGTCTACAGAAACAGGCTCTGGAAACACAACTGGCTTTGAAAACAAGAGAGCCAAAGCCAGACTGGAAATGATGTCTATGAAAAGTAAAGAGAACAGAGTGAGTCTGATGACATAAAGGTCATACTTACTTTTTGCAATGGGGTGCATGTGATACTTGGGAATGAAAATCCAAGGACCTCACTTCAAAAGAAGCTGTGACACAACTGAATTATAATATGTCCATAATCACAATCCACCAGCATGACACTGTCTCAGCACCTCCACTTGCCTCTCTGGTCAACACCTGCCAGCTTTAATATCTGATATCCCTCAATAGTTTTCATGGTGGGCCATTCTCCACACAAATTTGCATCTTTTACTATTATTTTGATATCCAACTATGTCCCAAACTGACTCCAGGCTTGTTCCCCCAAAAGGAGGACTTGGCATCCTCCCTACATTGCCTTTGCTATTTCTTTATGAACTCTGCCTTATTTTTGGCCTTGATGACACTGTGATATAGGCAGCCAGATGCACTCTCCTCTGAGGGTCAAGGCAATAGCTATCAAGGGAACACACTGCTGGAACATGTATCCAAGACTGACTAGATAATTTTCTAATTTCTCTGCATCACATAGTACCTGACTCTGGTTGTCCCTGGACTGCTCTAGAACAGGACCTGGAAAAAGGTGTTTCTAACATTTCTTTTTATGGAGTGATGGGTCTCATACTTTAGTGTGTATAAGAATGAACTGGAAGAATTATTTTTCAAAATTGCCCCCAAGACCCATTACCCATATATTTTGACCTAATAAGTCTAGGATGGTACCACAAAATTGCATTTTAGTGAAGTTGGAGAAGACTCTTGAGAATCTCTTGGACTGCAAGGAGATCCAACCAATCAATCCTAAAGGAAATCAGTCATGAATATTCACTGGAAGGACTGATGCTGAAGCTGAAACTCCAATACTTTGGCCACCTGATGCGAAGAGCTGACTCATTGGAAAAGACCCTGATGCTGGGAAAGATTGAAGGCAGGAGGAGATGAGGACAGCAGAGGATAAGATGGTTGGATGGCATCACTGACACGATGGACATAAGTTTGAGCAAACTCTGGGAGTTGGTGACGGACAGGGAGGCCTGGCATGCTGCAGTCCATGGGGTCGCAAAGAGTCGGATATGACTGAGTGACTGAACTGAACTGAAGTGGAGAAGAGCTGCTCTATACAGTGTGAGAAATGAAAAAAATGGGGGTCCTCTAAAAAACTTGAAGGAAAATGAAAACACTGTCTGGAATATAAAATATGGAAACATCACCTAATGCATCAGAGCATCAATAGGCAAAGTCCTCACTCTTTTGACCATGCTTTGATGTTCCATGTATCTGCTCTTCAGAGAAAGAACAAGCTGACTGGAGAGCAAGAATATTTGTTTCCATGACAGCTGTATTTCTTGCCAGTGTTCCCCCTTACAGTCTGTCTCTATGAGGCCAAGCTATGCAAGCCTGCTGTTTGAGACAGACCTATGTGGTGGCCTGGTCAGTTGATATCAGGCCTTGAGACTGCAGAGAACAGCAACTAGACTGCAGTGGATAGATCAAGACAATGAATGCCACCCACTGGGGACTCTGGCTGAAGCAGCAGATCTGCCCGAGGGAGTTACCCACTGTATTGCTACACAGAAGTCACTAGTCTTGATCCTCCATGGTGGCTTTTTAAAAATAGAATTAGAGGTTATTTTGTCATCTGTGAGCTTTCGGGAGCAGAGACCATGTCTCATCCGTCCTCATGTCTTCAGAATGTAGTGTAGTATTCAATAAATGGAGGATAAGTGACTGAATAAAGGAAGGAGATCACCAAGAAGAGGAAAGATAGATAAACCTGATAACTATATACACAGATATGTATCAGTTTAGTTCAGTTGCTCAGTCGTGTCTGACTCTTTGCAACCACATGGACTATAGCAAGCCAGGCTTCCCTGTCCATCACCAACTCCAGGAGCTCTCTCAAACTCATGTCTATCGAGTCGGTGTTGCCATCCAAACATCTCATCCTCTGTCATCCCCTTCTCCTCCTGCCTGCAATCTTTCCTAGCATCAGGGTCTTTTCCAAGGGGTCAGCTCTTCATATCAGGTGGTCAAAGGGTCAGTTCTTCCAATGAATATTGAAGACTGATTTCCTTTAGGATTGACACATTTGACCTCCTTGCTGTCCCAGGGACTCTCAAGAGTCTTCTCCACCACCACAGTTCAAAAGCATCAGCTCTTCAACACTCACCTTTCTTTATGGTCCATCTCTCACATCCACACATGACTGCTGGAAAAACCATAGCTTTGACTAGACATACCTTTGTCAGCAAGGTAGTATCTCTGCTTTTTATTATGCTATCTAGGTGGGTCATAGCTTTTCTTCCAAGGAGCATGTGTCTTTTAATTTCATGGCTGCAGTCACCATCTAGTGATTTTGGAGCCCCCCAAAATAAAGCCTGTCACTGTTTCCATTGTTTCCCCATCTATTTGCCATGAGGTGATGGGACCAGATGCCATGATCTTAGTTTTCTGAATGTTGAGCTTTAAGCCAGCTTTTTCCCTTTCGCTTTCACTGTCATCAAGAGGCTCTTTAACTCTTCTTCGCTTTCTGCCTTTAGGGTGGTGTCACCTGTGTATCCAAGGTTATTGATATTTCTCTCAGCTACCTTGATTCTAGCTTGTGCTTCACCCAGCCTGGCACTTCACATGATATACTCTGCATATAAGTTAAATAAACAGGATGACAGTAGCCAGCCTTGACATACTTCTTTCCCTATTTGGAACCAGTCTGTTGTTCCATGTCCAGTTCTACCTGTTGCTTCTTGACCTGCATACAGATTTGTCAGGAGTCAGGTAAAGGGTCTGAAATTCCCATCTCTTGAAGAATTTTCCACAGTTTATTGTAATCCACACAGTCAAAGGCTTTGGAATAGTCAATAAAGCAGAAGTAGATGTTTTTCTGGAACTCTCTTGCTTTTTCGATAATGCAGCAGATGTTGGCCATTTAATCTCTGATTCCTCTGCCTTTTCTAAATCCAGCTTGAATATCTGAAAGTTCTCGGTTCACATACTGTTGAAGCCTCATTTGGAGAATTTTGAGCATTACTTTGCTAATGTGTGAGATAAGTGTAATTGTGCAGTAGTTTGAACATTCTTTGGTATTTCCTTTCTTTGGGATTGTAATGAAAACTGACCTTTTCCATCCTGTGACCACTGCTGAATTTTCCAAGTTTGCTGGCATAAAGAATGCAGCACTTTAACAGCATCATCTTTTATATGGGCTCCTGGTGACTCTTTTATTTGAGGGGCGGGGGTGGGGTGCTTCCTTTGTGGTTCAGCTGGTAAAGAATATGCCTGCAATGAAGGAGACCTGGGTTTGCTCCCTGGGTTGGGAAGATCCCCTGGAGAAGGGAGAGGCTACCCATTCCAATATTCTGGCCTGGAGAATTCCATGGACTGTATAGTGCATGGGGTCGTAAAGAGTCAGATGCAACTAAGCTACTATACCTGCCTGCCTGCCTGGCGACTCATCATCAGTAAAGAATCTAGCTCCAATGCAGGGGACATGGGTTCAGTCCCTTGGTCAGGAAGAAACCCTGAAGAAGGGCATGGCAACCCACTCCAGTATTCTTGCCTGAAAAATCCCACTGACAGAGGAGCCTGGCAGGCTACAGTCCATGGGGTCACAAAGAGTCAAACATGACTGGAGTGACTTAGTACAACACACAGATTTATGAGAGAGAGAGAAGATACTAGTGCTTTATGAACAAATTACCTCATTCTCTATTCCATCTGATTTACCCCAGAGTAAATACTGCTTTTCATTACTCTTCAACTGCATTTAGTCACATAAATATAACCCTCCCTCCTCCCACCCCCTTATAACAGTCTGCAAATATAGGACATTTGGTTGACACCATGAAGAAAGCCTTCTACACATTTATATTTATTATTTTCTAAATCTCTTTTATTCTTTAGAAACCCACTGGTGAGTGAGTGTTAAAGTGCTCTGAAGAGAACGGCTTTTTGAAGACTAATATATGTTCTGTTTGAAAGTACTGCTTCTGATGCCTAAGAATAATTAACGACACACTTTAATTTATGAATGTCTGTGCTTAAAGGTCTTTCATCTGTGGGAGGGAGAGGGAGAGAAAGAGAGTCTAAGAGGCTAATGGGGAACTTTCCTGTCCTTGTCCAGCTTTGGGGGGACTATCCAGGAGTGACACTGAAGAGACCAGAGGAATCACTGCTGAGCTGTTTCACGCATGTGCATTATCAATTGGCAACCTCCATATTTTAGGTTTAGACAAGCCTCTCTCACCGCCAGTGGCTATGATTTAAGAATAACAAAGTGACATGAACACTGAGATGAGAGGATATGTGAATAAAGAAAAGGGATGGTGGTGAATAATTAAAAGGAGTGGGGAGAGGAGGAGAAAGACAGTGACTCATGGGGAGCGAAATGTATTTCTCTTTTCTTTGTCTTTTCCATGCACTGTACCTCTCAACTGGAAAAGCAGATTTCTTGGCTCTCAAAGGAAATAAAGGTGGCAATTAAATACTGACAAGAAAAATAATAAAAATAAAATGGAGGAAAAGTACAGAAAGGAAAGACTGCCTCCTCCCTCAAGTTTAATCAGTTGCAACACAGTTTAAGTGACAATCTTCTCCCCATGTACCAACATAAGGAAAGTCAGAGGGTTCAATCTTTCTGACCTGGGAAGTGGGTTTTGGAAATATTCAACAAATGGATCTATTTTTTTCCACAACCTCTTTTCGTGTCCTTTCTTCCACTCCCCACCTTCCTAATGAGTCAGCTGCTTGTGTTCACATGTCCCACTGCAGTGCCTGCGTTTGGTCCATCCTGCTCACCAGATCGGCCCCAACTTGTAATAACAGTCTCCTTTCCATCACTAGTGGTCTCAGTGATGGTCTCTGGCTATATTTGGATACTGTGATACCCAACCTTCAATCAGCCCCCAACAGATACCATTTCCACTCCTCCCTAGGTTCTGAATGATGCTAGGGAAAAATGTCAAACTAAAAACATCTGCCTGGTCTTGAAGGACACTTCATTTCAACTTCCACTTCCCAGTAAGATGAGTATTCTAAGTAGCCTCCAATAATGCTTCAGGCAGCTCTTCTCAGCAACAGTCCCCCTATGGAAACTCAAAAGATGCCCTGGCCCTCTCCATTCCCTGGATCTCAAAAGATGACAATCTTTCCTCCCACCTACATGGTAAAATCAAGAACATGCTATGGGCATTCAAAACACTGCCACTACTTCCCACCTGCCCCAATTCATACCCTGTGTCTCCAAAACAGAGGATGAAATGCCCTCTCCTCCTAATTCAACCCTCCACCCACCTACCATACGGCATTCCTATGTAGCCCTACCTACCCTCTAGCTGGCTAGCCACCGCTTTTACCCAGTCCACTCCCTCCCACAATCTGCTAGTTGTCATTAATTTCATTCCTTCCTACCATGAGTGGGCCTCTGAGTGACCTGAATGGCCTCTTCTCTAACTTCATCATTAGCCTGGAGCAGTCTGCCTCTTGTCCTCACTAAGGTATTGTGAAGAACCCCACTCCCACCCCTCAACTCCTGCCACTTTTTGCCAGAATAGTGATCATTCTCTCTCTTATATCTGACATGGTTAAAATGCTATCTTCCCCTTGGGGCCTGGTGAAATTTTTTCTTGCTCCATTCTTCCCCACCTTCTCTTCCTTATTTGCTCCTCTTACAGCCTTTTCAAGGCTGCTCAGCAGCCTATGCCTCAGTGCTCAGCCTGCCTTTTTCACCAACTGGATTGTAAGCACCAGGACAGTGGGGACCACATCAGAGATAAAGCACACTGCTTTCTTCAGAATAGATTTCGATATTTAAGAGAAAATTGTGCTCAAGTTTTCTTTCCTGAATTTTCCTCCTTGGCTATTCTGGTTTCTATCTCCCCCTAATGCATTTTTTTAATTGTTATTTATTTTAATTGGAGGCTAATTACTTAACAGTTTTGTAGTGGTTTTTGCCATACATCGACATGAATCAGCCATGGGTGTACAGGTGTTCCCCATCCTGAACCTCCCTCCCACCTTCCTCTCCATCTCATCCCTCAGGGTCATCCCAGCACACTAGCCCTGAGCACCCTATCTCATGCATTGAACCTGGACTGGTGATCTGTTTCACATATGATAATATACATGTTTCAATGCTATTCTCTCAAATCATCCCACCCTCAACTTCTCCCACTGAGTCCAAAAGACTGTTCTATACATCTTTGTCTCTTTTGCTGTCTTGCATATAGGGTCATTGTACCATCTTTCTAAATTCCATATATATATGTATCAGTATACTGTATTGGTGTTTTTCTTTCTGACTTACTTCACTCTGTATAATAGGCTCTGGTTTTATACACCTCATTAGAACTGATTCAAATGTATTCTTTTTAATAGCTGAGTAATATTCCATTATGTATATGTACGGAAATTTTCTTATCCATTCATCTGCTGATGGACATCTAGGTTGCTTCCATGTCCTGGCTATTGTAAACAGTGCTGCAATGAACATTGGGGTACATGTGTCTCTTTCAATTCTGGTTTCCTCAGTGCATATGCCCAGAAGTGGGATTTCTGGGTCATAAGGCAAAGCAAGAGAGTTCCGAAAAAAACATCTATTTCTGCTTTATTGACTATGCCAAAGCCTTTGACTGTGTGGATCACAATAAACTGTGGAAAATTCTGAAAGAGATGGGAATACCAGACCATCTGACCTGCCTCTTGAGAAATCTGTATGCAGGTCAGGAAGCAACAGTTAGAAATGGACGTGGAAGAACAGACTGGTTACAAACAGGAAAAGGAGTACGTCAAGGCTGTATATTGCCACCCTGCTTATTTAACTTATAGGCAGAGTACATCATGAGAAACGCTGGAATGGAAGAAACACAAGCTGGAATCAAGATTGCTGAGAGAAATATCAATAACTTCAGATATGCAGATGACACCACCCTTATGGAAGAAAGTGAAGAGGAGCTAAAAAGCCTCTTGATGAAAGTGAAAGTGGAAATTGAAAAAGTTGGCTTAAAGCTCAACATTCAGAAAATGAAGATCATGGCATCTGGTCCAATCACTTCATAGGAAATAGATGGGGAAAGAGTGGAAACAGTGTCAGACTTTATTTTTTTGGGCTCTAAAGTCAATGCAGATGGTGACTGCAGCCATGAAATTAAAAGACACTTACTCCTTGGAAGAAAAATTATGACCAACCTAGACAGCATATTCAGAAGCAGAGACATTCCTTTGTCAACAAAGGTCCGTCTAGTCAAGGCTATGGTTTTTCCAGTGGTCATGTATGGATGTGAGAGTTGGACTGTGAAGAAGGCTGAGTGCCATAGGAGATGCTTTTGAACTGTGGTGTTGGAGAAGACTCTTGAGAGTCCCTTGGACTGCAAGGAGATCCAACCAGTCCATTCTGAAGGAGATCAGCCCTGGGATTTCTTTGGAAGGAATGATGCTAAAGCTGAAACTCCAGTACTTTGTCCACCTCATGCAAAGAGTTGACCCATTGGAAAAGACCCTGATGCTGGGAGGGATTGGGGGCAGGAGGAGAAGGGGACAACAGAGGATGAGATAGCTGGATGGCATCACTGACTCGATGGATTTGAGTCTGAGTGAATTCCGGGAATTGGTGATGGACAGGGAGGCCTGGCATGCTGCGATTCATGGGGTCGCAAAGAGTCAGACACGACTGAGCGACTGAACTGAACTGAACTGAAAGCAGTTCCATTTTCAGTATTTTAAGGAATCTCCACACTGTTCTCCATAGTGGCTGCACTAGTTTGCATTCCCACCAACAGTGTACAGCCATTCTGACCAGTGTGAGATGGTACCTCATTGTAGTTTTGATTTGCATTTCTCTGATAATGAGTGATGTTGAGCATCTTTTCATGTGTTTGTTAGCCATCTGCATGTCTTCTTTGGAGAAATGTCTGTTTAGGTCTTTAAGCCATTTTTTGGTTGGGTCGTTTATTTTTCTGGAATTAAGCTGCAGGAGCTGCTTGTATATTTTTGAGATTAATTCTTTGTCAGTTGCTTCATTTGCCACTATATTCTCCCATTTGAAGGCTGTCTTTCCACCTTGCTTATAGTTTCCTTGGTTGTGCAAAAGCTTTTAAGTTTAATTAGGTCCCATTTGTTTATTTTTGCTTTTATTTCCATTACTCTAGGAGGTGGGTCATAGAGAATCCTGCTGTGATTTATGTAAGACAGTGTTTTGCCTGTTTTCCTCTAGAAGTTTTATAGTTTCTGGTCTTACATTTAGATCTTTAATCCATTTTGAGTTTATTTTTGTGTATGGTATTAGAAAGTGTTCTAGTTTCATTCTTCTACAAGTGGTTGACCAGTTTTCCCAGCACACTTGTTAAAGAGATTGTCTTTACTCCATTGTATATTCTTGCCTCTTTTTTCAAAGATAAGGTGTCCATAGGTGGATGGATTTATCTCCGGGCTTTCTATTTTGTTCTATTGATCTATATTTCTTTGTGCCAGTACCATACTGTCTTGATGACTGTAGGTTTGTAGTAGAGCCTAAAGTCAGGCAGGTTGATTCCTCCAGTTCCATTCTTCTTTCTCAAGATTGCTCTGGCTATTCGAGGTGTTTTGTGTTTCCATAAAAATTGTGAAATTATTTGTTTTAGCTCTGTGAAAACTACCGTTGGTAGCTTGATAGGGATTGCATTGAATCTATAGATTGCTTTGTGTAGTATACTGATTTTCACTATCTCGATTCTTCTGATCTATGGACATGATATATTTCTTCATCTATTTGTGTCCTCTTTGATTTCTTTCATTAGTGTTTTATAGTTCTCTGTATATACATGTCTTTTGTTTCTTTTGGTAGATTTATTCCTAGTATTTTATTCTTTTCGTTGCAATGGTGAATGGAATTGTTTCCTTAATTTCGCCTTCTGTTTTCTCATTGTTAGTGTATAGGAATGCGAGGGATTCTCTGTGTTAAATTTATATCCTGCAACTTTACTATATTCATTGTTTATCTCTAGTAATTTTCTGTGGAGTCTTTAGACTTTTCTGTGTAGAGGATCATGTTATCTGCTAACAGTGAGAGTTTTACTTCTTCTTTTCCAATCTGGATTCCTTTTATTTCTTTTTCTGCTCTGATTGCTGTGGCTAAAACTTCCAAAACTATGTTGAATAGTAGTGATGAGAGTGGGCACCCTTATCTTGTTCCTGGCTTTAGGGGAAATGCTTTCAATTTTTCACCATTGAGGATAATGTTTGCTGTGGGTTTAACATATATGGTTTTTATTATGTTGAGGTATGTTCCTTTTATGCCTGCTTTCTGGAGGGTTTTTATCATAAGTGGATGTTGAATTTTGTCAAAGGCTTTCTCTGCATCTATTGAGATAACCATACGGTTTTTATCTTTCAATTTGTTAATGTGGTATATCACATTGTTTGATTTGCAGATATTGAAGAATCCTTGCATCCCTGGGATAAAGCCCACTTGGTCATGGTGTATGATCTTTTTAATGTGCTGTTGGATTCTGATTGCTAGAATTTTGTTAAGGATTTTTCATCTATGTTCATCAGTGATATTGGCCTGTAGTTTTCTTTTCTGTGGCATCTTTGTCAGGTTTTGGTATTAGGGTGATGGTGGCCACATAGAATGACTTTGGAAGTTTACCTTCCTCTGCAATTTTCTGAAAGAGTTTGAGTAAGATAGGTGTTGCTGCTGCTGCTAAGTTGCTTCAGTCCTGTCTGACTCTGTCTGACCCCATAGACAGCAGCCCACCAGGCTCCCCCTTCCCTGGGATTCTCCAGGCAAGAACACTGGAGTGGGTTGCCATTTCCTTCTCCAATTCATGAAAGTGAAAAGTGAAAGTGAAGTCACTGAGTCATGTCCAACTCTCAGTGACCCCATGGACTGCAGCCTACCAGGCTTCTCGGTCCATGGGATTTTCCAGGCAAGAGTCGTGGAGTGGGGTGCCATTGCCTTCTCCAAAGATAGGTGCTAGCTCTTCTAAATTTTTGGTAGAATTCAGCTGTGAAGCGTCTGGTCCTAGGCTTTTGCTTGTTGGAAGATTTCTGATTACAGTTTCAACTTTCATGCTTGTGATGGGTCTGATAAGACTTTCTATTTCTTCCTGGTTCACTTTGGGAAGGTTATACTTTTTTAAGAGTTCATGCATTTCCTCCAAGTTGTCCATTTTATTGACATGTAGTTGCTGACAGTAGTCTCTTATGATCCTTTGTATTTCTTTGTTATCTGTTGTGATTTCTCCATTTTCATTTCTAATTTTGTTGATTTGATTGTTCTCCCTTTTTTTCTTAATGAATCAATGGTTTGTCTACTTTATTTATCTTCTCAAAGAACCAGCTTTTAGGTTTTTTTGATTTTTGCTACGGTCTCCTTTATTTTTCATTTATTTCTGCCCTAGTTTTTACGATTTATTTCCTTCTACTAACCCTGGGTTTCTTCATTTCTTCCTTTTCTAGTTGCTTTACGTGTAGAGTTAGGTTATCTATTTGATTTTTCTCTTGCTTCTTGAGATAAGCTTGTATTGCTATGAAACTTTCCCTTTTACTGAGTCCCACAGGTTTTGGGTTGCTGTATGTTCATTTTCATTCATTTCTATGCATATTTTGATTTCTTTTTCGACTTCTTCTGTGATTTGTTGGTTATTCAGAAGCGTTTTGTTTAGCTTCCATATGTTTGTATTTTTAATAGTTTTTTTTTTTTCCTGTAGTTGACATCTAATCTTACCTCATTGTGATCAGAACAGATGCTTGAACTTATTTCAATTTTTTTGAATTTACCAAGCCTAGATTTACATCCCAGGATGTGATCTATCCTGGAGAATGTTCCGTGTGCACTTGAGAAAAAGGTGAAATTCATTGTTTGGGGGTGAAATGTCCTATAGATATCAATTAGGTCTAACTGG
Source organism: Budorcas taxicolor (assembly GCF_023091745.1). Classification (NCBI taxonomy): domain Eukaryota; kingdom Metazoa; phylum Chordata; class Mammalia; order Artiodactyla; family Bovidae; genus Budorcas; species Budorcas taxicolor. Next base: position 127,726,187 of record NC_068910.1, read on the forward strand.
TCTATAGTATCATTTAAAGCTTGTGTTTCCTTGCTAATTTTCTGTTTAGTTGATCTATCCATAGATGTGAGTGGGGTATTAAAGTCTCCCACTATTATTGTGTTACTGTTAATTTCCCCTTTCACACTTGTTAGCATTTGCCTTACATGTTTTGGTGGTTCTATGTTGGGTGCATATATATTTATAATTGTTATATCTTCTTCTTGGATTGATCCTTTGATCATTATGTAGTGTCCTTCTTTGTCTCTTTTCACAGCCTTTATTTCAAAGTCTATTTTATCTGATATGAGTATTGCTAATCCTGCTTTCTTTTGGTCTTCATTTGCATGGAACATCTTTTTCCAGCCCTTCACATTTAGTCTGTATGTGTCCCTTGTTTTGAGGTGGATCTCTGTAGACAGCATATATAGGGTTCTTGTTTTAGTATCCATTCAGTCAGTCTTTGTCTTCTGGTTGGGGCATTTAACCCATTTACATTTAAGGTTATTATTGATAAGTATGATCCCATTGCCATTTACTTTGTTGTTTTGGGTTCGAGTTTATATACCTTTTCTGTGTTTCCTATCTAGAGAAGATCCTTTACTATTTGTTGAAGAGCTGTTTAGTGGTGCTGAATTCTCTCAGCTTTTGCTTGTCTGTAAAGCTTTTGATTTCTCCTTCATATTTGAATGAGATCCTTGCTGGGTACAGTAATCTGGTTGTAGGTTTTTCTCTTTCATCACTTTAAGTATGCCCTGCCATTCCCTTCTGGCATGAAGAGTTTCTATTGAAAGATAAGCTGTTATCCTATGGGGATCCCCTTGAGTGTTATTTGTTGTTTTTCTCTTGCTGCTTTTAATATTTGTTCTTTGTGTTTGATCTTTGACAATTTGATTAATATGTGTCTTGAGGTGTTTCACCTTGGGTTTATCTTGTTTGGGACTCTCTGGGTTTCTTGGACTTGGGTGGCTATTTCCTTTCCCATTTTAGGGAAGTTTTCAACTATTATCTTCTCAAATATTTTCTCACGGCCTTTCTTTTTGTCTTCTTCTTCTGGGACTCCTATGATTTCAGTGTTGGGCATTGACATCATCCCAGAGGTCTCTGAGGTTACTTTCATTTCTTTTAATTCTTTTTCTTCCTTTTTTCCTCTCTGCTTCATTTATTTCCACCATTCTATCTGCCACCTCACTTATCTTCTGCCTCAGTTATTCTACTGTTTGTTCCCTCCAGAGTGTTTTTGATCTCAGTTATTGCATTATTCATTATTGATTGACTCTTTTTTATTTCTTCTAGTTCCTTGTTAAACATTTCTTGCATCTTCTCAATCCTTGTCTCCAGACTATTTTTCTGTAACTCCATTTTGTTTTCAAGATTTTGGATCATTTTTGCTATCATTATTCTGAATTCTTTTTCAGGTAGACTCCCTATCTCCTCATCTTTTGTTTGGTTTGGTGGGTGTTTATCATATTCCTTTACCTGCTGAATATTTTTCTGCCTTTTCATCTTGTTTAGATTGCTGTGTTTGGGGTGGCCTTTCTGTATGCTGGAAGTTTGTGGTTCCTCTTTATTGTGGAGGTTGCTCCCTGTGGGTGGGGTTGGACAAGTGGCTTGTCAAGGTTTCCTGGTTAAGGAAGCCTGCATCTGTGTTCTGGTGGGTGGAGCTGGATCTCTTCTCTCTGGAGTACAATGAAGTGTCCAGTAGTGAGTTTTGAGTGTGTATTGGTTTAGTATGACTTTGGGCAGCCTGTATATTAATGCTCAGAGCTATGCTCCTGTGTTACTAGAAAATTAACATGCTATGTCTTGCTCTGGAACTTGTTGGCTCTTGTGTGGAGCTTGGTTTCAGTGCAGGAGGCTTTTGGATGCGCTCTTGTCAATTAATATTCCCTGGAGTCAGGAGATCTCTGGTGTTCCCAGGTTTTGGATTTAAGCCTCCTGCCTCTGGTTTTCAGTTTATTCTTATAGTAGCCTCAAGACCTCTCCATCCATACAGCACCAATGATAGCACATCTAAGACAGTGGAGAGAAAATTCTCCACAATGAGGGACACCCAGAGAGATCCACACAGTTACATGGAGAAGAGAAGAGGGAGATAGGGGTGACCAGGAGAAGAGGGGGAATCAAAAGGGAAGAGAGCAATCTAGCAAGTAATCAAATCCCTATGTGCTCTCCACAGTCTGGAACACCCAGAGAGGTTCAAGGTTTTACACAGAGAAGAGAAGAGGGAGGAGATAGAGATGACCAGGAGGAGAAGATGGGGAGTCAAAAGGAGAGAGACAGATCTAGCCAGTAATCAGTTCCCTAAGTGTTCTCCACAGCCCAGTATACCCACAGAGATTCACAGAGTTGGGTAGAGAAGAGAAGGTGGAGGGAGGATATAGAGGTGGCCTGGGGGAGAAAAAGGAGAGTCCAAATGGGGAGAGGGCAATCAAGCCAGTAATCACACTCATAAGTAAAAATGGGTACTGAAGATTGGATTCTTAAAGGTACAAAATTGATAACAAATACCAAAAAACAAAGATTAAACATCTAGAGTAGAGGTTAGACTCTCAAAAATACAATATTAAAAAAAACAAAATCACAAAAGTTACAAAAAATATGTCATGAAATTTGCTTTAAAAATAGGGTATTTTTGTGGCAAGGTGATAGTAGGTTATAAAAATGAAAATCAAAGGAGTAAGAAATGACTTAAAAATAGAATTTTTTTTAATTAAAAAATGATGATAGTAAAATATATATAGGAATTTCTCTGGAGCTGTTGTGGGCAGTATGGGGTCAGTTCAGTTTCAGATAGTTCCTTGTCCCAGCTTGTACTTCTTCTCAAGGTCCATAGGCCTCTTCCAATGTAGTCAGTGCTCACTACAGGGTTTTAAGCTGTTGCACCTGTCACTTCCAAAATAGTTCCCTCTGTTTATTTTGGTTTCCTCTGTTTGCAAGTCTCTTTAGTGTCTAATTTCCACCCTGACACAAGGGGGTGACGGTGGTCACTTATTTAGGCTCCCTTGTTCAGTTGTGCTGTGGGGAGGGAGGAACACTGCAAACAAATATCACTGGCATGTGTGGGGAGTGCTCGCAGTGTCTGGGCCACGCTGGGTTTGCCCCTGTTCACGGCATGTGTTCTTTCCCAGTCTACACTGCTCAGGCTCCAGGTTGCTCAGCAGGGGAACTGTCTAAAGCTGGCCCTGGATTATGTGCACTTCCCAGGTCTAAGCCACTCAGGCTCAGGTTCTTGGGTACTCCACAAAGGCATAGACTTGGTTGGGCCTGCGTTTTGTGCCCTTCCCAGGTCTGAGAAGATCAGTTGACCAGGTGCTTGGTGAGCACACTCTCCCTGAGTATGTGGTGTGTCTTATCACCTCCCTGGTCCCAGCTGCTTGGTTTCCTGGGTGTGCAATGGGAGCACCATCTCAGATGTGCCATGTGTCTCTTCTGGGGAGCTGATCACTGGCTGTGACAGTCCTGGCAGATGTCAACCATCCAGGATCCCAGGAAGATGTGGTTAGCAACTGGGAGCCTGCTTGCAGTTTGGTAGAAGATGCCATCTCTGGGGCTGAGATTGCCCCTTTCCAGCTCTGGCTGTCACCTGCCTGCCTCTCTGCCTCCAGCAGAGGGAGGGGCTGGTCCACAGCCAGCTAGCTTTCCTCTGGTATTCTCTCAGTCCTTTGTTCTGTGAGCGGGCCAGCAGTACCTTAGGTTAGAGCTTTTCAGGGAAAGTTCTCTCTCTCTTTCTCTCTCTCTTTTTTCTCTGTCTCTCTGGCTATCCCACAGTTTGGGTTGCTATCTCAGGTTAGCTCCTCAGATTGTTCTCAGGGCATTCAGGCCTGGTCTTTACCATAAGCAATGCAGCCCATGCCTCCCTGTTCAGCCCTTGACTGCTGGTGGCAGATGTGAGGGTCTGGGCTACTTCTCCACTAGGAGTTGTGGTTAGGCGTGTAATCTGTGGGGTTTATTTATTTATTTGTTTATTTATTTATTTATTTTTCCCTCCCAGTTATGTTGCCCTCTGAGATTTCGAAATTCCCCACAGACCTGCCAGCGAGAGGGTTTCCTGGTATTTGGAAACTTCTCCTCTTTCACGACTCCCTCCCCAGGACAGATCTCTGTCCCTAACTCTTTTGTCTCTCTTTTTATCTTTTATATTTTGTCCTACCTCCTTTCAAAGACAATTGGCTGCCTTCCTGGGTGCCTGGTGTCTTCCACCAGCATTCAGAAGTTGTTTTATTGAATTTGCTCAGCATTCAAATGATCTTTTGATGAATTTGTGGGGGAGAAAGTAGTCTCCCCATCCTATTCCTCCACCATCTTAGGACTGCCTCCCTCTAATGCATTTCTTTCTGCCTCTGATACTAGCTCTTTTTTCCCTCCTTCTCAATAGGATCATCCAGATACTCAATACTCAATGTTGATCTCCTGTTATTTTTAATACTTCACTTCCCTCAGAAATCATACTCTTTCTCATTATAGCACCTACTTAACATTGCTTCTGAACTGTCTCACTAACCTACCAAATGCAACAGATCTACAATTAAAGTCAGCATTCTTTCTTCCTTAGGCAAAATCCTGTCAACACAGATCACCTGTCAACACAGATCTCTTTTCAACTTCCTTATACATCAGGGTCTCCACTCAATCACGTTCCTTACATTCAAACCTAGTAGTTACCTTTGACTAAGTCCTCTCCTTCACCATACCACTCTCTCCAACTAGTCACTTGTGAATTGTGAAATGCATTTCCTTTTTCTAAATTGCCATGAATCCATGTCTTTCCTTTTTCAATCTCAAAAGATACCCTCTCCATGTCCTGGACCTCAAAAGATTGCAATCTTTCATCCTACTTGTGTGGGAAAATCAAGACCATACCATATGCATTCAAAAAGTTGCTATTATTTCCCATCTGCCCAATTTCATATTCTTTGTCTCCAAAATAGAGAATGAAATGCCTCCCCCTCCTGGTCCAGACCCTCCCCTTTCAGTGCTAGATTACAATAGCAGTGTCCCCTATTCTATTGTTGCTTCTTCACTTCCTGCTTTTCATTGCAATAGCCATCTTTAATTGTCACTTCTCATAAACTCTGCCCCAGATCTAAAACACTCAAGTGATCTCTGTTTGCTCCAACTCTAAGCTCCTTTGCCAGATTAGATGAAGACTTGGAAATAAGTAATGCTATTTCATTGCTGCCCAGTTTCTGACCTCTTCCCCATCATCTTCTGGTCAGTATTCTTTTCTCCTGAGTCAGGCATATGCAAAGCAAATCCTTATCTTATGATCTTTGGAGTCACAAAGTCTTGAATTCAAATCCTGACTCTTCTGTCTACTAGCTGTGACCTTGAGCCTCAGAATGCTCCTTAGTGAAATACAGAAAATCATGTCACAACAAATGCTTAGCTCTTCACATTCCTTCTCGAATGCTACAGCACCCAGCACAGACCTGAGCACAGTAGAGGTGTTCAGTAACCTCAGGCAGTTGTCAATTGTGTTTAGCTCACCAATGAGAAATGACCTCAACAATAAAAAGTAGGATTAAATATAGGAATGGGAGAAACATAGTTGGAAGTTTGAAGCAGACTTTTTATGGAAATTAAAAAAATAAAATATAAAACTTGAAAAGTAAAAGACTCTCTAGTAAGCCCGGTGTGAAGGCCCCAAGTAACAAAGGCTTACATTAAAGTAGCAGAAAATGAGTCAAAGGAAAGTTTTCAGTGTTTCGTGAGAAACTCTGAAGGAAGCCAGGCAGGCCATGCTGCCCTATATTTTCTACCGTTCAGTTTTATTCTTCTGGCCCCTCTGTGGGGAGTGGGACCATTTTCTGCATCTGTCTCTTTACTCTCAAATGAGGCAAGGATGATGCTATGACAACGGAGAATGCTACATCTCTGACTTCCATTTTCCACAGTGTTTAAGCCTATAATTCTATCCTTGACCACTGCATAATTATCTTCATTATATTAGATCATCATATTATCCTCACTTCATAAATGAGGAAACTGAGGTTCAGAAAAATTAAGTGACTCACCTCCTTAAGAAGTCCTCTTAAGACATTAATGTGATTAAATCCTCGTTCCTATTTTAGGCCAGTTGTAAGAAGCTCTTGCATCAAGTTTCTATGACAGATACGTATAACAGAAAATCACTATGAGTAAAAACATCCAGACTTGACAGTCCTAGCCATTATCTATTTTGTCCTCTGGAAACATAAAGTTCTTTTCATCAATGTGTTTGAAATGGAAAAAGTCGGAACCATTCTTTAGGGATGATATTATCCATATTTACTAGGTGGGGAAGCTCTCCTGGAGAAGGAAATGGCAACCAACTCCAGTATTCTTACTTGGAGAATCTCATGGACAGAGGAGCCTGATGGGATTGCAGTCAGACATGACTAAAGCGATTTAGCATGCATACTACACACACACACACACATATTGCTGCTTTTGTTCAATTGTTAAATCATGTCTAACTCTTTGAGACCCTATGGACTGTAGTCCACCAGGCTTCTCCAGGGAGCCTGGGATTCTCCAGGCAAAAATACTGAAATGGGATGCTATTTCCTCCTCCAGGGGATCTTCCCAACCCAGGGATCAAACCTGTGTCTCCAGTGTCTGTTATGTCTCCTGCAAAAATATTTAACTATGCTGCCTCAGCTGTAACGAATTGAGGGATCTTAATGCAGATTTCCAAGAAGAGGAACTGACAAGAAATGAGAAAGATTAAGGCCAGAGAACTAAGCTTTTTAGGTTTGACCTCAAAGAGATTAACCAGTTGCTCAGTGTCCAAGCTTCCTGAGGGTCTGAAGTTGATTACCAACCACAGACTTTGATCTTTATGATAAGACACAGCAATAAAAATATGCAGAAAGTGGTAATATTTGGCATCAAACTTATAGAGAAACCTGAGTACTAGGGGCATCAATCACTTTAAAGCAGGACCACAGGGTGACAAGAGGAGGACCCAGATCCTAGAGTAATGGGGCTGGGAAGAACTAGAGAGGTTATCCCAGGGAGAGAGCTCATGCTCTGAAAGTTTATAGTAAAAGAAAAGAAACTGTAATGTGAATTAAGAAACTGAGGTATATTAAAATACAATTTTTAGTGAGGACTATGTTCCAGGCATTGTTTTAGGAATTTTGAATGAAAATAGAAATGAATTATTCAATTCAGTCATCCTGTAAAAACAGTATTATAATCCTCATTTACAAGAGACAGTAAATTTTTAAGAAGCCTGACTTCAGAGTGAATTTTAGCAAAACAAAGATAAAAATGACCTACCTCAGATTATTCTCATAAGAACCACATGAGTCCATATAACGAAGAATTTCAAAGAATGCCTGGCAACATATTAAGCAGGGAATGAATGTTAACTCCTAATTGTTAAAAGTACATATTAATAATAAAAGAAATTGAAATACAAAATTCTTAAGTAACTTGCTCAAAGTTACACAATCACTAACTGGTTTGAGTCAAGCTATGAACCCTTCTATCTGGTTCTAATTGTTGAGGCTGGGGCTACAGAGCAGAATCCCATGAGGCACACAGTGTCAGATGGGTTGTGGCAGCAAAGCAGTGGGTGTAGCTTGGAGAACATGGAGCCTAGAAGATCATTCAGGCTTACAGTAAGTAGAACTTAGCTATCTGGGCTCTATCATATTACAAGATGGTGTTCCTAACCAGGCTAGGCTCTGGGTCTGTCCATGGCAGACCTGCTGGGTGAACTATGGCAGCATTTGTAGCAAAGGGGACATAAACCACCAAAAACTGTTTGAAGGCTATATGAGGAAAAGGAAGATACTGATTCTAAACTTCCCCTCGTAGGTAGTCATGGGTAGGAAGTTTGGAAAATATTACCAGATACTTTAATGTATTCAAAAGTAAATTCTTTGAACCTGACTTTATAAATGATTTCCAAGTACAGGTGTTGACATAGTTCACTTCAGTTGCTCAGTCGTGTCTGACTCTTTGTGACCCCAAGGACTACAGCACACCAGGTTTCTGTGTCCATCGCCAACCCTCAGAATCTGCTCAAACTCATGTCCATCAAGTCGGTGGTGCCATCCAACCATCTCATCCTCTGTCATCCCTGGTCTATTATCTGGTGTTCAGTCTTGTATTAACTAGCAGGCACATTGATGACCTGGTAGGACTGCCCACAGACCCCTATTGAGTTTATAATTTATTATATTACATGACTTAAGTCCCATCTGTTAAATTTTGTATCTAACTTTGTAAAGTTTGACCAATGTCTATAGATATACTTAATACAGCATTGTGCCTGATCTGTCAAAGGTTGTTCAGTCATTAATTTTGAGAATAAGGTGTTATTCAGAAGGAGAAACTCTACCACTTTCTCTTGAAAAGGGACTGAGATATGAAGCGGGCATTAAATCAGGCATTTCAACAGTCCAGAAATAGGTTTAAAATATGGCTCAGTAAAGAATCTGCCTGCAATGCTGGAGACCTGGGTTCGATCCCTGGGTTCAATCCCTGGGTCAAGAATATCCCCTGAAGAAGAGAATGGCTACTCACTCCAGTATTCTTGCCTAGAGAATTCCACAGATAGAGGAATCTGGTGGGGTAGAGTCCATGGGGTACAAAGAATCAGACACTAACCAGTGACTAATACTCTCACTTTAATCCTCAAATGTTAAAGGGTCTTTCTGCATATTTTACCTACCAACCCTATATGGTGGTAAACACAATACTAGGAATTCAATAAAGAAAGACAACAGGTTCAGATAATTCTGAGTGTTCTGATACACATTTTTGTTTTTCCCACTACAAGGGATCCTCCAAATTCTTTTGAGATGGGACTTTAAAAAGTGACCATCAGTTCAGAAAAGAAAAACACTGTCCATCATCACCTATGGAACTTACCAGCCTATGAATAACTTAAATAAAAATTAAAAACTTGCAAAACTGTATTATTCTACCAAATTAGATAAAAGTTGAATTGTTTCAGACAAAGTGTCTTTCTTTTTTTCATTTTTTAATCTTGACAGACCACTATTATATCAGGTGAGCATTGCAGCCAGTAATGATATTTAAAATTAAGGAAACTTTTCCATTTCACTGATGCCAATTTTAACATTTACAACGGGTCTTTTGGCATTCCTATTATTTTTCTAATTCTATTAATGCTTTTCATATAGGATTATATTGGTTCCTCTTCTAATGTCACTAAAACTTCATTTGGAGTTGTAGCACTTCATTAATCGTGATTACTTACAATTAATCAAAAAATTATTTTCCTTGCATTTAGGTCTCAGAAATGTTTATCTATATGCAAATCTTGAATCTTAAATTGAATTTATGTTATCATTATTTTTAAAAATCGGGAAACTGAATATGCTTCCTCTTCTGAGAGATCATATAATTGAGTAGTTAAAATCTTTGACTCTGGAGTGAAACTATTTGGATTGAAAGCCAGTTCTTTCTCTTTAGAGATGAATATGATGAGGAAAGTTACTTAACTTCTTTATTCCTTTTTATTTTAACCTCTAAAACTAGAATCACAATAACAATAATACCTAACTCATAGATTAATTATAAATATTCAATAAAATACTATGTGTAAAGCAGTTATAACAGGACAGGCACATAATAAATATTTATCAGGTTAGGTTTATTATTTATAAAATAGAAATAATTAGTAAATTGTGATGTGTGTTGACTTTTACAATCAGACAAGCCAGAGTTTTAATTCTTAGTCTCTGTTCCACTAGCTGCATCATATTATCCAAGTTATGTAACTCTCTTTGCTTAACTTTTCTTAGATTTAGGTACATATACATATAAATATAGTTAGGGGTATAGGTACAGATAATAACACCACCTTGCAAGTTTGGTGGGAGTGTTAAGCCAAAAAAAATGATTAATAGAATCAGCACTTAATGTGTGTGTGTGTGTGTGTGTGTATATATATATTCAATTTAAATGGAAGCATTTTTTATTCTATATGAAGCTAAAAACTTACACGGTATTCTGCTCAGAAAGCATTTATAATAATTGACTTGGATATTTTTGTTGTGATATAGATAAAAAGTCTGTGACATATTTAGGATCCATTCATCTATCCACTCTTTAAAAATACTCTGCTGTGATGTGCTTAGTTGCTTAGTCACTCACTTGTGTCCAGCTATCTGCAATCCCATGGACTGCTGCCGACCAGGCTCCTCTGTCTTTGGGGATTCTCCAGGAAAGAATACTGAGTGGGTTGCCATGCCATCCCCCAAGGGATCTTCCCAGCACAGGGATCGAATTCAGGTGACTAATATACTAGCCTTGTGCTAAGAACTGGAGATAAGTATTAAAAGGCAGAAAACCCAGCTTCAAGGCGGCTCCATGACCAGCAAGTGAGGCATAACTAAGTAACAGACAATGGAGCACCAGTCTATGCTGTGATAGAAGCATTTCTACAGGGTAACAGAAGAATAGAGGAGGAGCAAGAAAAGCTTGTTATATGTGTGGAATCTAAGCAGGTTCTTCTAAGAGTAGGTTTTAGCTACACAACAAATAGACAAAGAACATTCTGGTTGGGGGTACAAGGTTTTGAAAAGAACTTAGGAATCATGTGGTCAAGTCTGTAGGTGCAATGCAAGGAGGAGAGTTTATGTTGAAGGGTCAGCAACAAGTCATTAGGAAGCACACAGAAAACAGGGATCCTTGGAAAAAGCTTATCTAGGGGACTTGTATGAGTAGCTTTGAGTTTAAGATGGGTTCTCAGGTAGAAGTGGGAAGTGTCCAGAAGGGAACAAAAAATGGAGACAGAAAGACGCCCAAGCGGTAAACAACTGAGCTCAAATTAGGGGTATTTACATTTATAGTCACATTAATATATTTACTATAACAAAATTGGAGATATATTTAAATAAGTTATTTCATATGCTCTGATTAGATTTTTCAATTGTTGGCAAATATTCTTTGAAACAATTTTTAAAACTCATTTCATGTTACCAGAATCTAAGGAGTACTAGATTGTTTGCTATGACATACACGGTTATGGAACCGAATGCCCATCTCTGAAGGATCTAGACATGGTCCCTGCCCTCAGGCATTCAGAGTCTAAAAGAGAACTTGGACTAGGAATACTGCATTACATTCCAGTGTTCTGAGTGCTCTGTGGTGGCAGAAGTACTGCTGCGGAAACATGTAAGAGGATGCCCTCCCACAGGCATGGGGTACACAGAAGACTGTACAGTATTGAATTTCACAGTCAACTGAAGACTGATAGGATCCAGCTTGAGGAGGCCAAGGAAAAGAAAGAGTTGCAGGCAAACTCAGATGTGATGGTCCAAAGGACAGAGGACTTGGCCCCTTCTAGGAAAGGGAAAGAGTTCAGTGTACTTGAAGCTTAGCATGTGAGGAGGAGGGTATACAAACGTCAAGGCTGAAGAAGAAATAAAGAGCCATGCCACTAAATATATAGACATCACAGTAAAAAAAAAAAAAAAAAAAATTGGACGTGGGGAGATTTTGAATTGAAATAATACCATCCTGGCTACCTTATAGAGAAATGAAATAGCAAGTCTCTGGGTATACCAGGTATCTAAGCAGAAAACTCAATTATCAGACAATTCTCAATTCTCCTGCTCATATTTAGATAGACTACAATCCCAGAGAGGTAGACATTCTGTTTTCTGAAAGATTTGTAAGAGCCAGCATAGGGGCTGCCAATTGTAATCACTCAAGTCAGGTTTTCAAATGACTGAATGGATGACAACAAATTCAATATTTAGTGGGAAGTTAATTTTCCATAATTTAATGTTCTATACCTAGAGAGTTTTAATTTATCTATTTGAAATAATGCCGAAGTGAATGTTCCTGCTTAAATTTTGAACTACATTTATGCTTTTTTAAAACCTTAAAAAAAAATTTTTTTTTAAACTGACTCAGATGGCCACACAGACATGTGGGATCTCAGTTCCCCAACCTGAGATTGAACTCATGTGCTCTACATTGGAAGCACAGAGTCCCAACCACTGGACTGTCAGGGAAGTCTCTATATTTATGTTTGTTTTACTTAAAATCTTAGCAGTAGAATCACTGCTGAGTATGAATATCTTTAAGACTCACAAAGTCTGTGCTAACGAACGGATATCACAAATATGCTCTAATAATCAAGTATTTGAACATGTGTGTTTCCTCACAGCTTCAACACATTTGGATCATCCATAAATTTGATAACAATTTGTGATTACTGAATGAAATACTGGGGAGGAGCTTGTATCTTCATTGTCTATTTATATTTCCCTTGTTAAATGCCTGAAATCATGTCCTTTGCCCAGCAAAAAATGTTTATTGATTTTCCTTTTCATTTTAATTTGAAATGAATGTATTCAGGCTATAGATTTACCTGTGAGTTAATTTTGGCTAAGTCTTAGAAGCTAATTTACTATTTTAGTGTCATTTCCCTTTATAAAGATAGGTAGTGCTGTACTTGGTAGCGTGAAATCAATATATCTTTTCCTCAAGGTACTATAGTATTTTGGAACTATAAGCACTTTTTATAAATTAATAAAATCATCTCTTTATCTTGCATGTTCCAATTCATTTCCTTTTGACATTTACCTTTATTTTATTCACAGAAAATTTCTTGACATCCATTATTTTTGTTTTAAAATTTTATTTTTCCTTTTTCCATAGCATTTTTTATTCTGGCTTCATGAGATTAATGTGCCATATATTACATTTCATTTTAACTTCATAATAAAAACATTTACCTGGTTTTCCTATGAGTTAAATTTTGCTAAACTTTTTAGGTTAATTTTCTGGATTTTTTTTTTTTTTTTAATGGGTCTTCCCTGGTGACTCAGATGGTAAACAATCTGTCTGCAGTGCAGGAGACCCTGGTTCAATCCCTGGGTCAGGAAGAATCCCTGGAGAAGGAAATGGCAACCCATTCCAGTATTCTTGCCTGGAGAATCCCATGGACAGAGGAGCCTGGTGGGCTATAGTCCATGGGGTCACAAAGAGTCAGACATGACTGAAGCAACTTAGCATGCAGCATGCATTTTTAAAAATTACAATTATGTTTCCAAAATATATATAGTGCACTGCTTAAAAGCTAGAGTTAGCATTCAAGGCCAAGGCCAAATCCAAGAATTCAAATTCTGGTCTCTCAACAGCTGTGTGACAAACAGGTAGTTTCTTAGTGCTTCTGTATCTTCATTTTCTCATCAGAAAAATAATAAAATACTACTACTTATAGAACATGCAAATATTTATGAAGGGCCTGCCATGCTGAAGCACTGATCTAGATGACTGGAACACAATGACAAAGAAACTAGGTAAATCCCTGTCATCATGGAGCTTATAGTCTCCTGAGAAATGGACAGCAAACCAATAAACACATAAATATACAATGTCAAGGAGATGATGGTGATCAGAACAAAAATTAGTTGTGGCAAGGATGTACATGGGGCCAATGAACTTCAACTTTAAATAAACTGTTGTGAGTTTATAATACATCACATAACTAAAGTAGTTTTTGCCAGGCCATAGCATATAATGAATGCTCAACAAATACTTGCAATTATTAATTACAATTTAACTTCCTCTTAAACTCACACATTATTCACAGCAATATTTTGTCAGTATGTTTGTTTTAATTTCAAATGACAAGATTATATGCACGGTTTATTTTTGTTTGTTGCTTTATTTGTTTGCTTCTTTTAAGCAGAAAACATGGCCCACTTCATGCATTTTGAAATTTTTATTTACTGTGGCTTAACACAGAAATTATTTTAAATATAGACTGGAGGCTATAAAGTTTGTTTTCTGTCTAGAAATGATAAAATTAGATATCTATTTTTTTTCTATCAAATTACCCTCATTACATTAAGATCATCATCCTTTATTTTTCTTTTTGTTCTATAAAGAACTTACACAGATATGCAGTTGCTAACTTCTCTTTATCTAGTAGTTTTTGATTTATACATTTTGATATAATGATATTTAGGACATAAATCTTTATGACTCATATCTTTACTGTGGATTGTATCATTTATCAGAGTAAAGTGACAGCCTGTGCACACTTCACTGTCTTTGTTTCAGGTTTGATATCTAGAGAAAACTTCTTTTAGAGTATTGTTGTTGAAAAAGTAATACAAGGCTATTAGTAAAGAAATGAATACTTTTTCTTTGTTTAAATTTTAAGATCTTTACTTTTTTCAAGTTTGTCTGACTTTGATTTATACTTTTATCTTTTCAAAGTGTCATTATGTTTTAACTGCATCCCTTTATAGCAGCAAATAGTTTTATTTAGGTTTTAACTATAATTGAAAGTGTTTTTAAAAACAGCATTCATTTATTTTCATGTATTGTTATAACTGATAAATTTATTTTTCATTCATTTTGTTCTATGTTTGCTGACTTCTTTTAATAGAAGCTTTTTTGGTGCCATATTGGCTCTATCTGTTGCTGTGTTTCTTATAAGTCTGTGGGTTGGGATGCATTTAATCTGTTTTTAAATTCAACTAATGCTTCCTTTTAAGTAAGAACACATACATGCTTGTGCACATGCACAAACATATTTTTCTATAATTGCTATCATGAAATAATCCATATTCATTCTTTACTTCTCAGACTCTTCTTGTTCCATCTTCTGCTCCAAAAATAACCTAACGTCTGTAGCATTCTCTAGCTCAATGTATGCTAAGTGTAGGAAGGCAGTCTAGCTTAGTCTAATAGATACCATGATAATGACCATTTCTTTATAACAAATTTGCTTTCATGTCCCAGAGTCCTGCTAATACCAGAAATTTGCTGATTAAAATGTATCAACTTGGTGCAGACATTCAATAACAGTGATTATTAAGCCCACATATACACCAAATGACTAGGAATGCAAGAAAACATATAGATATTATTTACTGTAGAGTGACAACCAATATATTATATGAGTTGTTCTAATGCGTTGCTCCCTAGCACCTTTCTATACCACCTGAATGTGCTGATAGCAGACTCAGCTTAAAAATATACATTTTACTGAATGAATAATGTCCTTAGAATGTAGTACCCTCATAGCCTCTAACAATTTTATGTCCAGTTATCTACAGTCCAACTTATTAGTAACTCCTATTTCATACAAGTTAACAAAAATGAGCTTAAGTCATGTTGGTACACACTCATATTTCCACTCATTCCATCTCTTAAGAAATCAATTTTTGGGCATCTCCTAATTAAATTTTAAGTAAATAAAACCCAGATCAAAGCCAGTAGGAATAATGTTGACCAAGACAAACATAAGACGATGATCTGAGTCAAAGCACAAGAAATCCACCTCCAGTTGGACAATAATCCATTAATCAACATGTTTCAGGTAAAATAGTTGTTCCCTGTATTTTTAGGGAAAATCAGGGAGCCTTTGGAGTCACTAAGAACTAAAATTTACTTATTATATGATACAAGTTTTTCCAACTCTTTATCTGGATGCAAATTTTATCATATTTAGTGTGGTATTCAGAAAAGGCAATGGCACCCCACTCCAGCACTCTTGCCTGGAAAATCCCATGGATGGAGGAGCCTGGTAGGCTGCAGTCCATGGGGTCAGGAAGAGTCGGACACGACTGAGCGACTTCACTTTCACTTTTCACTCTCATGCATTGGAGAAGGAAATGGCAACCCACTTCACTGTTCTTGCCTGGAGAATCCCAGGGACGGGGGGGCCTGGTGGGCTGCCATCTATGGGGTCGCACAAAGTTGGACGCAACTGAAGCAACTTAGCAGCAGCAGCAGCAGTGTGGTATTCAATGAGGATAATTTTTCCAGCAAATGTGCCATGGTATTTCTAGTATTTTCACAGGACGAATAACTTAGAATTCTTGGAAAAAGAACAAATGAGGCACATTGGTCTGTTATGAGGGGCAAGGATTTTCCAATAAAGAAATGTTAAACCTTAATTTCTAAAGAGGTGTTCACATGGTGGGTGGAGGAGGGACTCATTCTGAACTAAGATGGAATCAACGAATCTGAGTACAGTCTTAGTAGAGAAGTTGAATTAGTCAGGAAAAGATGACTTTTTTTATGATTTTGTGTAACAGCAGTGAATCAGATACTGAGAACATGTTCCAATATGCCCTATAGTAAAAGATGTAAAAAAAAGAAGAAAAAAAGCTCACAGAGTAAAGAACACCTTAAAAACTAATTCTGGAAGTACTGAACTAACAACCTAGCTTTCTGTTAGCCTAAGAAGGACCATAACAATGCTGCTAATGGGAATTTTGTCTATCTATGTGACAGCAGACCATGTTGATGGAGAAAGGAGTACTCAAAGCCTCAGAAGACCTTTAATACCTGATAAGAAGAGCCACTGGGTATCCTGGGACACATGGTTGCCAAAGCAAATACAGAACACTCAGTTAACTTTGAATTTCAAATAATAGCAAGTCATTATTAGTAAAAACGTTCTGTACATTTCACTGTTAATCTGAAATTCAAATTTAACTGGACATACTATATTTTTATTTACTCAGTCTGAAAATGCTCCCAGAAAGTTTTGAGAAAGGTAGGTCTCAAATAGCAGAGTATTATTCTTCCAAATAAAAAATTATTTTCATTACCTTGCTTATTTCCAACATAGATCCTAACTATAATCATGCAGTTTGATTCAATCTGGAAAAGCCAGGTACCCCCTTAAAACTGATGTAATATTCTTAAATGCTTCTGAATTCCTTTTTATTATGTTGAATTACTTATTCCCCCATCAATATCTTAATATAAGGACCACTGCCAGAACTTAAATCCATTGAGTTCTCTCTGATAGCAAATTCAAGCTCATTTAAAACATATGGTATACAAAGAAAGAATATACTGGCTTAAATGATCAAATATCAAAGGGAAGACAAGAAGGGGGAAAAATCTGGTGAGTTAAAAAAGAAGGAAACAATAAATATTTAAATCTGATCCTTATACTATTTAGTTTCTCTTGTGAGCAAATTAAAATTGAGTAAACTCCCTATTTGTATATTTAGCTCAATCTAAAGATTTTCATGGCTGCTGTCTAATTCTTCCAGAGGCTGATTCCCCGGTATATTCCTCAAGCTTTAGGATGAATGTACCCGTTTATCTTGTCACCTGGACAATTTCAACTGAAAGGCCATTTAACTGATGTCAGTAAGAAAACTACCGCTATTTGTAAAAAGAATCGAAGTGAGGCAGTTTGAAAGTTAGAGATATGTTTCTCCTACCCACTCATGCTCCCGAAGGAAAATAGTCACCTCCACTAAAAACAAAACAAAAAATAACAGTTGAACATGTTCAAAGATTCATAATGCAATTGGTATGATGAATGATCGTGTGTGTGTGTGTGTGTGTGTGTGTGTGTGTGTGTGTGTAGTATAGGTCAAGGCATTGGGCTCCTCAAGGTAGCTGGAAACACAAACAAGTATCTCATGAAGTGTTCCCAAGGCAGAAATGATAGGTTACTTTTTCAAACCCCATGCAGAGGCTCTTTAAGACCTAAGTATAAGGATATAAAATGCCTGCACAGGGTCTCTTAAGCTCCAGCCAAACAATTAATTTCCAGCCCTCACACCACACAGGTCTCATTGATCTCAGAATGCTTGTCCTGTGTTGTACTCCTGGCAAGACAAACCCACTTGTGGCTTCAAAGAGCATCTGAGGAGGGTGTGGACAGCTGGTTTGCAAGCTGCTGCTTCCCCCAACCCACGCACCCCAGAAATGGAGGGAGATTTCCTCCTACCCTGAACTACTATTGTTTATGGTTATTAGTATACATAGGAGTCTTCAGATTCCCAAGCCTGTCTCTTGGCAAGCCTGTCCACAGTGCAGCAGTCCCGGTTTGGTTATTTTTATGGAGCACAGGGAGTGTCAACACAGTTGGAGGTCAATTGATCCTGGCCTATGAAATTAGAGGTGCCCAGCATGGTAAAGGTCATATTCCCAGGGACAGAAACATGCTGTGAATTCAAGGCTTTGGAGCAGAAGGTAGCTGTGCTGTGAATCCTGTTCACTGGATTTGTTTTTTTAGGTTAATTCACCCGTAGTTCCATGGTCTCAATCCTAGGATCAAAGTGATGAAAGGACTGTGGAAACCTCCAGCTGCCTGATCATTTTATTTTACAGTGAAGGAAACAACAGTTCTGAAAAGTAAAGAAGGATTTGATTAGGTGATCTCTAATGGCCTTCCAGCACTTTCTTAGCAAAGTGATGCATTTGGTAACAAATCCGACCACAGGGGCTAAACCACAGGTAGAGGTTTGTTTTTCTTCACGTAATGATAGATATGAAAGCTAGGTAGCACAGGCTGGTATAGAGGATCCCCAGTGCCAAGAAGTAGCAGTATTCCAGTATTTCTGTTCAGTGCATGACTCTAGATTTCATGCTTTTCACCTCTAGTGATAGCATCTGGGCAGGAAGGACAAGAGACAGAGCTGCTCCAGCTGATCCACAGAATTGTAAGTAAGTATAAAATTTGCTTCAGTAAACATTGATATGTTAGAATTTGCTATTACACAGCGATATTGTAGAAATAACTAATCCAATTGGACCATGGCTCGAATTAGTCATAATAAAAACTTGGAGATTCCTGAGTGGTAACTGGCCTTTAAATTCTGCGGTAATTCCAAAAGAATTCTCAAGGTCGCTCTGACATCTAGGTTTTATTCTAGAAGGAAACACAAAGGACAAAGGAGAGGACTTCAGAACCACAATCAGCTACAAAAAGAGCATTGCCCAGATTTTGTTCCCACCACTAATTTGACTGGAGGAACTTCCCAGATCCGTGCATCTGTTTCCTGATATACAGGCCCCTGTGCTGTGTATTGTGCCTAGTTGCTCAGTCGTGTCTCTTTGTGACCTCATGAGCTGCAGTCCACCAGGCTCCTCTGTTCATGGGGATTCTCTAGGCAAGAATACTGGAGTGGGTTGCCATGCCCTCCTCCAGGGGATCTTCCCAACCCAGGGATTGAACCCAGGTCTCCTGCATTGGAGGTGTATTCTCAGTCTTGGACCTACTGAGCCACCAGAAAAGCCTAAGAATACCAGAGTGGGTAGTTTTTCCCTTCCCCAGGGGATCTTTCAGACCCAGGAATCAAACTGGGTTCTCCTGCATTGCAAGTGGATGCTTTACCACCTGAGCTACCAGGGACCTATACAAGACCCTACTCAGCTTGTAAAATTTAAGCATACAAATGCTGTGATACTTCTCAGAAATTGTGTGAAGACCTTCAAAGAAAGGGCCTGTGAAGGTCTGAAGCATTATAATAATGAATAATTCACCACACTACTTAGCTTCCAGAAAAGGGCAGTTGAGGACTCGAAAGGAAATTAGACTTGCTCTCTTCTTTATAATTGACAAGTGCTCCTTGGAACTAACACAAGAATCTTCTCATTAGCCCAGGTCCTAGTTGTACTTATGGGCACACAACAAAAACACTACCTCAGCCTCTGGACCCTTGCCACTTGCAGCCAAAGCCCCCAGGGAAACAGATAAACTACTATTTCCAGTGGCAACCAGCAGGCCCCAAACAGTAGGTTAATGTCAAGAGTCTGGAGAGAGTAGAGGGAGAAGCTTTTCCTCAGGAAGCCCAAATTGGCTGCCTATGTACCATAAGGGGTCTTGAGAGACCCTTCAATTCCTTGTCATTCCACTTTCCCTATCTGAAGTAAAACAAACTCAACAGCAGCTACATCTGATCACCAACGAGGGGCTGGCTTCCCTCCCATAGGGCTTTGTAGTTACACAGTGTCCACTCTGGCATCTACTCAGCTGGCCGAATTCTTCTTACAATTCTATTTTCTGTGCTCTGAACAATTGCTCTTATTTATAATCATCCAGTGAGCAGTGAAAACCATAGCCAGGAAGTATATGTGGTTCAGTAAACCCTCCACAAGCACGAGCTACCCTCAAATGAAATGTGGCTTGTGTGGATGACAGGAAGACTTCCTGAGAAATTAAGAGAGCTGGAGAGCCTATTGAGAAACTACCCTGTCCTCTGTTTTTTAATATAAGAAGGAAAAACAAACATACATGGAAGAATTTTTCTTTTTCTACAAAAGAGAAGTCAAGCTTTTTTGTTCCTAAGATCTGGACTATTCTTACCCACAGGGGATAGAGAAGCAGTAACCAGCCTTGTGTTTGCAGACAAAAGAGAAGTTGCTAAGTAAATCTAAGCCACTCAGATGATAAATAGACTTTTTTGTCCTGACAGTCAGGACCAGAGTTCACAAATGCAAAGTCTTTGTGGAGGAGGCAGACCATGGAAATGAGCCACGCTGACCTTGTGGGATAAATTCTAGCTGACCTCTGGCTTCCTTGGGAGACAGGAGGAGGTGGGAGAGACTGGGCAAGCTAGAGAGTTCATGTCCTGCCTGAACAGGAGTGACGCCACTCAACCGCAGCTGGCTGTGGCTATTTGCAAACACAGAGTGCATTCCCATTCCTGGAACATGGAGCAGCAGCAGCCATGCATGGCAAAGAGCAGGGCTCTCCTCCACGGGACTAAAGAAGCTCCCCAGGATGCTTCTATGATAGAAGCAGTGCACTGAACACCTCTGCAAAATATGTGACATTGTATGCGACTCCTAGCGTGAGGCTTCTGCGGCCTGAACTAGAAACTAATCATCACATCCAGTTAATTCTAGTGTCTTACATTACCATACTGGGGAATACTATAACAACTGTAATTATAACAACACTTACAATAGGAATTGCTGTGCATCCTAGAATTTACAAATGGTATGAGTTTTGAGTTGGGTCTATCAAGGAGAATTGTGAAAATAGAAAACTGGGGAATGAGTATAAAAAAAGGAAATAAATAGGTGGCAGAAGAAACTGTATTGGAGGAATATCATAGGAAAAATAAGGGGAAAAGAAGAAAGCAAATCTCTGTCTCAGAGTGATACTCTGGTATGTAAGGAGAGAGAGAATTGAAGAATGTGTAAGAACTATGATAAGTAGATGCTTACTAAGAAGAAGGATATAAGAGTCAAGAATCCCAAGTCACACAATCAGGTGACTAGTGAATATCTGGTTGGAGAACCAGATGAAGGAATAAGGTCTTGCTTAACATATTAAAAATATATGTGAATTATATAAATGTGAATCAAATCTAGAGTATGCAATCCAGAAATGTATGCATGATACAAGGGATCACAAATGGAAATTAAGAGCACTTACACATCATTCATAATTTAAGATATTTAACGTCCTTGACTTAGAGAACTATATTGATTTTTTTTTGTATTGGCAGCTGTGGCAAGCCACAGAAACCAAACTGTATTGGTTAGATTAGAAGATAATTTATTTGAAGAATATTAGGTAGCTCACAAAATCATGAGAGTCAAGTGCAGAAAAAGAACAGGGAGTAAGGAGAAGTAAAAAGCAGCCAAGATCCTACCATAGCAAAAGTATCCCTGGATACCACTGCACATGAACACTCACTGCTGGGACCTACCGCTCGTGATTCCATGGCCGCCTCCACCCTTAACCTCTGGGTGTATCTTGACCTATCTCTCAGTTTAAGGTTCAAAGTTTTGGAAGCACCATCTAACTGGCCAAGTTTAGGGTGAATCTTAGGGTGATCTGCATCTTAGGTGTCCCTCCACCTGTGTATTCCATAATAGGAGCCAGAATTCTCATAGGACTTCCCCTAGTAGAGGAAGGCTGCTCCAGAATGAACACACACACAAATGCCTTTCGATTTATTGAAGTGTACCTAGATTATAATGTTTCTACTGATTTCTCTCTCAAGAAGAGTCTTCTTATATGAGCTCATTTTATCAGTTATAAATTCTTCGATTATGATGAGATTTCTATTAGCTAAGTCACATAACAAGGGAAAGATTACCATACAACTGTGTGAACCCAGATCAAACTGTAAAAATGTAGCAAAGCTGTTGTGTACCCAATGCCTGTACTTTCTGTCCAGCTAGTCAATGTTAGCGTTAATGAGTATAAATTAGTGAGCACCACTGTGGCAATGAAAAGTAGAGGAGCGAAGGAGAAGTTGAGAGAGAAAGAAATGGAAAGAAACAGATACATGAAAGACTTGATCTCTAACCAAAAGAATAACCAGAATGAAATGACTTAAGAGCACTCATAATACTTATGCCTGAAACTGAGTACATAAATCGTGAGTTGTGTAGACTGTACATTGATCAGAGTCACTACTGGCATTTCAGTGAGGAATAAATCTGGAGTGGTGAATTTTGATCTAGCTCAGAACAAAGAAAACCAATTCAATAATTCATTCTTATCAAGTTAGTGATTTATTCATTCACTACTTAACATATATATATATACACACACACACAAGTGGATATATATATATATACACACACACAAGTATATATATATATATATATACAAGCACTTACTATGAACAGAAAATAGAACAATTGAGAAAAGAGCATTGATGAGCAGAACAATATGAAATAGAAAGATAACTTAGTAACAAAAATGTATTATAAAATAATATTTTTGTTTGTTTGCATTTCTTTTTTTCTTCTTTTTTTTTTTTTACTCTATTTTAATTTACAATACTGTATTGGTTTTGCCATACATTGACATGAATCCACCACAGGTGTACATGCGTTCCCAAACATGAACCCCCCCTCCCACCTCCCTCCCCATAAAAATCTGCAAGCAATAAATGCTGGAGAGGGTGTGGAGAAAAGGGAACCCTCCTACACTGTTGGTGGGAATGCAAACTAGTACAGCCACTTTGGAGAACAGTGTGGAGATTCCTTAAAAAATTGCAAATAGAACTACCTTATGACCCAGCAATCCCACTGCTGGGCATACACACCGAGGAAACCAGAATTGAAAGAGACACATGTACCCCAATGTTCATCGCAGCACTGTTTATAAAATAATATTTTAAATTGGTCTCATCCTTCAGAAAAATTCAAGAAGCAACAGTGAATGGACAAACTAATTCTCAAGTTCTTAGGGAAATTAGGAAAAATGAAAACAATACTTTCCCCTTATTTTTTAAACTTTTTATTTTATTTTATATTGAAGTATAACGGATTAACAATGTTGTCTGTTGTCAAAATGGCCATCATTAAAAATTCACAAAAAATAAATGCTGGAGAGGGTGTGGAGAGAGGGGAACTCTCCTACACTGTTGGTGGGAATGAAATATCTTGAAAGGAAACGAACAATTTGGAGGACTTCCCAAATTAAAAATTTGCTACAAAGCTATAGTAACCAAGAGAGTATAGTAATGGCCCAGAATATACTTATAGATTAATGGAATAAAATTGAGAGCCCAGAAACAAACCCTTATATTCATGGTCAATTCATTTTCAAAAGGATACCAAGAAAATTGAATAGAGAAAGAATAGTCCTTGCAATAAATAGAAGCTAGAAAAACTAGATGTCCACAAGTAAATAATGACTCTGAGTCTATACCTGATGCCATACAACAAAATTAACTCAAATAAATCAAAGACTTAAATTTAAGAGCTAAAACTATATAACTCTTAGAGGCAAATAGGTGTAAGTCTATATGACCTTCAATTAGATCAGTTTCTTAGATATGACATCAAAAGCACAAGTATCCAAGGATAAGATAGATAAATGGAACTTTAACAAAATTTAAAACTTCTGCATCTAAGGACCCTATGAAGAGACTGAAAAGACAACCCACAAAATTTCAAGCATATATTAGATAAGTGTCTAGTATCCAGAATATAAAGAATGCTTACAACTCAATGGCACAAAGACAAATAATTAAAAATGGGCAAAAGATGTAAATGGACATTTCTCCAAAGAAGATACATAAAAAAAAAAAAAAAAGACTACTGAACACAGAAAAAGATGTTCAATATCATTAGTCATTAGGGAAATGCAAATCCAAACCACAATGAAACACTACCTGAGACCCACTAAGACAGTTGGAATTAAAATAAACAAACCAGAACATCATGTGGTGAGGAGGATGCAGAGAAACTGGATCGCTCATACTTTGCTGGTGGGGATGTGAAAAGGTAATGCCACTGTGGAAAATAGTTCGACAGTTAATCAAATAGCTAAACAGAACTAAAGTTAATTACATGAACCAGCAATTCCACTCCTAAACATATAGGCAAGAGAAACGAAAATGTATGTTCCACAAAAATTTGTACACATGTTCATAGTACCTTATTCACAACAGCTCAAAATTATAACTCAAATGTCTACCAACTAATGAATGGATCAACACAATGTGGTATATTCATACAACTGAGTATTTTTCAGCTATAAAAAGGAAAGTAGGGCTGTTACATGATACAAAATCTGACCCAAACGGCCACATATTCTATTTCTATGAAATGCTTGAATTAAGTAAACCCACAAAGACCAAAAGTAGATTACTAATTTTCAGAAGCTGAAGGAAATAGGTATTGGGACTGATGCTAATAAGTAGAAGGTTTCTTTTTGGGTAATGAAAATGTTCTAGAATTACATAATGCAATAATGACACAACATAGTGAATATACCAGAAAAAAAACTCTGAATTGTACAATTTAAAGTGGTGATTTTTGTATTATGTGAACTATATCTCAATTTAAAAGAAGGGAAACAAAGGCAGTTGTGGCCTCTGAAAAAATCAAGAATATACTGCTATGATGGAGAAGGAAATGGCAACCCACTCCAGTATTCTTGCCTGGAGAATCCCAGGGATGGAGGAGCCTGGTGGGCTGCCGTCTATGAGGTCACACAGAGTCGGACATAACTGAAGCAACTTAGCAGCAGCAGCAGCATACTGCTATGAAAACATATTCAGAAAGAAACTGTCCTTACAAGTTAAAACATTACTAATGAAAAAGAAGTAAAAATTCAATGAATCAGAAAATTAATACACTGCACCCAGCTTAAGACTGATTTATTGACACAAAGATAGTTTTAAAAATGACACTTAGCAAAAAGAAATTAACTGAAAAATATGAAAGTCTACTTAAGCGATGTGAAAACCGGTTCAAAATAGCACCACTGATAAAATACATTGTTTTTCAGTCTGCAGGTTTAGCCCTTCAGTGAGTAATTCTATCAAATTAGTGCTCTATGAATTGTATCTTTGAAAAGAGAAATGGGATAGATGAGAGAGATCTGAATGGTATAGATAGATATACAGTAATGTGCACTATGTATATGGAATAACATGTACATGTATATAGCTCTTATTTTAGATTTTGGTAAAAAAGCTTGATAGTAAATGATGACCTAATGAAATATCAATCATGTAGAAATATTGTCAAAGTGGGAGCCAACACAAACAAGAAAAGATAATTCCCTCATAATCTATTAGATTGAAGGGACGAATACATGAGGAACAAATAAAAATACATCTAAAATTGCATACTTTTAGAGACCATTTTATATATTCAATGACTTAGAGGGCAGAGAATAGTGCAGTGCTATACTCAACCTTCTCAGGGAGGAAAGATTCTAAACCAAATCCATATATTCAGAAAAATAACAATCAAATACAAGAGAAAAATGAAGATACTGGGTGACAGATAAAAATTCTGAAAGTTTACAACATACACTCTTTATGAATAAAAGAAATTACTCAAGAAGGTACTCCAGCAAAATGAACAAAAAGGAACTAAGAAAAAGAATTACCTAGGATATATGCTCAAGTATAACTCAGAAGAAAGGGAAAAAGCTTAAAAGCATTGAAAAAATAATTCACTAAAATGAGATGACGAGAAAATTTCTCTGCTACAGAGTTTAAATGACACTGGGAACAATCCATTTTTTGAGTTAAATACACTTCTTAGTTTTATAGGGAATGGTATGTTTACACAAATATAATATTGTGAACTATGTGGATAAGTTTCAAATTTTAGAAATCAACTGATGAAGCTGAAATGTGTATGGACATAACAATCATCAATGGTAAGGTTATTCATGTAAATATGATAACAAATGATAAAAATTGACATATAGGAAAATAATGAGGAGGACACATGCTCTAATTCTTTCATTTTAATATCAGGAAATAATGGAATATATCTAAAGTCAATAAATCAAGAATTTGAAGTTTTAAAGTCAACAACTAGATAAACTAAAAATAATAAGATAACACAAAAATTAGAGTATAAGCATTTTAGAATCATTCCCTGGTGCATCCTCCCACTTATTAGAGATGACAGAAGAGAGAAAGTATTAACATTTCTCAAATCTTCTAATAAAAGTCTACTTTGAATGTTGCATTTCTTATGATACCTTCCACGGGGATCATATCATCTCCACGTTGTTTATAAAAACTGAATTCTGGTCTTAATATGAAATATTCAGCAGGATACCACAAAGCAAAACTATTTGCTAAAAGCCTACCATATTTCAAGAATACAAAAATCCTTTTAAGTCAATAAAATACCATTCTACAACCATCAGATGTGCAAATCTTCAAACTATTGACAATGTTAAGTACTGGAACAACTATTGAGGAAAAACAAGTCTCATTGGCAGAGGGTAAGCTGGTACATTTTGGAGAACATTTTGAAAATAAACATGTTCTTTGACTCTGTACTTTTACTTTGAGGAATATTTCCTAGAGAAGTTTTGCAGATATTCACAAGGAGACATGACAAACAAATTTATTACACCCTCGACAGAGAAACACTGGGTGTTGATTGTATATCCTGAAACTTTACTATATTCATTAATTAGCTCTAGTAATTTTCCAGTGGAGTCTTTAGGGTTTTCTATGTAGAGGATCATGTCATCTGGAAACAGTGAAAGTTTTACATCTTTCTTTCCAATTTGGATTCCTTTTATTTGTTTTTCTGCTCTGATTGCTGTGGCCAAAACTTCCAGAACTATGTTCAATAGTAGTGGTGAAAGTGGGCACCCTTGTCTTGTTCCTGATTTTAGGGGAAATGCTTTCAATTTTTCACCATTGAGGATAATGTTTGCTGTGGGTTTGTCATATATAGCTTTTATTACATTGAGGTATGTTCCTTCTAATCCTGCTTTCTCGAGAGTTTTTATCATAAATGGATATTGAATTTTGTCAAAGGCTTTCTCTGCATCTATTGAGATAATCATATGGCTTTTATTTTTCAATTTGTTAAGGTGGTGTATTACATTGATTGATTGGCAGATATTAAAGAATCCTTGCATCCCTGGGATAAAGCCCCCTGGTCATGGTGTATGACCCTTTTAATACGTTGTTGGATTCTGATTGCTAGAATTTTGTTAAGAATTTTTGCATCTATGTTCATCAGTGATATTGGCCTGTAGTTTTCTTCTTTTGTGGCATCTTTGTCAGATTTTGGTATTAGGGTGATGGTGGCCTCAAAGAATGCGTTTGGAAGTTTACCTTCCTCTGCAATTTTCTGTAAGAGTTTGAGTAGGATAGGTGTTAGCTCTTCTCTAAATTTTTGGTAGAATTCAGCTGTGAAGCCGTCTGGACCTGGGCTTTTGTTTGCTGGAAGATTTCTGATTACAGTTTCAATTTCCATGCTTGTGATGGGTCTGTTAAGATTTTCTATTTCTTCCTGGTTCAGTTTTGGAAAGTTGTACTTTTCTAAGAATTTGTCCATTTCTTCCATGATCTTTTGTATTTCTGTGTTGTCTGTTGTGATTTCTCCATTTTCATTTCTAATTTTATTGATTTGATTTTTCTCCCTTTGTTTCTTGATGAGTCTGGCTAATGATCTGTCAATTTTATTTATCCTTTCAAAGAATCAGCTTTTGGCTTTGTTGATTTTTGCTATGGTCTCTTTTGTTTCTTTTGCATTTATTTCTGCCCTAATTTTTAAGATTTCTTTCCTTCTACTAACCCTGGGGTTCTTCATTTCTTCCTTTTCTAGTTGCTTTAGGTGTCGAGTTAGGTTATTTATTTGACTTTTTTCTTGTTTCTTGAGGTATGCCTGTATTGCTATGAACTTTCCCCTTAGCACTGCTTTTACAGTGCCCCACAGGTTTTGGGTTGTTGTGTTTTTATTTTCATTCATTTCTATGCATATTTTGATTTCTTTTTTGATTTCTTCTGTGATTTGTTGGTTATTCAGAAGCGTGTTGTTCAGCCTCCATATGTTGGAATTTTTAATAGTTTTTCTCCTGTAATTGAGATCTAATCTTACTGCATTATGGTCAGAAAAGATGCTTGGAATGATTTCAATGTTTTTGAGTTTACCAAGGCTAGATTTATGGCCCTGGATGTGGTCTATCCTGGAGAAGGTTCCATGTGTGCGTGAGAAAAAGTTGTAATTCCTTGTTTTGGGGTGAAATGTCCTATAGATATCAATTAGGTCTAACTGGTCTATGGTATCATTTAAAGTTTGTGTTTCCTTGTTAATTTTCTGTTTAGTTGATCTATCCATAGGGGTGAGTGGGGTATTAAAGTCCCCCACTATCATTGTGTTATTGTTAATTTCCCCTTTCATACTTGTTAGCATTTGTCTTACATATTGCAGTGCTCCTATGTTGGGTGCATATATGTTTATAATTGTTATATCTTCTTGGATTAATCCTTTGATCATTATGTAGTGTCCTTCTTTGTCTCTTTTCATAGCCTTTGTTTTAAAGTCTATTTTATCTGATATGAGTATTGCTACTCCTGCTTTCTTTTGGTCTCTATTTGCATGGAATATCTTTTTCCAGCCCTTCAGTTTCGATCTGTATGCATCCCCTGTTTTCAGGTGGGTTTCTTGTAGACAACATATATAGGAGTCTTGTTTTTGTATCCATTCAGCCAGTCTTTGTCTTTTGGTTGGGGTCATTCAACCCATTTACGTTTAAGGTAATTATTGATAAGTATGATCCTGTTGCCATTTACTTTACTGTATTTGGTTCGAGTTTATATACCCTTTTTGTGTTTCCTGTCTAGAGAATATCCTTTAGCATTTGTTGGAGGGCTGGTTTGGTGGTGCTGAATTTTCTCAACTTTTGCTTGTCTGTAAAGCTTTTGATTTCTCCTTCATATTTGAATGAGATCCTTGCTGGGTACAGTATTCTGGGCTGTAGGTTATTTTCTTCCATCACTTTAAGTATATCTTACCATTCCCTCCTGGCCTGAAGAGTTTCTATTGAAAGATCAGCTGTTATCCTTATGGGAATCCCCTTGCCTGCTATTTGTTGTTTTCCCCTTGCTGCTTTTAATATTTGTTCTGTGTGTTTGATCTTTGTTAATTTGATTAGTATGTGTCTTGGGATGTTTTGCCTTGGGTTTATCCTGTTTGGGACTCTCTGGGTTTCTTGGACTTGGGTGATTATTTCCTTTTCCATTTTAGGGAAGTTTTCAACTGTTATCTCCTCAAGTATTTTCTCATGGTCTTTTTTTTGTCTTTGTCTTCTGGGACTCCTATGATTCGAATGTTGGGGCATTTAACACTGTCCTGGAGGTCTCTGAGATTGTCCTCATTTCTTTTAATTCGTTTTTCTTTTTTCCTCTCTGGTTCATTTACTTCTACCATTCTATGTTCTACTTCACTAATCCTATCTTCTGCCTCTGTTAGTCTACTATTTGTTGCCTCCAGAGGGTTTTTTTTTTTTATCTCATTTTTTGCATTATTCATTATATATTGACTCTTTTTTATTTCTTCTAGGTCCTTGTTAAACCTTTCTTGCATCTTCTCAATCCTTGTCTCCAGGCTATTTATCTGTGATTCCATTTTGATTTCAAGATTTTGGATCATTATCACTATCATTATCCAGAATTCTTTATCAGGTATATTCCCTATTTCTTCCTCTTTTGTTTGGTTTGGTGGGCATTTATCCTGTTCCTTTACCTGCTGGGTATTCCTCTGTCTCTTCATCTTGTTTATATTGCTGAGTTTGGGGTGGTCTTTCTGTATTCTGGCAGTTTGTGGAGTTCTCTTTATTGTGGAGTTTCCTCACTGTGGGTGGGGTTGTGCAGGTGACTTGTCCTGGTTTCTTGGTTAGGGAAGCTTGTGTTGGTGTTCTGGTGGGTGGAGCTGGATTTCTTCTCTCTGGAGTGCAATGAAGTGTCCAGTAATGAATTATGAGATGTCAATGGTTTTGGTTTAACTTTGGGCAGCCTGTATATTGAAGCTCAGGGCTATATTCCTGTGTTGCTGGAGAATTTGCATGGTATGTCTTGCTCTGGAACTTGTTGGCCTTTGGGTGGTGCTTGGTTTCAGTGTAGGTATGGAGGCGTTTGATGAGCTCCTATTGATTAATGTTCCCTGGAGTCAGAAGTTCTCTGATGTTCTCAGGATTTGGACTTAAGCCTCCTGCTTCTGGTTTTCAGTCTTATTTTTACAGTAGTCTCAAGACTTCTCCTTCTACACAGCACTGTTGATAAAACATCTAGGTTAAAGATGAAAAGTTTCTCCACAATGAGGGACACCCAGAGAGGTTCACAGAGTTACATGGAGAAGAGAAGAGGGAGGAGGGAGTTAGAGGTGACCAGAATGAGATGAGGTGGAATCAAAAGAGGAGAGAGCAAGCTAGCCAGTAATCATTTCCTTATGTGTGCTCCACAGTCTGGACTGCTCAGAGATGTTCATGGAGTTATGACCCAGCAATCCCACTGCTGGGCATACACACCGAGGAAACCAGAATTGAAAGAGACACGTGTACCCCAATGTTCATCACAGCACTGTTTATAATATCCCAGACATGGAAGCAACCCAGATGTCCATCAGCAGATGAATGGATAAGAAAGCTGTGGTACATATACACAATGGAGTATTACTCAGCCATTAAAAAGAATACATTTGAATCAGTTCTAATGAGGTGGATGAAACTGGAGCCTATTATACAGAGTGAAGTAAGCCAGAAAGAAAAACACCAATACAGTATACTAACACATATATATGGAATTTAGAAAGATGGTAACAATAACCCTGTATGCAAGACAACAAAAGAGACACAGATGTATAGAACAGCCTTTAGGGCTCTGTGGGAGAGGGAGAGGGTGGGATGATTTGGGAGACTGGCATTGAAACATGTATAATATCATATAAGAAACAAATCACCAGTCTAGTTCGATGCAGGATACAGGATGCTTGGGGCTAGTGCACTGGGATGACCCAGAGGGATGGTATGGTAAGGGAGGTGGGAGCGGGGTTCAGGATTGGGAACACGTGTACACCCATGGAGGATTCATGTTTATGTATAGCAAAACCAGTACAATATTGTAAAGTAAAAAATAATAATAATAAAATAAAATTTTTTTAAAAAAGAGAAACACTGGGAATGACCCGAATGCCCATCAGCAGGAAAATAAATAAATGCAATATATTTCTCAAACTTTACACTATATATCAGTGAAAAAGAATAAACTAGAACTACCAATATCAACATGGCTAAACATTTAAAATATAATTTACATAAAAACAAAAAAATGTAAAGAATATTGTAGATGATATATGTATATGTATGTTCAGTTGCTCAGTCATGTCCAACTCTCTGAGACCCTATGGACTGTAGCCCACCAGGCTCTCTGGCCAAAGGATTTTCCAGGCAAGAATATTGGATTGGGTTGCCATTTCCTCCTCCAGACTTTTCCAACCCAGTGACTAACTTGCATCTCCTGAATTGGCAGGTGGATTCTTTACCACTGTACACTTGGAAGTCCCAATGTGTGATATCTACAGCATGGTAAATCCTTTGCTTGAAGTTTATAAACGAGCTAAACAATGATATTTGTAATATATTCACCTGTGATAACAATATAAAAATGTGCATGGGGTAAATAAATATCAAATTCAACACAATATCTCTAGGTAAAAAAAGTCACTGTATCTGAACTTTTTTATATTTAAAACTACCCACTCCAGTGTTCTTGCCTGGAGAATCCCAGGGATGGTGGAGCCTGGTGGGCTACCATCTATGGGGTTGCACAGAGTTGGACATGACTGAAGTGATTTAGCAGTAGCAAAATAAACAAGGTTAAAATTGATAATACTTTGCAATAAGTATATTATCCATAAAATTTTCTTTTTGCTTATAGTACCTATAATAGAAATTCTCTCAGTTTCTCTTTCTCTCATACATTCACACACACACACACACACCCTTCAGGGAGGTTCAGACTCATTGGAATAAAAGAATTTCTGAGAAAGGATGCCTATAAACAAGTAAGATTCTTTCTGTAAATGTGCACAATGTTGCACAAATCAGAGGTAGTCTCTACTCTTATAATAAAATTACCAGCATATTGGGAGAGGCAGATACTAAGCCAATAAACATAAATAACATAATTAGTACTTGTGGTAAGTGCCATAAACTATAAATATTTATTGGAGATGGGGAGGCTAAAGGGGTGGTATAAGCATAAATGTCTTTCCTGAGATGAAATATATGAATATGTGAACTGAGGCCTAAAAGATGAGTAAGAACCAAGAGAAATATGGCAGAAAGCTTCTTCCAGACACAGGAAACCTCAGGTGTAAAATCCCTGATACCATGAACAGATTCCCAAGTTTAAGAAATTGAAGGGATGGCTGCATTGCTGAACAGGGTGTATTTGAAAGTGCAAGTCTTCAGACACAGGGTAGAGGCCAGGATTAGGAATTTGGATCATATCCTAGGGGCAATGGAAAGCCATTGAATGTAGTTTAGGAAAATATGTGTTATGATTTGATTTATTTAGAATATTATGTTGACTGCTAGGTAGAAAATTGACTGGATAAAGAAAATAACTTCAAGATAACAGTTTCAAATCACCATATGCATACATGTACTATATGTAATTGCTTCAAAATCATTTTAGGCTGATGACTCCTCTGGATGCAAGTAGGGGAGAGAAAAATCCTTTCCTCTGCTCGTTACATTCAGCAACTGGAGCCTTGAAAATTCAGGTGACAAAGACATATTAAGATGAGTAAAAGCATATATAACTTTGTAAATGTTAATCTTTTTAGATAGCATGGGGGAGGGGCTTCACAGAACATGAAGTGAAAATGCCCCCAAAGCATTTAGGCCTGAAAGCTTATGTACCATTTTAACAAATAGTGATAAATTGTGGATTTATCTCCATAAGACAAAGGAAAGGGAGTTGGACTTCTATGGTTTTTAAATTGTGGGAAATTAATATATGGAGGAAATTAATGGAAGACAGGGTTATGTTAGTAGGTTTGTTTATGAGGATTTAAGTTGCTGTCATCTCCAACGATGAGTCCTCTTCTCTTCAAGGTACAGGAAAAGGAAGAGAGTCATGTTCACAAAGGGGAATGTATACCTCACTTTTAACAGAAAGGGGACAAGTAGAGTATTTATCTGCATCTGTTGTTTCTCAATTACTTTCAGTTCAAAATAATCCATAAGCAAAAATGGCACATTTTGGGGAGGCATATTCTGATCCCTTTCAGTACACTGGTAAGAGTATGGACTTTTGAGACAAAACCGATTTCAACTTTCAGTTTCATTATATACTAGCTCTACAACCCTGGGCAATGATAATACACAACATTTACTGATTTCTTATTAATAGGCTAGTGGCTGGTGTATAATAAGTTTTACATTCATTATCTCATTGAATCCCCAGAACAAATCTATGGAGTTAGGTTGTATCTTATATTCACTCCAGTACATATAAGAAAAACTTAGACTACAATGTTTATTAACACATTCACGATGCCTAACTACTTTAAGTGGTGAAGTCAGGTTTTGAACTCAGGCAGTCTTGAATCCCCGTGTTAGGCTGAGTCACCTTGGTATCACAGCATCTTCATTTCATAGATAAACTAAGGATGAGGGGACCAATTCATGGGATTAATACCAGATTAAATGAAATAGCCTAGTCAGTCCAATATTACCACAAAGTTGCTGTTTTCACATTTATTTTAAAAGAATAATATAACTTTTCTCTTTTAAAAAAAGTGTTAAAAATTTCAAAGTGCTTTAGTTGCTTATGAATTTCATAGTCCAGTAAGTAAAGAGAAATTGAGAACATTAATGTCATGCACCAATGCATCATTTCCACCTGGCTAAAGTCATAACTTTTCATTGACATCAATGCTCAGAAATCAGTCATCAACAACCGTATCTGGAAAACACAGCAGAAATGAAGGACTGGTAATCGTTTTGGCCATCTTTAACCCAAGAGCCGTAATGTTAGAACTGGCAGACAGTGGACCAACTTGGTAGCTGAGGCCAAGAAAGGTAAAACTGAGGCCTGAAAAGGTAAATACAGTGAGGAAAAAGCTATTCCTTAATCCAGTACTCTGAGTGTTTGAAAATAGATTCACAAACACACACAAATATCACAAACTAATTTTCTGATGAAATAGAGGTGGTAGAGTCAACCTTTCCCAGCCAAAATATGGGCAGAGTAAATCATGGTGTGGGTCTCCACAGTCTTTCTACTTGACATCACTGAAGCAGCCAGGATGTGCCACTTCTAAAAAGATGCCACCTCCTCTCATATGCAAGCAACGTTTTATAAATGGTGGAGCTCCTCAGAAAACATGTTGCAACATAACAGTGATAAAACAGTAAGTATCATTATTTCATGAGCATGAAAAGCGTATTAAATTATGACTACATCTTGGTGTACTATATTCTTTCTACACAACAGAAATTAAAAGTCAAATAATAAATCAATCAGTCAAGTACTAACTGCCACTCTCCTTCCTGCACCACCCATTCCCATCTGCCAATCTTGAAGTCTCGCAGCAGCCAGATAATTTAGATAAGTTCATTTTCTATTCTGCAGTTTCACAAATGCCTTAGTTCTACATTTTACTTCATATGGGAAAAGACAAGTATGTGAAAAGTAAAACTGACCCTAATTAGCAAAATGCTTGCAACATAGATTTTAAAGTGATATAGAGAAAAGTTCTCCTAAGGCTTAGATGGGAAAGATAATACTTACTCCAAACCCCACCCTTTCCTGCTCCAAGCCAGACAGGGGCAAGTAATCAAAGGTGGGGTTGCTGCTGCTGCTAAGTCACTTCAGTCATGTCCGACTCTGTGTGACCCCATAGATGGCAGCCCATCAGGCTCCCCCATCCCTGGGATTTTCCAGGCAAGAACACTGGAGTGTGTTGCCAATTCCTTCTTCAATGCATGAAGGGGAAAAGTGAAAGTGAAGTCTCTCAGTCGTGTCCAACTCTTAGTGACCCCATGGACTGCAGCCTACCAGGCTCCTCCACCCATGGAATTTTCCAGGCAAGAGTACTGGAGTGGGTTGCCATTGCCTTCTCCGAAAGGTGGGGTTAGGGAGGAGGGAATAGAGAAAGGACCTTTCTCCTTCATTTGTCCTAATTTTACATCACGTATGTGCCGTTTCAGGGTGTCCAACTCTTTGTGACCCCATAGACTATAGCCCACCAGTTTCCTCTGTTCATGGAATTTTCCAGGTAAGAATACTGGAGTGGGTTGCCATTTCCTTCTCCAGGTGATCTTTCCAACCCTAGATTGAACACGCATCTCCTGCATTGGCTGGTGGATTCTTTACCAGGTGAGCCACCAGGGAAGCCCAATATGCATTGCTTAAGAAAAGAGTAAAGTCGAGATGAAAGATGAAGCTTGATAGAAAAAGAGTCACATAAAAAAGAAGGGGAATGGGATTGGGGGGACATGGGCTTTTACACCAGATAGAACTGCCTTTGTATCTCATTATTTCTGCCTAGTGACTTAGTCAAGTTACTTAACCTCTTGAACTCCCATTACCAAGACCAAAAATACTATGTATTTCATGGAGGTTTTCTGGGAAGATGACATGCACATAAAACATGCCGGACATCAGACTAAAGACTCATAGTTTATCTCATTTAGGTCTCATGAGAACCCTGTGAGATGAGTGCTATTACCAACCTAATTTTATAGACGAGAAAACTGAGGTTCAGAGAATTAAAGTAACTTGCTCCAGGTCATAGAGTTACTAAGTTTTCTAGCCAAGATCAGGCCAGTAGATTCCAAAACCCAGACTCTGAACCAATACTTTACCTATGCTCCTTCTCTTTGGGGTAATGGGTTGCCCTTTGCATGGGGCTCTGCCCATTGAAGTTGTGTCCTCCTCTGTTATTGCAATAATCACCTTCAATGCATTTCCTCAGAGCACTCACCCTACTTTGAAATTATATATTGATTTATGTACTTATTTGTTTCCTATCCCACATCCTCCCCAATGGAGGATCAAAAAAAAATTTTTTTTTTTTTGCTAACCTTCATGCTCCAGCTCATAAGGCATTTGATGCACAATAATACTCAAAAAATAAGTCAAAAATATGGAAAAATAATGCCAAGTGCAAGTGAAAAAAGGTCAGAGGAATTTTAAGTTCCCTGAGACAGGGATCAAGGCCATCCCCATGGAAAAGAAATGCATAAAAGCAAAATGGCTGTCTGGGGAGGCCTTACAAATAGCTGTGAAAAGAAGAGAAGTGAAAAGCAAAGGAGAAAGGAAAGATATAAGCATCTGAATGCAGAGTTCCACAGAATAGCAAGAAGAGATAAGAAAGCCTTCTTCAGTGATCAATGCAAAGAAATAGAGGAAAACAACAAAATGGCAAAGACTAGAGACCTCTTCAAAAAACTTAGAGATACCAAGGGAACATTTCATGCAAAGATGGGCTCGATAAATGACAGAAATGGTATGGACCTAACAGAAGCAGAAGATATTAAGAAGAGGTGGCAAGAATACACAGAAGAACTGTACAAAAAAGATCTTCAAGACCCAGATAATCATGATGGTGTGATCACTCATCTAGAGCCAGACATTCTGGAATGTGAAGTGAAGTGGGCCTCAGAAAGCATCACTATGAACAAAGCTAGTGGAGGTGATGGCATTCCAGTAGAGTTATTTCAAATCCTGAAAGATGATGCTGTGAAAGTGCTGCACTCAATATACACACAAATATGGAAAACTCAGCAGTGGCCACAGGACTGGAAAAGGTCAGTTTTCATTCCAATCCCAAAGAAAGGCAATGCCAAAGAATGCTTAAACTACTGCACAATTGCACTAAACTCACATGCTAGTAAAGTAATGCTCAAATTTCTCCAAGCCAGGGTTCAGCAGTATGTGAACCATAAACTTCCTGATGTTCAAGCTGGTCTTAGAAAAGGCAGAGGAACCAGAGATCAAATTACTAATATCTGCTGGATCATGGAAAAAGCAAGAGAGTTCCAGAAAAATATCTACTTCTGCTTTATTGACTATGCCAAAGCCTTTGACTGTGTGGATCACAAGAAACTGTGGAAAATTCTGAAAGAGATGGGAATACCAGACCACCTGACCTGCCTCTTGAGAAATCTGTATGCAGGTCAAGAAGCAACAGTTAGAAGTGGACATGGAACAACAGACTGGATCCAAATAGGAAAAGGAGTACGTCAAGGCTGTATATTGTCACCCTGCTTATTTAACTTCTATGCAGAGTACATCATGAGAAACACTGGACTGGAAGAAGCACAAGCTGGAATCAAGATTGCCGGGAGAAATATCAATAACCTCAGATATGCAGATGACACCACCCTTATGGAAGAAAGTGAAGAGGAACTATAAAGCCTGCTGATGAAAGTGAAAGAGGAGAGTGAAAAAGTTGGCTTAAAGCTCAACATTCAGAAAACGAAGATCATGGCATCTGGTCCCATCACTTCATGGGAAATAGATGGGGAAACACTGGAAACAGTGTCAGACTTTATTTTTTTGGGCTCCAAAATCATTGCAGATGGTGACTGCAGTCATGAAATTAAAAGACGCTTACTCCTTGGAAGGAAGGCTATGATCAACCTAGATAGCATATTGAAAAGCAGAGACATTACTTTGCCGACTAAGGTCCATCTAGTCAAGGCAAGGGTTTTCCAGTAGTCATGTATGGATATGAGAGTTGGACTGTGAGGAAGGCTGAGTGCCGAAGAATTGATGCTTTTGAAGTGTAGTGTTGGAGAAGACTCTTGAGAGTCCCTTGGACTGCAAGGAGATCCAACCAGTCCATTCTGAAGGAGATCAGCCCTGGGATTTCTTTGGAAGGAATGATGCTAAAGCTGAAACTCCAGTACTTTGGCCACCTCATGCGAAGAGCTGACTCATTGGAAAAGACTTTGATGCTGGGAGGGATTAGGGGCAGGAGGAGAAGGGGACGACCAAGGATGAGATGGCTGAATGGCATCACTGACTCATTGGACGTGAATCTGAGTGAACTCCGGGAGTTAGTGAAGTACAGGGAGGCCTCGCGTACTGCGATTCATGGGGTCGCAAAGAGTCAGACACAACTGAGCAACTGAACTGAACTGAAGAACAAGGACTGTGATTATGCATCCCACTTTCTCCAGCATCTGCCACAGTGCCTGATACAATGAGAACTCAATAAATGTTGACGAAATGAATGACTATGACTGGTTATATATAAACAGATTTGTTTTCCTGAATTTAAGTCACTAAACTTGTCCTTTCACTTACTCAGCAGATAACAAGAAAAGCACGAATTTTGACCTCACAGAGTTGCCTTCTAAAAAGATGTTAAACTGATTTAAAAGTAATTGAAAGCATTTCTAACTTTTACCATAAAGTGGCTCTTACCTTTTAGTTGTATGTTTTAAACTCACTCTCTTCTTTTCCAGTTATGTTCATTCCAAGACTCTTTTAAACCTATGACCACTCCTCTTTTTTCCGTGATCTCCTGTATCTAGACCTGGTGCCTCAAAGTAAAGTCTTGTCCCAGCGAAGACCTGCTAGATTGAGAACTTAGAAAAACGGCCAGCCATCTGTTTTAACAAACCCCCTTAAAAGAACGCTGTTTATCCTGCATCTGAATCACCTGAAGAGCTCATTAACGCAAGTTTCCTGGACTCCACCCTCAGAATTTCTGATTCCCAGAGGTATGGGGAGGGGCTTGAGAATTTGCATTTCTAACAACTTCCAGGTGATGTTACTGTTGTGGACACAGGAACCACACACTGAGAAACTCAGTCCAGAGCTAGACATAAGCCTGGAGTTCTCAGTCCAGGCCATATATTTGAGCCACCAGGGGATTCGATGCCCAGGCTGCACTCCAAAACAACTGAATCAGAATGTCCAGGTGTGGATCCATAGTTTGTAAAATCTCCAGGTGATTCCAATGTATAGCCCAAGTTTGAGAATCACTTTAGATCAGTTCAGTTCAGTCTCTCAGTCCTGTCCGAGTCTTTGCAACTCCATGAATTGCAGCACATCAGGCCTCCCTATTCATCACCAACTCCCGGAGTTCACTCAAACATCCATCGAGTTGGTGATGCCATCCAGCCATCTCATCCTCTGTCATCCCCTTCTCCTCCTGCCCACAATCCCTCCTAGCATCAGGGTCTTTTCCAACAAATCAACTCTTCACATGAAATGGCCAAACTATTGGAGTTTCAGCTTTAGCATCAGTCCTTCCAAAGAACACACAGGACTGATCTCCTTTAGAATGGACTGGTTGGATCTCCTTGCAGTCCATGGGACTCTCAAGAGTCTTCTCCAACACCATAGTTCAAAAGCATCAATTCTTCAGCACTCAGCTTTCTTCACAGTCCAACTCTCACATCCATACATGACCACTGGAAAAACCATAGCCTTGACTAGATGGACCTTTGTTGGTAAAGTAATGTCTCTGCTTTTCAATATGCTATCTAGGTTGGTCATAACTTTTCTTCCAAGAAGTAAGCATCTTTTAATTTCATGACTGCAGTCACCATCTGCAGTGATTTTGGAGCCCAAAAAAATAAAGTCTGACACTGTTTCCACTGTTTCCCCATTTATTTCCCATGAAGTGATGGGACCAAATGCCATGATCTTTGTTTTCTGAATGTTAAGCTTTAAGCCAACATTTTCACTCTCCTCTTTCACTTTCATCAACAGTCTTTTTAGTTCCTCTGCACTTTCTGCTATAAGGGTGGTGTGATCTGCATATCTGAGGTTATTGATATTTCTCCTGGCAAACTTGATGCCAGCTTGTGCTTCTTCCAACCCAGCATTTCTCGTGATGTACTCTGCATATAAGTTAAATAAGCAGGGTGACAATATACAGACTTGAAGTACTCCTTTTCCTATTTGGAACCAGTCTGTTGTTCCATGTCCAGTTCTAACTGTTGTTTCCTGATCTGCATATAGGTTTCTCAAGAAGCAGGTCAAGTGGTCTGATATTCCCATCTCTTTCAGAATTTTCCACAGTTTCTTGTGATCCACACAGTCAAAGGGCTTTGGCATAGTCAATAAAGCAGAAGTAGATGTTTTTCTGGAACTCTCTTGCTTTTTCCATGATCCAGCAGATATTGGCAATTTGATCTCTGGTTCCTCTGCCTTTTCTAAAACCAGCTTGAACATCAGGAAGTTTATGGTTCATGTACTGCTGAACCCTGGCTTGGAGAATTTTGAGCATTACTTTACTAGCATGTGAGATGAGTGCAATTGTGCAGTAGTTTAAGCATTCTCTGGCATTGCCTTTCTTTGGGATTGGAATGAAAACTGACCTTTTCCAGTCCTGTGGCCACTGCTGAGTTTTCCATATTTGCGGGTATGTTGAGTGCAGCACTTTCACAGCATCATCTTTCAGAATTTGAAATAACTCAACTGGAATTCCATCACTTCCACTAGCTTTGTTCATAGTGGTGCTTTCTAAGACCCACTTCACTTCACATTCCAGGATGTCTGGCTCTAGATGAGGGTTCACACCATCGTGATGATCTTTTTTGTACAGTTCTTCTGTGATTCTTGCCACCTCTTCTTAATATCTTCTGCTTCTGTTAGGTCCAGACCATTTCTGTCCTTTATCGAGCCCATCTTTGCATGAAATGTTCCCTTGGTATCTCTAATTTTTTTGAAGAGATCTCTAGTCTTTCCCATTCGATTCTTTTCCTCTATTTCTTTGCATTGATCACTGAGGAAGGCTTTCTTATCTCTTCTTGCTATTCTTTGGAACTCTGGATTCAGATGCTTATATCTTTCCTTTTCTCCTTTGCTTTTCACTTCTCTTCTTTTCACAGCTATTTGTAAGTCTTCCCCAGACAGCCATTTTGCTTTTTTACATTTCTTTTCCATGGACATGGTGTTGATCCCTGTCTCCTGTACAATGTCATGAACCTCAGTCCATAGTTCATCAGGCACTCTATCTATCAGATATAGTCCCTTAAATCTATTTCTCACTTCCACTGTATAATCATAAGGGAATTGATTTAGGTCATACCTGAATGGTCTAGTGGTTTTCCCTACTTTCTTCAATTTAAGACTGAATTTGGCAATAAGGAGTTCATGATCTGAGCCACAGTCAGCTCCTGGTCTTGTTTTTGCTGACTGTATAGAGCTTCTCCATCTTTGGCTGCAAAGAATATAATCATTCTGATTTCGGTGTTGACCATCTGGTGATGTCCATGTGTAGAGTCTTCTCTTGTGTTGTTGGAAGAGGGTGTTTACTATGACCAGTGCATTCTCTTGGCAAAACTCTATTAGCCTTTGCCATGTTTCATTCCGTATTCCAAGGCCAAATTTGCCTGTTACTCCAGGTGTTTCTTGACTTCCTACTTTTGCATTCCAGTCCCCTATAATGAAAAGGACATCTTTTTTGAGGTGTTATTTCTAAAAGATCTTGTAAGTCTTCGTAGAACCATTCAACTTCAGCTTCTTCAGCATTACTGGTTGGGGCATAGACTTGGATTACTGTGACATTGAATTGTTTGCCTTGGAAATGAACAGAGATCTTTCTGTCATTTTTGAGATTGCATGCAAGTACTGCATTTCGGACTCTTTTGTTGACCATGATGGCTACTCCGATCAATGCTTCTCAGTCTGGGACTGGCTCTTTGTTCATAAAATATGGTCTGCAGAGCAGCAATTTGAACATCTTCTGAGACTTATCAGAAATACAGGTTTCTGGCCCTCATTCAAAATTCTCCTTTAGAATCTGCATTTTAACAAGATCCTGAGGTAATTCTTAAGCACATTGGAGTTCAGATGTGTATCCAGGTACACAAAAGTGTGTACTTCCTCCTAGTCCTCCCATCCTTCTTCTGTTACTGTCCACAGTGTGCAGTAGATTGTATGGCAAACTATTCTCCTCTCCATCAACTCAAGGTCTTTAGACTTCCTGAAGAGGAGAACATTTGCAGTCTGTTTGTGACTACATCACAGAATGCTATGATTTCCATAATTTTAGAGGAGCAAGGAGGCATCCAATGGGAAAGGCAAGTGGGTGGAGGCACCCATAGGGGAGGCAGCTGTTTTAAGATGGGGTGGGTATTCCTTCCTAAATCTACTAATGACTGAAGCACAAGAAGCACTAGGCTCTTTATGCTTTTAGAGCAGATGGAGGAAAATTTTAAACTGCCACTGATGACTCAGAAATCCAAGTTCTATTCTAGGTTCTGTGACTTTGGAAAGCTTGTTTATCTCAGTTCCAACCAGTCAAGCTGTGGAATAACTTTGCCTTAAAAAAAGATAAAATAAAAGTCATAGAAAGCAGCAGTGCCAACAGCCAACCTCACATTTCTCCTGTTACTCTGGGGGATAAAAATGGCTGAGTTGGCATGAGAGCAACCTTCAGCTTTGGAGAAGAGGCTGGGATGGAGTAAAAAATCTCTAAGCATTCCCCTGTGATTAAAAAAAAAAAGAAAGAAAGAAAAAACATAGGACGAATAAAAGAGAGAAAAAGTCTGTACAGCACATATGAAAAACCCTATAGCTATGTCATTGAAATGGCAACAAAGAAAGAAAATAATTGAAGATTAAAGGCAAAATCATCCCTGGATATCTGAAGCCCCAGTAAAGGAATGACAGTAATAATAACTGACATTTATGTAATACTTTGTTCTTTGTCTCAGTTGGCTTCACAATTTTATGAAAGACCTAGTACAAGATTATTCCCATTTTGTAGGTGGAAAAACCTGAAGTATAAAAGGTTAATGTCCTAAACAAAAGATAATAAACATCAGTGCTAAGGGGTAACCATACCTTATGACTTTAAATTCTACAGGTTTTCTTGGAAATATTCTGTGCTTCAAAGAACCCAAATGCTCCCCACTGTTACTTGGCCTTTCATGATGCTTGCTCATAGTCTTCCACTAGCCATGGCATGATGATTCTCCTAATCTAAGAAAAATTCTATGAGCATCCACAGAGAGAGAAAAAGGAGGTAGGTCAATTGCCAAGTTATCATCCAATTTAGTTTTCTCCAAACATTGGTAAAAATAAAAATCACATGGGTGCCTGTTAAACACTT
Organism: Budorcas taxicolor; assembly: GCF_023091745.1. Lineage (NCBI taxonomy): Eukaryota > Metazoa > Chordata > Mammalia > Artiodactyla > Bovidae > Budorcas > Budorcas taxicolor. The sequence goes on from NC_068910.1 coordinate 127,769,198, forward strand.
TTTTTCACCAGGCACTCTGAAGATTCTGATGTAAAATGTCTTGGATGGGGCCTGGGAAATTTTTAAGTAGGTATATGCATTTTTTTCTTTCATTAGAGAAGATTGGGGAGGACTGATCTTAACTCATGAATCTACAGTTGGGATTAGAATTATAATTAAATGAAAATGCATGCCATTTTAATATTTCTAATATCTGCCTTTTTAATCCAAGGTGAATCCAGGCATCCTCTCCAAAGATCTAGATCAATCCTATTCTGTTGTTTGTGTTTTAATAAAACACCTGGCAATTAAAGGGATGTTTTGATATCATATGATCTATGAGTAAGAGTCCTTGCTCACTCTAGCTTCTGAGGTTTCTACCCTATGCTCACATATCACCTGGATATGTAAGCCTAAAGCTCTGGTGGGTTTCCCAGGTGGCTCAGACGGTACAGTCTGTCTGCAATGCAGGAGACCTGGGTTCAATCCTGGGTCAGGGAGATTCCCTGGAGAAGAGCATGGCAACATACTTCTGCATTCTTGCCTGGAGAATCCCATGGACAGAGGAAATTTGTGGTATAAAATCCATGGGGTCATGAAGAGTCAGACACGACTGAGTGACTAACACACACACAAAGCTCTGGTATCTTAGCTGAAACAATCTGGAAACCCTCTGTAGCATTCAGCAACTCATGCTCTCAGGAAAAAAATTTTGCATACAATCTAAACCTTTAACATTTCAATTTAGCTCCTTTTGAAAGTGTTATTAGTCTTCTGATACTGATGTTAACTGCCTCAAATCCTTTTTTTTAATAGATTGGTTATAAATTCCAGTAGATAAATAAGCAAAAAGTTAGGATGGAAAGACTGTATGGAAAACCAGATGGCCAAAGCATAGAAATCTATGTTGTGGATAGGTCTGTTCAGTGATGAGGATTTATGGAGCTAAGATGGACTTGATTCAATGTATAGGCATAGAGTGAGAACATATGAAATGTTAAATTGCAACATATGTAGATTATGGAAGTTGTCAGAGAAGGAATTGGTGGTAACAACAATTTAGAAATAATATAAAAAAGCTGGGGCCAAATAAATCAAGATAAAATTTCATTAAGTTGACTTCAGTAAGGAGAGGTAACAAGAACAAAATGCCAATAATAATAGTAACAAAAATGCTAACAATAGCTCATAATTCAGCATTTCCTATGTGCCACAAACTATTCCTAGCACTGTACACGAAATACTTCAATCAATCTTGAATAATTGCTATTGCTATCTCTGTTTTACATATCAGTTTCCCTGGTGGCTCAGATGGTAAAGTATCCTACAATGCAGGAGACCTGGGTTCAGTCCCTTAGTTGGTAAGATCCCCTGGAGGAGGTCATGGCAACCCACTCCAGTATTTGTTTTTAGAGAATCCCCATGGACAGAGGAGACTGGAGGGCTGCAGCCCATGGGGGTGCAGAGTAGGACATGACTGAGCGACTAAGCACAGACGTATAAAGAACCTAAGGCAAAGGTTACTAAATCGGACTAAAGTCAAACAGCTTACAAGGGACTGAGGTGACTGGATTCATAGGCAAATATCACATGATTAGAAATTGTACCTCAAAGCAGCTCCATTCACATACAACACACTTTTGTGCCCTATCCCACACCCTCCAGCCTTAATCACTGCTATTGTCTTAGAGAATCTTTCTTACTGAAATGTGTACTTTCCGTATAATTGCTAACTTGTGGCTCCCCAACAAATCTTCTTCAGGTTATCTTCAGCCTACAACATTGAAGGGGAATTCACTTAAGAATAGGATGAGATGGTGAAAAAGTCACACAAACGCACCTGAAATGAAGTAGTAGTGTGATGCCAATTAGCATCATATTCATAAAACATAAACAACCAGTCTTTACAATTCAGAACCAAATGACTCCATGCTCTTCATAAATTAGAGTGATTAAATTTAATTAAGGGTAATGACTACATAATCCCAGGCATGGTTCATCTACATTTTTTTAATGTGTTTAACTCTTGTGGAGAGGAAGGCTTTTGTGCCCTCGAAGGATTACTGTCTATGTCCGAGACCAGAATACAGGTCTCATCTTACACAAGTACAAATCACCTACAATTTGTAGAGTCTATTTTGACTTTCCTGTTCACCTCCCCCATCTAGTTTGAGAAGAAGGAAGAGAATTCTGGTAAATAAGGTAGCCTCTTTACTTAGTACAGAAACTCTTGCAACCAAAAAGAAATCCCTGTGGAAATAGTTTGTAATGGGATTTGAGCTATGATAAGATATGTACATTTATGTGGAGGAGTAAAGATTGATTGACTCTTTTACTCTATGAAAAGAACAAGGTTATTTATCGATTAGGTGTTTTATAGCATCTTTCCTCTGAAAGGTTCAACTTATGCACCGTTGGGGGAAAGTTTGTCCAAGGGCTATAATTTATGGAAGGTAAGGGAAGCAGGTGAGGGAAATAGTAAAAAATCATTAGGAAATATACAACCCCCTGAAAGAGCAGGTAGAGGAAAATACACGCAATGCGTTTGGAGAAAAAGCTGAACACTAGTTTATCAAGAAGCAAAAAATGGATCAAGATACACACACAAGCATGCAAATTGCACAGGTACATAGGATTTTAGAAATGATTAACAGAAATATTTTTAATTAAAGTGATAAAAGCACCTGGAGTCTTGTAATCTCCAAAAAATATTGTCAAGGAGCAGGGCCTAGATCTCTGGAGTTCTGTAAGCCCACATTCCCATTTTCTTCTCCTCCCAACACAGAGAAATCTCTTTCTAGATGAAAAGGGGATTAGCAGGGGCTTGATCCATTTCTCCCTTGTGCTTCTCTGAGACACAGGGCTCTATTCAAAAATGTTCTCCCCTTGTGAGCTTTGGGCACCATGAAATAAAAGCTAGGAGATCTTTTCAGTCTGCATCTGATATCCTCTCTTGCACAATACTCTCTGAGAAAATGGACTTAATATCAGTTACCTATTTGGATGGAAAATGGGAACTAAGGAAAGAATAGGGAGCAAGAAATAAAATTAATAGGTCAACATATTAGCCATCTGCCCTCATGTACCACCACAGCATAAGGTACAATGAAAAACAAAATTGCTGGATAGAAAGACGTGCAACCAAATAGGTTAAGGGCTGAAGGAGAAAATATCTTTAACTCAGGGATTTTTTTTTTTTTTTCTTTTCAACGATACACTGGAAGACACCTTAGAATAGCCAAAAGCTCTCAAGGCTTTATTCATCTCTACAAGGAAAGAAAGAATAAATCATCTGTGGCAAAAATGCCACTCAGTGCCCAGCAATATATTTAAAGTACTGTAATATCTTTCCTCAATTAATTAATTGGCAACAACACAAAATAATAAGCCATTTTTGAGAGGTGCTTAACTAGGGAGAGAACAGACTTAACTTGACCCTTTGGTAATAATAGACTAGATCTCTCTCAAAGATAAAATAAGCAAAATAAACCCAGTCATCAATAGACTTAGATGAGAAACTATATACCAAGTGTTAGTCACCCAGTCGTGCCTGACTCTTTGTGACAAGATGGACTGCAGCCCGCCAGGCTCCTCTGTCCATGGGATTTTTCAGACAAGGATACTAGAGTGGTTTGCCATTTCCTTCTCCAGGGGCTCTTTTTGACCCAGGGATCTCAGTTCCCCAAGCAGGAACTGAATCTTTGCCCCATGCATTGTAAGCAGAGTCTTAACCACTGGACCACCGGGGAAGTCCTATATACCAAGTTACCTTGTAAATTGTAAACCATTAAGAAATATGTCTTTGTTCTTTTGCAACATCCTAATGTGCACCTATTAGGTACCAACCTAAAGTTTTGCCCCTACTCTCTGCCCCTGTACACTCTTCTTACCCACTTAAAATTCCCATTTTGTCTACTGTCATCAGGTGAGTTGTTTCTCCTTGATGCAAGCCCATCAGCGCCATTGCCTCCCTCTGCCCACCTGATAGCGCCAACCTTTTGCTGCTGATTGGCTGCTGTTACAGGTGACAGAGGCTGATGCAGATGGATTCCAGCAGTTCTCATGAGTATTTTATGTGCTTTTGCTGATTTACAGCCAGTTCAGCATTCCGTTAAATGGCCATAAATTGGATTGATGTCATAAATCATATCTGGAGAAAGTGCCTGAGTCCCAGCTCAGGCAGCTATGCTAATGTCTGTGAAAATAACAAAGAAACATCCTCATTCAGGCCCAACTCTACTGCATTAAAGGCCAAATTGTTAAGAAGCTGTCAGTTACTGAAAGGGAAAAGGTAAAAGGGATAGAAAGGTCTTTGTGGGGATTATTAATAACACAGCCAAGTAGGATGTATAGATGTGTGCCAGTGAGAATAAACAGGGGTGGGGAGGGGAAAAGAGGGCCTACTGAAAGAGTGATAAAAGAGAGTGCTGCATACGGAAAAGATAAATGCAAATGAAATATACTGTATGGCAATGGATTATATCAGTGGTTGATATATGGGATTGAGCATCAAATTGTTTAGCTGGCAGCCATTAATAAGATATAGTGGATGTGATATGCTGGGTGACAGCAGTCCTGGTGCAGGGGAAATAAAGAACACACTGCAGTCTTTCAAAACAATGGTTCAAAGAAAAGACAAAAAATTATGGCACTACAACTTTATAAAACTAAAATCGTGTGAGATAATTATGGATTCTGATAGGGTTCATCATTCTTTATCTATCAGCTCACCAATCTTGTAAGGAAGGAAGAGGCTCCTAAGGCCAGGTGTGTTCTGCTCCACCCAGGGCATCAGGACAGGAGATGTTCCATTCCATCCAGTGGAGCCAGAGTGACCTTGGGGGCTTTCTCTAATGAATGCACTTCTCCTTGACATTTTAGCCAAAAAGGTTGGCATGCCCAGGCTTCCTCAAAAGAATTGTTTTAGCTGGCACTTACCTTTAGGATTCCTTGGACTTCACTCTCAAAAATTGCCTGCTACTCCAATTCATTCACTAATCCCTTCATCAGACCATTTACTGAGAACCTTTTATGCATCAAGCACAGTACCAAGGCTTCAGGAATTAATGAAAGGAAGGTTTTGAAACAGCCACCAATTTTTTATTTTCATCTATTCCTTGACCCTTGCATTTGGTTAGTTTTCCCTTACCACATGCTATACCTGGTCTATATTTAAAAAGTCACAGAATACACTGTTTACCAAGATGTCTCCAAACCCAGTGATTCCAGGTCCACTGTTGGTGCTCAGCCTGCTGGCTCCTGGGTTCTGACTCTGCTCTGGCATTTAGCATCTGCTATTGGCACTGAGGTTTGCACAACTGGTTACTCTCCTCTCTCTGGCTTACTGGACCTTGCTCAGTGCAGTAGTTGTGGCATCACTACTCACTAAAGTCTAGTGCCAGAGGAATCTTTATCTGAGCTCTCCTATTCTCTTCTACCCATCTTGAACATCACCACATACAAACTCCCATGTCAAGCATTACGATAACCATCCAGCCCCCATGCTAGCAGGAAAGGAATCTTTTTTCTTTTGATGACTCCTTGACAATGCCTTTCTCTTTTCCCAAGTGCCTCTGATTCCATCCCTGGGTTTTTCTCCCATCTTGTGCACTCCCTCCAAGCCATTTTAGCCACCCTCCCAAGGATCCAATTATCAACCCCTCACCCCACCCCCTCTTCACTGGGCAATCTGAGTCCTCTATCTCCTCTTGAATGCCAGTCCCAATCACCTTGCTGAACCCTGCACCCTATAGGCTCAACTCCATGCCCCACATTTCAAGTTTAGGAGAGAAAAACTTATTCTTCTTAATATATTTTCTGTCTCTGCTTAGAGTATAATTGTTTTCCTAGTCACACAAATTAAAACATCTGAATCATCCTGAATTTCTGTCGCCCTTCTCTCTGATTAGTCTCCCTACCTACTCAGTTAGAAAAGTTCTGCCTGTCCTACCTAGGAAACAACTTTGAAATCTGCTCCTCATTCTATATTTTGACAGCCACTGGCTGAGTTCAAGCCCTTTTTACCATGACACTGGCTACTAACTGAACTCCCCACTTCCAATTTTTCCCATTCTTATTGATCCCATCCTGCTCGCTGCTAACTGGAAATCATTCTAAAACAAATACTCATGATACCCCTTCCTTGCTTGAAAATTCCACCTTTATTGCACTATAAAGAATAATATTTTATATATAACGTACAAATATATCTATTACTTGTTCAGAATTGAAAAATCATGGTATTTAGCAGGCATTCAATATGGTGCTCTCATACTTTCTAACTTTATCTCAAATGCATACCCAGCACATCATATATTGTTCTCACCAGCACGGAATATTTGCCAGTCTTGAACGCATTTTACGGTGTTCACTGGGTCAGTGAAAGCAGCTCACAAAAGAAATGGACTTCCCCAATGGAGTCCAGAATAAAGCTATTACTCTCCATATCTGCATCTCCATTCATAACCCGTGTGTGGGTGTGCTCAGTTGTGTCCAGCTCTTTGTAAACCCATGAACTGCAGCACACCAGGCTCCTCTGTCCATGGGATTTTCCTCAGCAAGAATACTAGAATGGGTTGTTACTTCCTCCTCCAGGGGATCTCCTTGACCCAAGGATCCAAAACAAGTCTCCTGAGTCTCCTGTATTGGCAGGTGGATTCTTCATCACTGAGCCACTCGGGAAGCCCATGGCCCCCATAAGAGCCTGAAATTTCCCTAGCATCGGCAGGAGGTTCATGCTTTTGCCATGATCCTATGGCATTCTTTGACCTGCTGACAAACAGAGTTACCAATAGGAACACCCTTCTGGGAAGAATCTCTGGAGAAGGAAATGGCAACCCACTCCAGTACTCTTGACAGAAAATCCCACGGATGGAGGAGCCTGGTGTCCATGGGGTCACAAAGAGTCGGGACACGACTGAGCAACTCGCTTAGTTTAGACACTGATCAGATCAGGAAGTTACATGTTTCAGTAGTTCCCAAACACAAGAAATCATTACATAGGAATCATTACAACTTAATAAGATATAGTTTCTATGCCACACTCGTAGAAATTATAATTTGGAGATCTGGAGTGTGGTCCAAGAATCTGTATTTCAAACAAGAACACCTAGATAACTATTAAGCACAGACAAGTGTGGAAATCAATGGTTTAAATTAGCTGGATGGCTGATAGAACCAGGATCAGTAATCGGACCGGGTTAATTAACCTGGCTTTCCCATTGGAACCAAGCAATTCAGGATAATAACACAAAGTTGGCTGGGGAGAGGAGTAGTAGTGATGAGGGGGTGAAGAAAAAAATGGAAGTCACCAAAATGCTTTCCAAGTCCCAGAGATCATAACATTTTATTTGAGGCTGATAAATAAAAAATGACCTCTCCCATCTGGCTTTATGATATGGAAACATTGTTAATGAGACATTTGTAAAAGTGCCACAGAGTTGTTAAAGGACCATGACTATGGTTCTTAAATTCTAAAATATGAGCACCATGTTTCTCTATGCTCTGTCTTATACAAACACAAGAGTCACTAATATGGGCATCTGACATTTCCAAAGGGTCTTATTTACATTTCTCACAAATTAAGCAAATGCTGTTTAAAACAAGTGCAAATCTCACTATATATTTCACAGTTTTCCTGCTTTTAAATAGTATCAGTTCTAACTATCTATGAAGCCACACTATTTATTCTAACTTGGCAGCGGGCTGAATTAGCAGTAGAACTTGCCATCATGATGGCTCTTCATGGCCGCTTACAGTGCTGCTCTGGGACCAGGCTGTCAGGAAAGTTGGAAGAGCAAAGGTTGCCTGGGTGTCCTGTGGCCACCGTGGACTCATATTTCACCTTCTTTCACTGGTTGATTGGATAAGCACCCACTCCTGAAATTGGATGCCACTGAAAACTCCCAGCCTTGGTGATTTTTAACACATATACACAGACTTCATTGTAATTGATTTAATGTTTGTGATTCTGTCATTTATGGCTGATTGGTTTTCATCAAGACCTTTCTAGACTTCAGTTTCTTTACTGGTAAAATAATAATAACCCTTTATCTTGGCTCCTTGTTAAGGATGGCCGGAGAAACCAAGGATGCGTATCTGAGTGAGTTATTGAGGTGTGCTGAGAAGTGGCTGATGTGGTCTTGGAGCAAGGAGGGGCGACTGAGCTCTGTAAGATGTTACAGTGGCTCAAGCAAGAGAAAAAGGATAAAGCAAGACAAGTCCTGTGAGAATACAGCCACACAGAAACTGGGAAAGTCACAGAACAAACAAAAGCCATGGCAGAAAGAAGACAAAAGGCAGGAGCAGAGTATGTTCAATGTTCAGCCTGGACGTTTTCTTTCTTCATAACAGTTCAGAGCCACCATCAGTATCATTACATGCAAATAAGAAAACAAACAAAGAAACAAAAAATGGGGATACTGCAAAAGACTAATGAATTGTGATGGGAAAAGGGTAAAGGAGCAAAAAACAGGGAAGGTGATGTGAGAAAAGTATGACCACTTTTAGGACGTTGTTGGCCATTTTGGCAACAGGAAGAAATAAGGCAAAAGAAATGAAAAACTCTTCCATTTCTGGGACTTAGACATATGCCTTCAAAAGAATTTTTTTCAACCCAGATGTCTTAGCCTCACCAGCCTGGAGCTATAAAATTAAATATTCAGTTTTGATGGTTGAACCCTCAGACTACATAACTTTGCAAAGTCCTCCATTTTACAAGGTTTTCCTTTCAAAATGTTTCTGGGGAATGTGAGAATGAACCACAATATCAGGCATCTCTGCAGCTTGCCATGGCAGCCACCCAGCGCATTCCATGGCTCCTCTCAACCCCAGGCCTCTGCTCATTCTGCTGCCGGTTACCACCTTCCTCTCCAGAGGGGCGTCTCATCAGCAGCTACTGCTGGTTCAGCACTCCTGCAACCCCAGGATCTTCTCTCCCAGCTTTTGCCCTATATTTGTGCAGTGGAAGCAGAGAAAATGTGTCATTTTTTCAGAAAATCTGACAAACGGTTTGGAGGTAATAAAAGAAACACATCATGAAGAGTAACTCCGATCTACCACTAGCTGTGCGTATGCTCTAGGTGCAGAGACCCACACCTACCCTTGCAGTTCTTAAAAGTTCACAGCCCTGATTTAACTCCTTACCCTAACACAGAGCTTCAAGCATCTCGGTGCCCTAACACCCACTATCAAAGACCACAGGAAAGTGGAAAAGGTTTCCACCAATTTCAATGTCAGGCCCTCCTCCTGAGTGCTCACATTTTGCCCCAGGATGGATCTTGCAATCAGAAGATTCCCTACAGGGGGAACTCTGTCCTCACCATTGGCTGTTCTCTTACCTATTTGCCCCAGCTGACATCAACAGTCTCCATTTCACAAGCCTTCAATAACTCCAAGGGTAGGTAACAACTACAAAGCAGATCAGGCCAAACACATACACATTTGTCTCATTGGGTCTGGTCTTTTCCAGCCTTTGCCTGTTCCCAAGCGGGGCCCTGATTTGCCTACAATACCACTACTGAGTATTGACAATGTATGGGCTTGAGATACATCCCCCTGTTATCTAGTTTTCATCTGTTAACTCCAGAATAACTTTAAATGCATCTTTTTATTGTCAAAAATTTCCTGATTTGGATGATAACTTGAATGGTCACCACCCTAACTTGATGGGGATTGAACCACTGTAGTGAAACAAGGCATATTAATGAAGGCCCTTATCATCGCTTCCCTGGGTTATGGTACAGACTTCTTATCTGTAATATCTGCCCCCATATTAGCTGCCATTCATTTATCTAGTAAATATTACTAAGCACTTGCCTACTACATGCTGGGATTGTCCTTGACTACTGGGTATATAATAATAAACAAGCTTGATTTTTTCACAAAGCATACATTCTGATGGATGAAAAACACTCCTTAAGACAAAAAAAAAAAAAACTGGCCACAAGTCTACCCCAAATCTTTGAAAAGTCCTGTTGTTTACATACTAAAGTTCAAACGGCTTAGCCTGACTCCAAAGCATACCCCACCTCCAATCCTTCTCTTTTATTCTGTAAATTTTTCTCTTAATATGGCTCCCATTTCACCAACAGTATCCGATAATACCCATTTCCTTTCATACTTCAGCCATGTGTGTGTGCTCAGAACATCCCTGCTCACTTTTTCTCTTATAGAATCCCCTACTTATCTATCAAGTGTCAACCTGATGTCATTAAATTTCTATGGTTCCCTCAGCCTTGAAGGCAGAATTAATCACTCCCTTATCTGTGAGCTCAAAGTACTTTATAAACACATTTGTCTTAGCACATATCACATCATGGCTTGGTTAATATGTTTATGGGTCTTTCTCTCCCACTAGACTGTGAATTCCTCAAAGGCAGGTAAGCACAACTTATTCATTGCTGGGTTACCTATGGCAAGAATATCCAAGTCTCTCAGTAAATATTTGTTGAATTTCAATAGAAATGTAGGATATCAGTATGTTTAAATACAATGTTTTTGTAAGAATTTGTTATAAAATGCTGTTAAGAATATCAGAGGACATGTTCAGTGATTTTCACAAAGGGCTGGAAAAATCTAAAAGTTTAGCCAAAAGACATAAGTGAAAAGAATATTTATTCTGTTTGTATCAAAAGTAAATGTTTAAGTTATGAAAGAAATAAATGTTTTCCTGTTCCCTCAATGCCCTACCTTGGGGTGGAATCACGTAAATTCTGAAATATGCTGGGACATTATATGTCAATGCGAACATGCATCTTCCCTCTAAGAATGAGTAAGGAAAATAAAAAGCCAAGGGAAACAATGCAAAGTTACCCATGCAGTCACCTCCAGCAAGTAAAAATGGATAAAAGTAATGATACAACATGGAGGTCTCCTCACAGGTGATGGACTGAGTACATAATTTTACATCTCTCCCTGGAAAAATCCTATCAAATAGGAATAAAGAAGTATACACGAAAAAGAAGAAAAATTCCTAACATTGACAGAAAAGAAGAGTATACTTGTTGAATTTGAAAGTTCAAAGACTGAAAGATTTCAGGTGGTTGAATCTAAGGGCCAAAGAAAGAATAGTAGTAAAGGTAGGTGTTATTCTTCTAGGAGCCCAGAGGAACTCTGCAGAAGAACCACCCACAGGCTGGGAAAAGGATTCTTCTTCACTAATCTTGGCTTAGCTACAGCCTTAGAAACCCAGCTTTAAATATAATATATATTTTTAATAGTGGAAGGAGGGTGTAGAATCTAGCAAGAGGAGAGAAACGGAGTTCAAAATAACTTTGTAACTCCCAGATAGATAGATAGATAGACAGACAGATATATATAAAATAAAGAGGACAAAAGACATGAAAAGGGGCTTTCCATGGTGGCTCAGATGGTAACAAATCTGCCTGCAAATGTGGGAGACCTGGGTTTGATCCCTGGGTTGGGACTATCCTGTGGAGAGGGAACTGGCAACCCACTCCAGTGTTCTTGCCTGGAGAATCCCATGGACAGAGGAGCCTGGCAAGCTAGAGTCCACAGGGTTGCAAAGAGTTGGGCATGACTAAGCAACTAACACACACAAAGTCATGAAAGAAAAATAAAATGAGCAGCATTGTTTCATACGTCAAGTTGTACACATGTCGATTCACGCTGTCTCCATCTCTATCCACAATTTACTTTTCTCACTCGAATATTTATTCTAAATACCCATTTTCATAGAGCATATTTCAGATGACAATGTCAGTAGATTTCAATTTTGATCAAGATGACTGCCTTTGATACACCATAAAATTTTTGTAAGCTGACATTATGTATTTACAATATTTATAATAATGTTTTGGTAACAATGTTAAAACTCAATCAAATTTAGCTATTATTAGTATTTTCACCATTTTGTCATCTATTAGTATGAATATACAACAATTTATACACCCATTCCCCTTTTGATTAAGTATGAAATAGTATCTAACATTTGCTTGTTAAAAGGAAAATCTGGTACACATCTCCTTGTAAACATGTGTGAGAACATATCATACCTGGCTGTGAACTGTTGGATTGAAGGAGATAGATCACTATAGTAATGACTCTCAGTGAACCATACCTCCTGTTTCCAGGCCCTGGTATTCTGTCCTCTGATGTTGATTCTAGATTTGTCCATGTGACTTCTTGGGCCAATAATACATTGTTGGAGATAATTCTCTATGGCTCCCTCACATTTCTTTACATCTCACAAGCAAAGCATTAATTGGTATTTTGTTTCAGCCTATCTTTCCAAGGATGTTTGTATAGCAAAAGGCCTCCAAAGACAAAGGCAATGCCTCCCTGCACAGCTAAGGACAGATTTGCTTAACATCCTGTATCATAAAGACAGTGTCTTCTGGGGCAAAAGGCAGATTTGCTTGTAGCTGGTTATAAAAGATTTAGGTTCTATAAGCTCAGGGTCCCTTGACTGTGATTAAAATCCACTGTGTGTGAAGCCTCCACCTCTGTGCCACTCACATATGACTTCAGGGGCAAAAAACCAGATGTGAACATGATGCTCAGGCTCCTTGCTGTGTTTTGAGTAACAAAATCCTTTGTCTCTGGACCAAGAGATGTGTATCTTCTACCAGCTTCCAGAAAACTACAGCAGGCTAATATGTTAGCTTGCAAGTAAGAGAAAATCTCGTATCTACATTTTCCACAATAGTAAATATGATCAAGGGAGATTTTAAAATGTGATAAAAGGAGAGGATTAGAATCTACTTAATCCTCCAGGAGTTAATCCTCCTGGAGCAAACTCCAGAGTTGGTGATAGACAGGGAGGCCTGGTGTGCTGCAGTCCATGGGGTTGCAAAGAGTCAGATACGACTGAGCAACTGAACTGAACTGAGCTGAAAATCTTCTTGCGCAGGGAGGTTTCCCTCTCTGGCTACTGGAAACACTTCTGACATACTGTGAAAAAAAAAAACCAGGATATTCTCCTCGAGGATGATAAAGAGCTTACAGAGAGAAGCCCCACACATCTCAGTTAAGGCCCACATCTATCAGTGAGCTCAGATGACATTATGAGAAAGCAGGTAGGAACCAGCACAGCACAAGTTTCTGGTCCACAGAATCATGAGCAACATGCTCTGATCTCAGACCACTAATTTTGGAGATGATTAGTTATACAGCAAAAGGATACTTTAGAAATGGTATGGATAAAACCTAGTATATACCAGATATTGATACAGGTCCTGGAGATACAACAATAAACAAAACTGCTATATGTATCAGTGGATAAATTTAGCAATAGCTTTATTTGATACTGGAAAATTGACCCATAAATGTTTTTTACCAATATTCATTTGAAGCAACTCACTTGAAGAAATGCCTGAATATTCTCATTTAACATACTCTCACCAACAGTTGCTATACTAGGATTTTTCCCATCTGATAAATCTGAAATTATATATCATTGCTGTTTTTAATTTTCATTTTCCCAATTACAAGTGATTTGTTTTATATTTTCGTTTCTTTTTTTAAATTTATTTTTATTTAAAAAAAATTTTTAATTAATTAATCAATTTATTTTACCTTACAATATTGTATTGGTTTTGCCATACATTGACTTGAATCCTTCATGGGTGTACACGTGTTTCCATCCTGAACCCCCCTCCCACCTCCCTCCCCATCCCATACCTCTGGGTCATCCCAGTGCACCAGCCCCGAGCACACTGTATTATGCATCAAACCTGGACTGGAGATTCATTTCACATATAATTTACATGTTTCAATGCCATTCTCCAAAAATCATCCCACCTTCTCCCTCTCCCACAGAGTCCTAAAGACTGTTCTATACATGTGTCTCTTTTGCTGTCTTGCATACAGGGTTATTGTTACCATCTTTCTAAATTCCATATATATGCATTAGTATACTCCATTGGTGTTTTCTTTCTGGCTTACTTCACTCTGTATAATAGGCTCCAGTTTCATCCACCTCATTAGAACTGACTCAAATGTATTCTTTTTAATGGCTGAGTAATATTCCATTGTGTATATGTACCACAGCTTTCTTATCTATTTGTCTGCTGATGGACACCTAGGTGCTTCCATTTTGGATTTCTATTCAGTGACAAATTTCTAGTTCATGGCCTTTACCCATCTTGCTACAGAGGTTTTTTTTTGTTTGTTTGTTTTGTTTTTATCTAAATAAAACACTGCTGCTGCTGCTGCTGCTAAGTCGCTTTGGTCATGTCCCACTCTGTGCGACACTATAGACGGCAGCCCACCAGGCTCCTCCATCCCTGGGATTCTCCAGGCAAGAACACTGGAATGGGTTGTCATTTCCTGCTCCAATGCATGAAAATGAAAAGTGAAAGTGAAGTCGCTCAGTCGTTTCCAACTCTTAGCGACCCCATGGTCTGCAGCCTACCAGGCTCCCCCATCCCTGGGATTTCCCAGTCCAAAGTAATGGAGTGGGGTGCCATTGCCTTCTCCAAAATGAAACACTGGTCTTTTATCAATTAAGTTGATGGTAAGTATCATTTCCCAGTCTGAGGTTTGCCTGTAAAACTATATGGTTGGTCCCTTTCTCTGAAAACAACTTTTTCATGTTTCTTCAGTTTTATATCTCAAAATCAAGGGAGCAAATTCTTGATTTTCATTCAATTATCTCTATTAATCCAGTTCCCGTTTGCTTCTGGTATGTTTACCTCCAACTATATACATCATGTCAAGTTCCACAAAGATCACTATAGTGTTGCTTTTTCATTTTAGTTACTTTTATAATATTAAACGTTCAGTGCCTATAGATCAAGTCTATACTAGCTCTGTTATTCTTGATGCCGTGTGGTGATGTGCCCTTGGCACAGACTTCTTCTGATTGTGGTACACTGGGCTTTTTGGATCTGTGATTTTACAGTTCCGTTTATTGTCTTTCTGAGACTCCAGTTACAAAAACTAGACTGCTTGATGTTTTCTAACAGTTCACTGCCAAGCTGCTTCTTTTTAAAAAATGTTTTCTCTCTGTATGTCATTCTAGATAGTTTCTATTGCCATGCCTTTAAGATTACTGATTTTTTTCTTCTACAATGTCTATTTTGCCATTAAACTCATCTAATGTATATTTTTTTTATCTCTAGAAGCTTGATTTTGGCCATTTTTCTACTTTCCATGTCTCTCTTGAACAAACTCATGCTTTCCTCTTCACATGGAACATACACTATATATCGATAACATGTATTTAATATTCTTGTCTGCAAAATTTCCATGTTTATGATTTCTGGTTCTATGTCTATTGGTTACTTCTTCTCATCATTATTATATTTTTTTGCTTCTTTTTATGCCTGATAATTTTCTATGTCAGACTTTCTTTAAATACTTCTAAGCTTTGTTCTATTATGTAGTTATCTGAAAATATTCTGATCCCTTCAAGTCTTGTTTTTAAGATTTATCAGATGAATTGAGAAACCTATATGCAGGTCAAGAAGCAACAGTTAGAAATGGACATGGATCAACAGACTGGTTCCAAATAGGAAAAGGAGTACGTCAAGGCTGTATATTGCCACCCTGCTTATTTAACTTATAGGCAGAGTACATCATGAGAAACGCTGGGCTGGAAGAAGCACAAGCTGGGATCAAGATTGCCGGGAGAAATATCAATAACCTCAGATATTCAGATGATACCACCCTTATAGCAGAAAATGAAGAGGAACTAAAAAGCCTCTTGATGAAAGTGAAAGTGGAGAGTGAAAAAGTTGGCTTAAAGCTCAACATTCAGAAAACGAAGATCATGGCATCTGGTCCCATCACTCCATGGGAAATAGATGGGGAAACAGTGGAAACAGTGTCAGACTTTATTTTGCGGGCCTCCAAAATCACTGCAGATGGTGACTGCAGCCATGAAATTAAAAGACGCTTATTCCTTGGAAAAAAAGTTATGACCAACCTAGACAGCATATTGAAAAGTAGAGACATTACTTTGCCAACAAAGGTCCGTCTAGTCAAGGCTATGGTTTTTCCAGTGGTCATATATGGATGTGAGAGTTGGACTGTGAAGAAAGCTGAGCACCGAAGAACTGATGCTTTTGAACTGTGGTGTTGGAGAAGACTCTTGAGAGTCCCTTGGACTGCAAGGAGATTCAACCAGTCCATTCTGAAGGAGATCAGCCCTAGGATTTTTGGAAGGACTGATGCTAAAGCTGAAACTCCAGTACTTTGGCCACCTCATGCGAAGGGTTGACTCATTGGAAAAGACTCTGATGCTGGGAGGGATTGGGGGCAGGAAGAGAAGAGGACGACAGAGGATGAGATGGCTGGATGGCATCACTGACTCTATGGATGCGAATCTGAGTGAACTCTGGGAGTTGGTGATGGACAGGGAGGCCTGGCATGCTTTGATTCATGGGGTAGCAAAGAGTCAGACATGACTGAGCGACTGAACTGAACTGAACTGAGATGAATTCAGATACCTGGGTAATAAAGAACTCTGACTGATAAGAACAACAACTATTCCAGGCCCTGGTGAATTGTTCCCCAAGACCCTTTCTGATAAGATTTTCCCCAGCTTTGGTAATTCCATCATGCACCTGCACCAAACAGCATTAAGCTAAAAATCCTGGAGGAATCTTGAGCACGTCTCTGGAGCTCTCCTTCCCAGTGCAATTTTCTTTACTCCAATACTCTTCCCTATGAATTTCAGCACCTTGGCCTCCTGACATCTGAATTCTATCTTGTCAACCAGTGGACTTACTTTGATTTCTTTCTTACTGCTCTGCATTCTGGAAATTCTTTCCAGTCATTAAACTGGAAATAAATCATACAGCTCACCTCATTTGATGCTCTTTTCTCAGATCTTACTCTCTTGTGCTGTCTGCTCAATGTTTAAAAAATCATCATTTCAATATTTTATTCACTTTCTAAGGTAAGAGATTCAGTTTCTGTTCTCTTGAATAAAAGCAGAAGTTTAAGATTCGTTAGTCTATATATAATTCTTTTTAAAAAATTGGATTTAAGGCAGCATACACCCTCTAAATTAAAGCTTCATCCTGCAAGTATGATTATCATTTTTAAATATTTTGCTATTTTCATTAAGATTTCCTATTTGAGTCATACACTATGTAAAGGTATGTATTTTTTATTGAAGTATATATTCTTTAAAGTATGACTTCAGATTCCAAATTTATCATATCTTTTCAACAAACATTAACATTTATATCCATAATGTATTATAAAGATTTGTTCTGTATGATAATATTTATTTTCTGTTTAATAAAATTACCTCTATGACCGAATATATAGTTAGTTTTGCATGTGCTTAAAAATAATGCTTATTGTCTATACTGGGGGTGAAGTTTTTATTAAAATCAATCATATTAACACTATTAACTGTGTTGTTCAATTTTTCTACATCCTCAGTAATTCTCTCTTTATATGATTCAGCAGATTCTGAGATATTTGTTAAAACTTTATCAACCTTTTCTTGAAATTCTTTGCTTAATACATTCCAATTCAATATTGTTAAAGGTATGAAGTTCATGATTGTTCATATATTCTGACAAATTTTTCTACTTACCATTAAGCATAATTATTTTTGCCTGCATCTATGACTTCTTAATGTTAATATATCTATATATTCTTTTAAATATTGCATTTTAAAACCAAACTAACATTTACAAATAAAGAGGTAGACATAATATTCTATTTCACTTTAGTTTTATCATGTAGTAGGAAAAGAAGTATGAATCTATAAATATGTTTACAATAAAATGCATGAGAATAAAATGAAATTATAGTTATTAAGACACTTTTTAAGGACAAAATATTCTATAACATGCTAAATATCATGGATTGTGAGTTTATTACTCTTTTGTAGTCATCAAACCTCTTACTGGTAATTACAAAAACCAAATGCTGTAACTGATCTGCTAAAATTTTTTTAAAATCCATTCCTAAAACTAAAAAAGTCCTAGAACAACTACATAAATTTATGGATTAAGTCATTAAGGGTTAAATTACAAAGGATGGATTGACTAGAACCTCTCATTTTCTTGATACATATATATATTTGATTTTGGTAAAGAACAATTCAACAAAGTGTTTTGTCATTATTAACGAGTAATAATTAATGTCACTATTAATCATCTGCTTATATTTGTCTTAGTTTCATAACAAATACCATAGACTGGGTGACTTGAAAAACAGAAATTTGTTTCTCACTGTTCGAGAGACTGGGAAGTCTTGGATCAGGTTGCCAGCATGATGGAGTCATTGGTGAAGACTGTCTTTCTAGTTTGCAGAAGGTTGCCTTCTTACTACATCCTTCCTTGGCAGAGGGAGGAAGTGAACGTTCTTGTGTCCCTTTCTATAAGACTCTAAGCCCTTCATGAGGGCTCCACTCTTTATATCTAGTTATCTCTCAAAGGCCTCATCTCCAGATATCTTCACAGTGGAGATGAGGCTTTGAAAATATGAATTTGGTGAAGATACAAATATTCAGCCCATAGCAATATATTTTTGGCTATTTTCATTAGTGTGTTCATGTATTTTGTTACTAAATGTTAAAATCTTTTTTATAGTAATATCATTGGACATTGCATACATTCTCTCATTTTTTATTTTAATAATAATAAAACAATTGATACTAATATATCAATTGTTATTTTTGCAAAATATTAATATGACCATAGAATTTACTATCTTTCCTTTATATATACAATAATTTTCCTAAATCCCTCACTTTCATTTTCCTTCAATCATTTTACGTTTGGTCCCTTTTTTTTGTTTTAATTACTTAATCATCTATAATGTAGCATTTCCCCCAATACATCTTACTTTCTGTAAGTTTCTTAATGTGAATTGTGTCACATTCTGTATATAAATGTGTTTGGATCTCTTTATGCTTTATACTTGGTACAATTAATCAGTCAGTTCTTATCCCATACTATTTTAATGACTTTGGCATTCTCATACTATTTCAATATTAACCAGTACAAACCATTTCTCATTAGTCTTTTATTTTCAGAATTTGTAGGATGTTATAATCATTAATTTTTCAAGATGACCTTTAGAAACATCTTTAAAACTGTTCAAAAACATCCATTGATATTTTGACTGGAATTATATCATAGTATAAATTGTGCAATATAGAGAAGTAATATTTTTAGTATTGAGTCTTGGTATTTGCCTCCATATAGTCATTATATTTAGTAGTTTCCTTGGCACTTATCTTACATTTCTTATTAGGTTTGTTTGTACATATTTTAAATTTACTCTTGCTGATTAGCAAGATGATATAATTTGTTATTCACACCAGTAGACCTTAATAGTGAAAAGGAACACTATTAACAACATATCATATTATACTATTCATATAGTAATACTGTTCTAGTTTCACTATTAAGTGTTTATTGAACTATAGTTGATTTACATTATATTAGTTTTAGGTGTACAACAAAGCGATTAATTATTTTTACAATTTATACTCCATTAAAGGGGATGATGCAGTGATAAAGAATCCACCTACCAATGAAGGAGATGCAGGAGACATGGTTTCAATCCCTGGGTTAGGAAGATCCCCTGGAGGAGGAAATGGCAACCCGTGCCAGTATTCTTACCTAGAAAATTCCATGGACAGATGAGCAGGGCGGGCTACAGACTATGGAGTTGCAAACAGTTGGACACGACTGAACTAAGCATGCACACACACACACTCCATTAAAAGTTATTACAAAATAATGACTATAATTCCCTGTGCTATACAAGACACCCTTGTTTTCTATTTTCTAAACAGTAGTTTGTATCTCTTAATCCTTTATCTCCAAGGTGTCCCTCTGCATTTCCCTCTCTCCACTGGTAGCCATTAGTTTGTTTTCTATATCCATGAATCTGTTTCTGTTTTGTTAAACACATTCATAAATAAAATCTTATTTTCAAATAGGTCAATGCAACTAAACAGCAATGGTATATATGTACATACATTTTTTAAAACAAGGCAACCTTTCTATCTCTATCATTAAATGTAATAATTATACTGAATTCTCTTATTTTCCTCAAATTGTCAAATATGTTACTTACATAAGAGTGATAATTTTGATACTGCCTCATATTAGTCATATCCCTAATTCATTTCTCTTAACTAACTGCACATATAGGATTTCCAGAAAGTATTAAACACTAGTAGGGAAAGGAGCGGAGAAGGCAGTGGCAGCCCACTCCAGTACTCTTGCCTGGAAAATCCCATGGACGGAGGAGCCTGATGGGTTGCCATCTATGGGATTGCACAGAGTTGGACACGACTGAGTGACTTCACTTTCACTTCTCACTTTCATACATTGGAGAAGGAAATGGCAACCCACTCCAGTGTTCACGCCTAGAGAATCCCAGGGACTGGGGAGCCTGATGGGCTGCCGTCTATGGGGTCGCACAGAGTCGGACACGACTGAAGCGACTTAGCAGCAGCAGCAGCGAAAAGAGGTAGTTTTATGGATTCCTGACATTATTGGGACCTCTGAAAGTGAAAAGTGAAAGTGAAGTCGCTCAGTCATGTCCGACCCTGTGCGACCCCATGGACTGCAGCCCACCAGGCTCCTCCACCCATGGGATTTTCCAGGCAAGAGTACTGGTGTGGGGTGCCATCTGCTTTTCCATTGGGACCTCTACTAGCACAATATTATTTCAATGTTAAAGAGTTGTTTCATGTTAAGGGAGTATCCTTCCTGTTTTTGTTTTTGTTTTTGTAAATAATACTTTAAGGGAAGCATAAAAGTCATAAAACAGAATACATGAGATTGC
Source organism: Budorcas taxicolor (assembly GCF_023091745.1). Classification (NCBI taxonomy): domain Eukaryota; kingdom Metazoa; phylum Chordata; class Mammalia; order Artiodactyla; family Bovidae; genus Budorcas; species Budorcas taxicolor. Next base: position 127,789,910 of record NC_068910.1, read on the forward strand.
ACATGTATAGCTCAATGAAGCTCGACAATTGTGTAACCAGCACCAGAATAAGATAGAGAGTATCTCCAACCCTCTAGAAGTATCTTTCTAGGCCTACAGAATTACAATGTGAAAGTGAAAGTTAGTCCTTCAGTTATCTCTGACTCTTTGCAAACCCATGGACTTTAGCCCACCTGGCTCTTGTTTATGGGATTCTCCATGCAAGAATACTGAAGTGGGTTGCCATTCCCTTCTCCAGAGGAGCTTCCTGACCCAGGGATCAAACCTGGTCTCTTGCATTGTAGGGAGATTCTTTACCATCTGAGCCAGTAGGGAAGCCCCAGAATTAAATACTTCCACATAAAAGAAATATTCTAATATATAATACCATATCCTAATTTCCCTGATTTTGAAATATATAGGTACACACACACTTTTTTCCTCATAATACGTATTCTTTCATGTCTTGGTTGTTGATAATTATAATTATATTGTATGAATGTATTCAGTTTATTCATTCATTCAGTTTATTTATTTATTCTATTCCTTTTATGGTGATTACACTGGGACTTCCCTATAGTTCAGATGGTAAAGAATCTGCCTGCAAGGCAGGAGACCCAGATTCAGTCCCTAGGTCAGGAAGATCCCCTGGAGAATGGAATAGCAACCCACTCCAGCATTCTTGCCTGGAGAATTCCATGGACAGAAGAGCCTGGAAGGATACAGTCCATGGTGTTGAAAAGAATCAGACATGGCTAAGCACAGACATACATCAATATTGCTGGTAGAAAGTATCTATATATATCTTTTGGTGAATATTTCTGATTTACATATTTATAGGAACTTAATTATTGGCTATACTGTATGTCTGTTCAGTTTTAGTAAATACTATAAAAGACTTCCGCAAAGTGGTTGTGTCAATTAACACAAGCAATTTGAGTGTACCAGCTATTCTATTGTATGTCCTAAAATTCACTTATTTTATTAATTTTATTTTTCATTTTAGCCTTTAGGTTAGTGTGTTGAAATATATCACTGTAAATTTTAATTTATAATTCCTAGATGAGAAATGAAGTTAACATTTTTTCATAAATTAATTTGCCTTTGGGATATCAGCTTTGTGAAGTGCTTATTTAAGGCATTTTTCCATTTTTTGAATTTTTCAATTTTTTTCTTAGATTCATGCAGGTTCTTTACATATTTTAAAATTTGACTTAAATATGTATTTGTAGCAAATGTCTTCCATTCTATACTTTGTCTTATAATCTCTTAAGGTTTCTGACATGTCTTGATAACAAAGTATCTTAGTTTTAACAGTACAATTAATCAAATGATTTTTCTATGATTAGTGTTTTATGCCTCACTCAGGTGCTTGAAGACATCCTCCATGTGCTCCTGTGATGTCTTTTCTAAACACTTTAATTTGTAGCCTCTATATTCAGCTCTTTCACATTCCATCTGATACTGAATGTTTTATATGGTCTGATTTTAGATGTCAAGATTCATTTTTTTCCATATGGATATCTAATTGGCTCAAAACCATTTTTGAAAAGACATACTTTTATAAACTCATTATAATGCCAACTTTATCATCATAGGTCAAGCACTCATATATGTATGGGGTGGTTTCTAGACTCTTCATTGTATTTCAACAATCTATTTATTATTATTACACCATTACTATAATAATGCTTCCCCTTCTCCTTTAGCCTTCAATCTTTCCCCGTATCAGAGTATTTTCCAATGAGTCAACCCTTCGCACCAGGTGGCCAAATCCTTCAGCATCAATCCTTCCAATGAATACTCAGAATTGATTTCCTTTATGATTGACTGGTTTGATCTCCTTGATGTCCAAGGGACTATCAAGAGTCAACTCCAGCACCAAAATTAGAAAACATCAACTCTTTGTTGCTCAGTCTCCTTCACAATCCAACTCTCATATCCTTACATGACTACTGGAAAAACCATAGTTTTGACTATATGGACCTTTATCAGAAAAGTGATGTCTCTGCTTTATAATACATTGTCTAGGCTGGTCATAGCTTTCCTTCTAAGGAGGAAGTGTCTTTTAGTTTTGTGGTTGCAGTCACAGTTCACAGTAATTTTGGAATCCAGGAAAAGAAGATTTGTCACTTCCACTTTTTCCCCTTCTATTTGTTATGAATGATGGGACTGGATGCCATGATCCTTGTGTTTTTGATGTTGAGTTTTAAGCCAGCTTTTTCACTCTCTCCTTTCACCTTGATCAAGAGGCTCTTTAGTTCTTTTCGCTTTCTGCTGTTAGGGTGTTTTCACCTGCATATCTGAGGTTCTTGATATTTCTCCCAAAAATCTTGATTCTAGCTTGTGATTCATCCAGCCCAGCATTTTGCATGATATACTCTGTATGTACATTAAATAAATGGTGTGACAATATACAGCCTTTATGTACTCCTTTCCCAACTGTGAACCAGTCCATTGTCCATCTCTCATGCTATTGCTTCTTTACCTGCACACAGGTTTCTCAGAAGACAGGTAAAGTGGTATGGTATTCCCATGTCTTGAAGAAATTTCCACAATTTTTTGTAATCCACACAGTCATGGACTTTAATGTAGTCAATGAAGCAGATGTTTTACTGAAATTCTCTTGCTTTTTCTATGATCCAACAGATGTTGGCAATTTGATCTCTGGTTCCTCTGCCATTTCCAAATCCAGACTGTAGATGTGGAGATTTTGAGTTCATGCAGTGTTGAAGCCTTGCCTGAAGAACTTTGAGCATTACCTTGCTTGCATGTGAAACAAGCAAACTGTACAGTAGTTTGAACATTTATTACTGTTAATTTCTCCATTTATGTCTATTAAAATACATGTTCTATGTTTATGTGCACCTATATTTGGTACATATACACAGATGGTAATGAGGTTTTACCATCTTGAACCAGATGTTCAAGCTGCTTTTAGAAAAGACAGAGGAACCAGAGATCAAATTGCCAACATCAGTTGGATCATCGCAAAAACAAGAGAGTTCCAGAAAAACATCTATTTCTGCTTTATTGACTATGCCAAAACTTTGACTGTGTGGATCACAATAAACTGTGGAAAGTTGTGAAAGAGATGGGAATACCAGACCACCTGACCTGCCTTTTGAGAAACCTGTATGCAGGTCAGGAAGCAAAAGTTAGAATTGGACATGGAACAACAGATTGGTTCCAAATAGGAAAAGGAGTACGTCAAGGCTGTATATTGTCACCCTGCTTATTGAACTTCTATGCAGAGTATATCATGAGAAACGCTGGGCTGGAAGAAGCACAAGCTAGAATCAAGATTGCTGGGAGAAATATCAATAACCTCAGATAGGCAGATGACACCACCCTTATGGCAGAAAGTGAAGAGGAACTAAAAAGCCTCTTGATGAAAGTGAAAGTGGGGAGTGACAAAGTTGGCTTAAAGCTCAACATTCAGAAAATGAAGATCATGGCATCTGGTCCCATCATTTCATGGTAAATAGATGGGGAAACAGTGGAAACAGTGTCAGACTTTATTTGGGGGGCCTCCAAAATCACTGCAGATGGTGACTGCAGCCATGAAATTAAAAGATGCTTATTCCTTGGAAGAAAAGTTATGACCAACCTAGATAGCATATTGAAAAGCAGAGACATTACTTTGCCAACAAAGGTCTGTCTAGTCAAGGCTATGGTTTTTCCAGTGGTCATATATGGATGTGAGTGTTGGACTGTGAAGAAAGCTGAGTGCCGAAGAACTAATGCTTTTGAACTGTGGTGTTGGAGAAGACTCTTGAGAGTCCCTTGGACTGCAAGGAGATCCAACCAGTCCATTCTGAAGGAGATCAGCCCTGGGATTTCTTTGGAAGGAATGATGCTAAAGCTGAAACTCCAATACTTTGGCCACCTCATGTGAAGAGTTGACTCATTGGAAAAGACTCTGATGCTGGGAGGGATTGGGGGCAGGAGGAGAAGGGGACAACAGAGGATGAGATGGCTGGATGGCATCACTGCCTCTATGGACGTTAGTCTGAGTGAACTCCGGGAGTTGGTGATTGACAGGGAGGCCTGGCGTGCCGCAGTTCATGGGGTTGCAAAGAGTCGGACACTACTGAGCGACTGAACTGAACTGATATTTGGTGCATATATGTTAATAAGAGTTATAGTCTATTCTTGCATTAAACCTTTCATCATTATATAATGTTCTTCTTTTTCTTTTATTAGAGACTTTGTCTTAAAGTCTCCTTTGCATGGCATGCATATTATTGTGCCTGCTTTCTTATCATTTCCATTTGCATGGAATATCTTTTTGCATCCTCTCACTTATAGTCTGTTTTTAGTTCTTGAAGTTATTCTTTTAAAGGCAACATATAGATGGTTCTTATTGTTTTTGTTTTTATTTATTTTCCCATTCATCCACCCTATGTCTTTTGATTGGACCCTTTAGTCCACTGACATTTTTTAAGAATTAATTTATTTATCTTAATTGGAAGATAATTACTTTACAATATTGTAGTGGTTTTTGCCATACATTGACATGAATCAGCCATAGGTGTACATGTGCCCCCCATCCTGAACCTCCCTCCCCCATCCCTCCCCATGCCATCCCTCAGAGTTGACTGAGTGTCCTGGCTTTGAGTGTCCTATTTCATGTATCAAACTTGGACTGATGATCAGTTTCACATATGGGAATATACGTGTTTCAATGCTATTCTCTAAAATCATCACGCCCTCACCTTCTCCCACAGAGTCCAAAAGTCTATTCTACATCTGTCTCTTTTGCTGTCTCACATAAAGGGTAATCATTACCATCTTTCTAAATCCCGCATGTATGCATTAATATACTGTATTGGTGTTTTTCTTTCTGACTCACTGCACTCAGTATAATAGGCTTCAGTTTCATCCACCTCATTAGAACTGATTCAAATGTGTTCTTTTTAACAGCTAAGTAGTATTCCACTGTGTATCACAACTTTCTTACCCATTCATCTGTTGATGAATATCTATGTTGCTTCCAAGTCCTAGATATTGTAAATAGTGCTGTGATGAACACTGGGGCACATGTGTTTCTTTCAATTTTGGTTTCCTCAGTGTGTATGCCCAGCAGTAGGATTGCTGGGTTGTATAGCAGTTCTATTTCCAGTTTTTAAAGGACTCACCACACTGTTGTCCATAGTGGTTGTACTAGTTTGCATTCCCACCAACAGTGTAAGAGGGTTCCCTTTTCTCCATACCCTCTCCAGCATTTATCGTCTCTAGGCTTTTTGATGGTAGCCATTCTGACCAGCATGAGATGGTACCTCATTGCAGTTTTGATTTGCATTTCTTTGATAATGAGTGATGTTGAGTATCTTTTCATGTGTTTGTTAGCCATCTGTATGGCTTCTTTGGAGAAATGTCTGTTTAGTTTTTTTGGCCCATTTTTTAATTAGGTCATTTATTTTTCTGGAATTGAGCTGCAGGAGCTGCTTATATATTTGGGGGGATTAATTCTTTGTCAGTTGCTTCATTTCCTATTATTTTCTTCCATTTTGAAGGCTGTCTTTTCACCTTGCTTTGCAAAAGCTTTTAAGTTTAATTAGGTCCCATTTGTTCATTTTTGCTTTTATTTTCATTACTCTGGGAGGTTTGTCATAGAGAATTCTGCTGTGATTTATGTTAGAGACTATTTTGCCTATGTTTTCCTTTAGGAGTTCTATAGTTTCTATTCTTACATTTATATCTTTAATCCATTTTGAGTTTATTTTTGTGTATGGTGTTAGAAAGTGTTCTAGTTTCATTCTTTTACAAGTGGTTGCCCAATTTTCCCAGCACCACTTGTTAAAGAGATTGTCTTTTCTCCATTGTGTATTCTTGCCTCTTTTATCAAAGATAAGGTGTCCATGAGGACATGGATTTATCTCTGCGCTTTCTACTTTGATCCATCGATCTATATTTCTCTCTTTGTGCCAGTACCGTACTGTCTTGATGACTGTAGCTTTGTAGTATAGCCTGACGTCATGGAGGTTGATTCCTCCAGTTCCATTCTCCTTTCTCAAGATTGCTTTGGCTATTAGAGTTTTTCTGTATTTCCATATAAATTGTGAAATTATTTGTTCTAGTTCTGTGAAAAATATAGATGGCGGCTTAATAGGGATTGCATTCAATCTATAGATTGCTTTGTGTAGTATACTCATTTTCACTATATTGATTCTTCTGATCCGTGAACATGGTATACTTCTCCATCTATTCATGTCATCTTTGGCTTCTTTCATCAGTGTTTTATAGTTTTCTATATATAGGTATTTTGTTTCTTTAGGTTGATTTATTCCTTAGTATTTTATTCTTTTCATTGCTATGGTAAATGTGATTGTTTCCTTAATTTCTCTGTTTTCTCATTGTAAGTGTATAGGAATCCAGGGGATTCCTGTGTGTTAATTTTATATTATGCAAGTTTACTATTTTCATTGATTAGCTCTAGCAATTTTCCGGTGGAGTCTTTAGCATTTTCTATGTGAAGAAGGCTGAGCACTGAAGAATTGATGCTTTTGAAGTGTGGTGTTGGAGAAGACTCTTGAGAGTCCCTTGGACTGCAAGGAGATCCAACCAGTCCTTTCTGAAGGAGATCAGCCCTGGGATTTCTTTGGAAGGAATGATGCTAAAGCTGAAACTCCAATACTTTGGCCACCTCATGCAAAGAGTTGACTCATTGGAAAAGACTCTGATGCTGGGAGGGATTGGGGGCAGGAAGAGAAGGGGATGACAGAGGATGAGATGTCTGGATGGCATCACTGACTCAATGGACATGAATCTAAGTGAACTCCAGGAGTTGGTGCTGGACAGGGAGGCCTGGCATGCTGCAATTCATGGGGTCGCAAAGAGTCGGACACGACTGAGCTACTGAACTGAACTGATGTATAGGATCATGTCATCTGCAAACAGCGAGAGTTTTACTTCTTCTTTTCCAATTTCAATTCCTTTTATTTCTTTTTCTGCTCTGATTACTCAGTGGCTAAAACTTCCAAAACTATGTTGAATAGTAGTGGTGAGAGTAGGCACCCTTGTCTTGTTCCTGACTTTAGGGGAAATGCTTTCAATTGCTCACCATTGAGGACAATGTTTGATATCTGTTTATAATATATGGCTTTTAATATGTTGAGGTATGTTCCTTCTATGCCTGTTTTCTGGAGGGTTTTTTTTTTTAATCATAAATGGATGTCAGATTTTGTCAAGGACTTTCTCTGCGTCTATTGAGATAATCATACAGTTTTTATCTTTCAATTTGTTAATAGTGTACCACACTGATTGATTTGTGAATATTGCAGAATCCTTGCATCCCTGGGATGAAGCCCACCTCGTCATGATGTAAGATCTTTTTAATATGTTGTTGAATTCTATTTGCTAGAATTTTGTTGAGGATTTTCACATCTATGTCCATCAGTGATATGGGTCTGTAGTTTTCTTTTTTTGTGGCATTTTTCTCTGGTTTTGGTATTAGGGTGATGGTGGCCTCGTAGAATGAATTTTCCAGTTTATCTTCCTCTGCAGTTTTCTGGACGAGCTGGAGTAGAATAGGTGTTAGTTCTTTTATAAATTTTGGGAGTGGCGGCTGTGTGGCATGGGAGTCAGAGCTACTGTGAGGAGATACCCCAAGTCCAAGGGCAGAGAAACCCCAGCAAGATGGTAGGCACTGGAGAGGCAGCTACATGGTGACTGTGCATTACTGGAGTGACTCTGAGGACATACCCCACATCCGAGGACAAAGAAGACCCAGCAAGATGGTAGGCATGGGAGTGGAAGCTGTGTGGTGCTGGAGCAACCATGAGGAGACAACCCACATCCAAGAGCAAAGGAGAAGCCCCAGCAAGATGGTAGGAGAGGTGAAATCAGGTTTAAAATCAAACCCCATCCCACTAGAAATGCTCAGAGGGCTCAAACAAACCTTGTGAGCTCCAGGACCCAGAGACCCCACAGAGACTGAGATAGAACTGTGTTTTAGTATCTCCTGTGGAGGTTCAGGTAAGCAATGGACTGCCGCAGAGGCAGGGGCTCTGAGTTCAGCAGACTTGGGTATGGCTGTCTGTAGCAGACTTGGGTATGGCATAAGCCCTCTTGGAGGAGGTCACCATTAACCCCACCATAGAGGCATCAGAACTTTCATAGGACTGGGAAACAGACTTTGGGTGGGCAAAAACAGAGCCTTGTGCACACCAGGATCCAGGAGAAAGGAGGAGTGACCCCACAAGAGACTAACCCAGACTTGCCCGTAGGAGTCCAGGAGTCTCCAGTGGAGGCGTGGGTCAGAGGTGGCTTGCTGCAGGGCTGGGGGCACTGAGTGTAGCAGTGCATGTATGGGACCTTTTGACCAGGCGGCCATTATCTCCATTACCTCCACCATAGTTTGCTGCTAAGTCACTTCAATCGTCTCCGACTCTGTGTGATCCCACAGACGGCAGCCCACCAGGCTCCCCCGTTCCTGGGATTCTCCAGGCAAGAACACTGGAGTGAGTGGCTTGCCATTTCCTTCTCCAATGCATGAAACAGAGAAGTCAAAGTGAAGTTGCTCAGTTATGTCCGAATCTCAGCACGTCATGGACTGCAGCCTACCAGGCTCCTCCATCCATGGGATTTTCCAGGCAAGAGTACTGGAGTGGGGTGCCATTGCCTTCTCTGGCCTCCATAGTTTGGCACCAGGTAAATAACAGGGAGGGAACACAACCCCACCCATCAACAGGAAATTGGATTAAAGATTTACTGAACATAGCCCTGCCCATCAGAACAAGACCTAGTTTCCCCCTCATTGAGTCTCTCCTAACAGGAAGCTTCCATAAGCTTCTTATCCTTCTCCATCAGAGGGCAGACAGACTGAAAATCACAGACACAGGAAACTAACCAATCTGATCACATGGACTACAGCCTTGTCTAACTCAATGAAATTATGAGCCATGCTGTGTAGAGCCACCCAAGACAGACAGGTCATGGCAGAGAGATCTGACAAAACATGGTCCATTGGAGAAGAGAATGGCAAACCACTTCAGTATTCTTGCCTTGTGAACCCCACAAAAAGTATGAAAAGGCAAAAAGATAGGACACGGAAAGATAAACTCCCCAGGTCAGTAGGTGCCCCATATGCTACTAGAGATGAGTGGAGAAATAACTCCAGAAAGAATAAAGAGACGGGGGCAAAGCAAAAACAACACCCAGTTGTGGATGCAACATGATATGGAAATAAAGTCCAGTACCGTAAAGAGCAATATTGCATAAGAACCTGGAATGTTATGTCCATGAATCAAGGTACATTCAGTTCAGTTAAGTTCAGTCACTCAGTCATGTCCGATTCTTTGTGACCCATTGAATGGCAGCACGCCAGGCCTCCCTGTCCATCACCAACACCCAGAGTCTACCCAAACCCATGTCCATTGAGTTGGTGTTGCTATCCAATCACTCATCCTCTGTTGTCCCCATTTTTGCCTGTCGTCAACCTTTCCAGCATCAGGGTCTTATCAAATGAGTCAGCTCTTTGCATCAGGTGGCCAAAGTATTGGAGTTTCAGCTTCAACATCAGTCCTTTCAATGAACACCCAGGACTGATCTCCTTTAGGATGGACTGGTGGGATCTCCTTGCAGTCCAGGGGACTCTCCAGAGTCTTCTCCAACACCACAGTTCAAAAGCATCAATTCTTCTGCACTCAGCTTGCCTTATAGTTCAATTGTCACATCCAAACATGACTACTGGAAAAACCGTAGCCTTGACTAGACAGACCGTTGTTGACAAACTAATGTCTCTCTCTCTGCTTCTTACTATGTTGTCTAGGTTGGTCATAACTTTCCTTCTAAGGAGTAAGCGTCTTTTAATTTCATGGCTGCAATCACCATCTGTAGTGATTTTAGAGCCCCAAAAATGAAGTCAGCCACTGTTGCCACCGTTTCCCCATCTATTTACCGCAAAGAGATGGGACCAGATGCCACGATCTTTGTTTTCTGAATTTTGAGCTTTAAGCCAACTTTATCACTTTCCTCTTTCATTTTCATCAAGAGGCTCTTTAGTTCTTCTTCACTTTCTGTCATAAGGGTGGTATCATCTGCATATCTGAGGTTGTTGATATTTCTCACAGCAATCTTGATTCTAGCTTGTGTTTCCTCCAGCCCAGCATTTCTCATGATGTACTCTGCATGTAAGTTAAATAAGCAGGGTGACAATATACAGCCTTGACGTATTCCTTTTCCTATTTGGAACCAGTCTGTTGTTTCATGTTCAGTTCTAACTGTTGCTTCCTGACCAGCATACAAGTTTCTCAAGAGGCAGGTCAGGTGGTCTGGTATTCCCGTCTCTTTCACAATTTTCCATAGTTTATTGTGACCCACATAGTCAGAGGCTTTGGCGTAGTCAATAAAGCAGAAGTAGATGTTTTTCTGCAACTCTCTTGCTTTTTCAATGATCCAGTGTATATTGGCAATTTGATCTCTGGTTGCTCTGCCTTTTCTAAAACCAGCTTGAACATCTGGAACTTCACCGTTCACATACTGCTGAAGCTTGGCTTGGAGAATTATGAGCATTACTTTTCTAGCATGTGAGATGAGTGCAACTGTGTGATAGTTTGAGCATTTTTTGGCATTGGTTTTCTTTGAGATCGAAGTGAAAAGTGACCTTTCCCATTTCTGTGGCCACTGCTGAGCTTTTGAAATTTGCTACATATTGGGTGCAGCAATTTCACAGCATCATCATTTAGAATTTGAATAGCTCAACTGGAATTCCATTGCCTCCACTAGCTTTGTTCATAATGATGCTTCCTAAGTCCCATTGACTTCACATTCCAGGATGTCTAGCTCTTGGTGAGTATGAGTGATCACACCATTGTGGGTATCTGGGTCGTGAAGATTTCCTTTTGTACAATTCTGTGTATCCTTGCTACCACTTCTTAATATCTTCTGCTTCTCTTATGCCCATACCATTTCTTTCCTTTATTGAACCTATCCTTGCATGAAATGTTCCCTTGGTATCTCTAATTTTCTTGGAGAGATCTCTAGTCTTTCCCATTCTATTGTTTTCCTCTATTTCTTTGCATTGATCATTGAGGAAGGTTTTCTTATCTCTCCTTTCTATTCTCTGGAACTCTGTATTCAAATGGGTTATCTTTCCTTTTCTCCTTTGCTTTCACTTCTATTCTTTTCACAGCAATTTGTAAGGCTTCCTGAGACAGACAATTTGCTTTTTTGCATTTCTTTTTCTTGGGGATGGTCTTGATTCATCTCTCCTGTACAATGTCATGAACCTCCGTACATAGTTCATCAGGCACTCTGTCTATTAGATCTAGTCCCTTAAATCTATTAGTCATTTCCACTGCACAATAATAAGGGATTTGATTTAGGTCATACCTGAATGGTCTAGTGGTTTTCCTGACTTTCTTCAATTTACGTCTGAATTTGGCAATAGGGAGTTCACGATCAGAGCCACAGTCAGCTCCCGGTCTTGTTTTTGCTGACTGTATAGAGCTTCTCCATCTTTGGCTGCAAAGAATATAATCAATCTGATTTTGGTGCTGACCATCAGGTGATGTCCATGTGTCGAGTCTTCTCTTGTGTTGTTGGAAGAGGGTATTTGCTATGACCAGTACGTTCTCTAGGCAGAAATCTATTAGCCTTTGCCCTACTTCATTCCATATTCCAAGGCCAAATTTGCCTGTTACTCCAGGTATTTCTTGACTTCCTACTTTTGCATTCCAGTCCCCTATAATGAAAGGACATCTTTTTTGGGTGTTAGTTCTAGAAGATCTTGTAGCTCTTCATAGAACCATTCAAATTCAGCATCTTCAGCATTACTGGTTAGGGCATAGACTTGGATTACTGTGACATTGAATGGTTTGCCTTGGAAATGAACAGCGATCATTCTGTCATTTTTGAGATTGCATCCAAGTACTGCATTTCTTTGTTGGTTCAGTTCAGTTCAGTTTAGTCGCTCAGTAGTGTCTGACTCTTCGCAACCCCATGAATCGCAGATTGCCAGGCCTCCCTGTCAATCACCAACTCCTGGAGTTCACTCAAACTCACGTCCATTGAGTCAGTGATGCCATCCAGCCATCTCATCCTCTGTTGTCCCCTTCTCCTCCTGCCCCCAATCCCTCCCAGCATCAGAGTCTTTTCCAATGAGTCAACTCTTCGTATGAGGTGGCCAAAGTACTGGAGTTTCAGCTTTAGCATCATTCTCTCCAAAGAAATCCCAGGGCTGATCTCCTTTAGTATGGACTGGTTGGATATCCTTGCAGTCCAAGGGACTCTCAAGAATCTTCTCCAACACCACAGTATTGACCATCAAACAGACTCCTTTGTTGACTATGATGGCTATTCCATTTCTTCTAAGGGATTCCTGCCCACAGTAGTAGATATAATGGTCCTCTGAGTTAAATTCACCCATTCGAGTCCAGTTCACTGATTCCTAGAATGTTGATGTTCACTCTTGCCATCTCCTATTTGACCACTTCCAATTTGCCTTGATTCATGGACCTGACATTCCAGGTTCCTATGCAATATTGCTTTTTACAGCATCAGACCTTGCTTCTGTCACTAGTCCCATCCACAACTGGGTGTTGTTTTTGCTTTGGCTCCATCTCTTCATTCTTTCTGGAGTTATTTCTCCACTGATCTCCAGTAGCATATTGGGCACATACCAACCTGGGGAGTTCATCTTTCAGTGTCTTATCTTTTTGCCTTTTCATACTGTTCATGGGGTTCTCAAGGCAAGAATAGTGAAGTTGTTTGCCATTCCCTTCTCCAGTGGACCACTTTTTGTCAGATCTCTCCACCATGAGCCAACAATCTTGGGTGGCCCCACATAGCATGGCTTAGTTTCATTGAGTTAGACAAGGCTGTGGTCCATCCGATCAGATTGGCTAGTTGTCTGTGATTGTGGTTTCAGTCTGTCTGGCCACTGATGCCCTCTCTCAGTGCCTACCATCTTACTTTGGTTTCTCTTACCTTGGACTTGGGGTATCTCTTCACAGCTGCTCCAGCAAAGCACAGCTGCTGCTCCTTACTTTGGACATGGGTATCTCCTCTCAAGGTAGATTGGAAGTGGTCAAACAGGAGATGGCAAGAGTGAACATCAAGAGTTTTGGAATCAGTGAACTAAAATGAACTGGAATTGGTGAATTTAACTCAGAGGACCATTATATCAACTATTGTGGGCAAGAATCCCTTAGAACAAATTCAGTAGCCAACGTAGTCAAAAAAAGAGTCCTAAATGCAGTACTTAGATGCAATCTCAAAAATGACAGAATGATCTCCGTTCATTTTCAATGCAAACCATTCAGTATCACAGTAATCCAAGTCTATGCCCTGACCAGTAATACTGAAGAAGCTGAAGTTGAACAGTTCTATGAAGACCTACAAGATCTTCTAGAACTAACACCCAAAAAAGATGACCTATTCTTTATACAGGACTGGAATGCAAAAGTATGAAGTCAAGATATACCTGGAGTAACAGGCAAATTTAACCTTGGAGTACAGAATGATGCAGGGAAAAAGCTAATAGAGTTGTGCCAAGAAAACAAATTGGAGGGACATAGCAAACACTGTCTTCCAACAACACAAGAGAAGACCATACCCAGACATTGCCAGATGGTCAACACCAAAATCAGATTGATTACATTCTTTGCAGTCAGATGGAGAAGCTCTATACAGTCAGCAAAAGCAAGATCAGGAGCTGACTGTGGCACAGACCGTGAACTCCTGATTGCCAAATGCAGACTTAAATTGAAGACAGTTGGGAAAACCACTAGACCATTCAGGAATGACATAAATCAAACCCCTTAAGATTATACAGTGGAAGTGACAAATAGATTCAAGGGATTAGATCTGTTAGACAGAGTGCCTGAAGAACTATGGACAGAGGTTCAAGACATTGTACAGGAGGCAGGGATCAAGACCATCCCCCCAAAAAGAAATGTAAAAATGTAAAATGGTTGTCTGAGGAGGCCTTACAAATAGCTTTGAATGGAAGAGAAGAGAAAGGCAGAGGTGAAAAGGAAAGACATGCCCAGTTGAATGCAGAGTTCCAAAGAAAGACCAAGGAGAGATAAGAAAGCCTTCCTCAGCAATCAATGTAAAGTAGCAGAAAACAATAGAATGTGAAAGACTAGAAATCTCTCCAAGAAAATTAGAGATACCAAGGGAACATTTCATGCAAAGATGGGCTCAATAAAAGACAGAAATGGTATGGACATAAAAGAAGCAGAAGATACTAAGAAGAGGTGGCAAGAATACACAGAAGAACTGTGCAAAAAGAAATCTTCATGACCCAGATACCCACAATGGTGTGATCACTCACACTCACCTAGAGCCAGACATCCTGGAATGTGAAGTCAAGTGGGACTTAGGAAGCATCACTATGAACAAAGCTAGTGGAGGCAATGGAATTCCAGTTGAGCTATTTCAAATCCTAAAAGATGATGTTGTGAAATTGCTGAACTCAATATGTAGCAAATTTCGAAAGCTCAGCAGTGGCCACAGAAATGGAAAAGGTCACTTTTCATTCCAATCCCAAAGAAAACCAATGCCAAATAACGTTCAGACTACCACACAATTGCACTCATCTCACACACTAGCAAAGTAATGCTCAGAATTCTCCAAGCCTGGCTTCAACAGTACATGAACTGAAACTTCCAGATGTTCAACCTGGATTTAGAAAAGGCAGAGGAATCAGAGATCAAATTGCCAACATCCACTGGATCATCAAAAAGGTAAGAGTTCCAGAAAAACATCTATTTCTGCTTTATTGACTATGCCAAAGTCTCCGACTAGGTGGACTTAGTCAAACTCTGAAAAATTTTTACATAGATGGGAATACCAGACCACTTTACCTGCCTCCTGAGAAATCTGTATGCAGGTGAGGAAGCAAAAGTTGGAATTGGATATGGAACAACAGACTGGTTTCAAATAGGGAAAGGAGTATGTCAAGTCTGTATATTGTCACCATGCTTATTTAACTTATATGCAAAGTACATCATGAGAAATGCTGGGCTGGATATCAATAACCTCAGACATGCAGATGATACCATCCTTATTGCAGAAGGCAAGGAAGAACTAAAGAGCTTCTTGAAAGTGAAAGAGGAAAGTGAAAAAGTTGGCTTAAAACTCAACATTCAGAAAACTATAATCATGGAATCTGGTTCCATCACTTCATAGCAAACAGATGGTGAAACAGTAGAAACAGTGACAGACTTTATTTTTGGGGGGCCCCAAAATTACTGCAGATGGTGAATACAGCCATAAAGTTAAACAGCACTTGCTTCTTGGAAGAAAAGATATGACCAACCTAAATAGGATATTAAAAAGCAGAGACATTACTTTGCCAATAAAGGTCCGCCTGGTCCAAGCTATCATATTTCCAGTAGTCATGTACAGATGTGAGAGTTGGACTATAAAGAGAGCTGAGAGCTGAAGAATTGATGCTTTTGAACTGTGGTGTTGGAGAAGACTCTTGAGAGGCCCGTGGACTGCAAGGAGATTGAACCAGTCCATCCGAAAGGAAATCAGTTCTGAATATTCATTGAAAGGACTGATGTTGAAGCTGAAACTCCAATATTTTAGCCAGCTGATGCAAAGAACTAACTCATTTGAAAAGACCCTGATTCTGGGAAAGATTGAAGGCGAGTAGATAAGGGGACGACAGAGGATGACATGGTTGGATGGTATCACCAACTCAATGGACATGAGTTTGAGTAAACTCTGGGAGTTGGTGATGGATAGGGAGGCCTGGCATGCTGCAGTCTATGGGGTCTCAAAGAGTCGGACACGGCTGAGCGACTGAATTGACTGACGAAATTTTTGGTAGAATTCATCTGTGAAGCTATCTGGTCCTGGGAGTTTGCTTGTTGGAAGATTTTTTTTATTACAGTTTTGATTTCCATGCTTCTGATGGTTCTGTTAAGATTTTGTATTTGTTCCTGGTTCACTTTCGGAAGGTTATACTTTAAGAATTTGTCCATTTCTTCCAAGTTGTTCATTTTATTGGCATTTAGTTGCTGACAGTAGTCTCTTATGATCCTTTGTATTTCTGTGTTGTCTGTTGTGATTTCTCATTTTCATTTCTAATTTTGTTGATATGATTCTTCTCCCTTATTTCTTGATGAGTCTGCCTAATGGTTTGTCTATTTTTTTAATCTTCTCAAAGAATCAACTTTTCGTTTTGCTGATTTTTCCTTTAGTCTCCTTTGTTTCTTTTTCATTTATTTCTGCCCTAATTTTTATGATTTCTTTCCTTCTATAACCCTGGGGTTCATCATTTCTTCTTTTTCTAGTTGCTTTAGGTGTAGTGTTAGGTTATTTATTTGATTTTTTTCTTGTTTCTTGAGGTAATCTTGTATTGCTATGAACCTTCCACTTAGCACTGCTTTTACTGAATCCCATAGGTTTTGGGTTGTTATGTTTTCATTTACTTCTATGCATTTTTTAATTTCTTTTGTGATTTGTTGGTTATTCAGAAGTGTGTTGTTTAGCCTCCATATGTTTGTATTTTTAATAGTTTTTTCTCCCTGTAATTGACATCTAATCTTACTGCATTGTGATCAGAAAAGATGGTTGAAATTTATTTCAAATTTTGAATTTACCTGGGCCAGATTTATGGCCCAGGATGTGATCTATCCTGGAGAATGTTCCGTGTGCACTTGAGAAAAAGGTGAAATTCATTGCTTTGTGGTGAAATGTCCTATAGATATCAATTAGGTCTAACTGGTCCATTGTATCATTTAAAGTTTGTGTTTCCTTGACAATTTTCTGTTTGGTTGATCTCTCCATAGGTGTGAGTGGGGTATTAAAGTCTCCCACTATTATTGTGTTACTGTTAATTTCCCCTTTCATACTTGTTAGCATTTGCATTACATATTGTGGTGCACCTATGTTGGGTGCATATATATTTAATTATATCTTCTTCTTGGAGTGGTCCTTTGATCATTATATAGTGTCCTTCTTTGTCTCTTTTCACAGCCTTTATTTCAAAGTCTACTTTATCTGATATGAGTATTGCTACTCCTGCTTCCTTTTAGTCTTCATTTGTGTGAAATATCTTTTTCTAGCCCTTCACTTTCAGTCTGAATGTGTCCCTTGTTTTGAGGTGGTTCTTTGTAGACAGCATATATAGGGTTCTTGTTTTAGTATCCATTCAGCCAGTCTTTGATTTTTGGTTGGGGCATTCAACCCATTTACATTTAAGGTAATTATTGATAAGTATTATTCTGTTGCCATTTACTTTGCTGTTTTGAGTTCGAGTTTATACACCCTTTCTGTGTTTCCTGTCTAGAGAAGATCCTTTAGCATTTGTTGACAGGCTGGTTTGGTGGTGCTGAATTCTCTCAGGTTTTGGTTTTCTATAAAGCTTTTGATTTCTCCTTCATATTTGAATGAGATTCTTGCTGGGTATAGTAATCTGGGTTGTAGGTTTTTCTCCTTCATCACTTTAAGTATGTCCTGCCATTCCTTTCTGGCATGAAGAGTTTCTACTAAAAAAAAAAAAGAAAGAAAGAAAGATCAGCTATTATCCTTATGGGGATCCCCTTGTGGATTATTTGTTGCTTTTCCCTTGCTGCTTTTAATATTTGCTCTTTGTGTTTGATCTTCATTAATTTGATTAATATGTGCATTGGGGTGTTTCACCTTGGGTTTACCTTGTTTGGGACTCTCAGTGTTTCTTGGAATTGGGCGGCTATTTCCTTCCTTATTTTAGGGAAGTTTTCAACTATTATCTCCTCAATTATTTTCTGATGACCTTTCTTTTTGTCTTCTTCTTCTGGGACTCCTATGATTTGAATGTTGAGGCATTTAATATTGTCCCAGAGGTCTCTGAGGTTGTCCTCATTTCTTTTCATTTTTTTCTCTTCTTTCCTCTCTGCTTCATTTATTTCCACCTTTCTATCTCCCACCTCACTTATCCCATCTTCTGCCTCAGTTATTCTACTGTTGGTTCTCTCCAGAGTGATTTTGATCTCAGTTATTGCATTATTCATTATTGATTGACTCACTTTTTATTTCTTCTAGGTCCTTGTTAAATATTTCTTGCATTTTCTCATTCCTTGTGTCTAGTCTATTTATCTATAACTCCATTTTGTTTTCAAGATTTTGGATCATCTTAATGATCATTCTGAATTCTTGTTCAGGTAGACTCTCTGTCTCCTCCTCTTTTGTTTGGTTTGGTGAACATTTGTCATGTCCTTTTACCTGCTGAATATTTCTCTGTCTCTTCATTTTGTTTAGCTTGCTGTGTTTGGGGTTGATTTTCTGTATGCTGGAAGTTTGTGGTTCCTCTTTATTGTAGAGATTGCTCACTGTGGGTGGGGTTGAACTAGTGGCTTGTCAAGGTTTCCTAGTTAGGGAAGCTTGTTTCTGTGTTCTGGTGGGTGAAGCTGGATCTCTTCTCCTTGGAATGCAATGAAGTGTCCAGTAGTGAGTTTTTGGGTATCTGTGGGTTTGGTGTGACTTTGGGCAGCCTGTATTTTAATACTCAGGGCTGTGTTTCTGAGTTGTTGGAGAATTAGCCTTATATGTCTTGCTCTGGAACTTGTTGGCTCTTGTGTGGAGCTTGGTTTCAGTGTAAGTATGGAGGCTTTTGGATGAGCTCTTGTTAATTAATGTTACCAGGAATCAGGAGTTTTCTGGCCTTCTCAAGTTTGGGATTTAAGTCCCCACCTCTGGCTTTCTGTCCTATTCTTACAGTAGCCTCAAAACTTCTCCATCCATACAGCACCAATGACAAAACATCTAGGTTAATGGTGAAAAGAGTCTCCACAGTGAGGGACACTCAGAGAGGTTCACAGAGTTACATGGAGAAGAGAAGAGTGAGGAGGGAGATAGAGGTGACCAGGGGGAGAAGAGGAGGAGTCAAAAGGGGAGAGAGCAATCTAGCCAGTAATCAATTCCCTACGTGCTCTCCATAGTCTGGAACACACAAAGAGGTCCACAGAGTTACATAGAGAAGAGAAGAGGGAGGAGGGTGATAGAGGTAACCAGGAGGAGAATAGGGGCAGTCAAAAGGGCAGAAACCAATCTAGCCAGTAATCAATTCCTTAAGTGTTCTCCACAGCTCGGAAAACCCAGAGAGATTCACAGAGTTAAGTGGAGAAAAGAGGGGGAAGGAGGAGATAGAGGTGAGCTGGGGGAGAAAAGGGAGTGTCAAAAGGAGACAGAGCAATCAAGCTAGTAATCACACCCCTAAGTGAAAATGGAACTGAAGACTAGATTCTTGAAGGTACAAAGTTGATAATAAATATCAAAAAGCTAAGATTAAAAATCTAGAGTAGAGGTTAGACTCTCAAAAATACAGTATTAAAAATACAAAACAAAGTCGATTACAATATTTATAAATATATATATGAAATTTGCTTTAAAAATAAGGTCTTTTTTAGCAGTAATAGTAGGTTATAAAAGTGAAAGTTAAAAGAGTAATAAAGAACTTAAAAAATTTTTTAAGAGTTAAAAAATGATAATAGTAAATATATATCTAGGAATTTCTCTGGAGCTGTTGTGGGCAATGTGGGGCCAGTTCAGTTTCAGATAGTTCCTTGTTCCAGCTTGTACTTCTTCTCAAGGTCTATAGGCCCCTTCCAATGCTTAGTCAATCTTAACTACAGAATTTTAGTCTGTTGCTCCTGTCATTTCCAGAGCAGTTCCCTCTTCTTTGTTTATTTTGGCTTCCTCTGTTTGCAAGTCTCTTCAGTGTCTCATATCCACCCTGACAGAAGGGGATGAAGGTGGTCACTTATTTAGGCTCACTTGTTCAGTTGTGTTGTGGAGAGGGAGGAGCTGCAAAGAGATATCACTGGCATGTGTGAAAAGTGCTCGCAGTTTATGGGCCACACTGGGTTTGCCCCAGCTCATGGCAGCATGTGCTTTCCTGGTGTACATTGCTCAGGCTCCATGTTGCCCTGCAGGGGTACTGTCCAAGGTGTGCCCTACATTTTGTGCACTTCCGAGTCTAAGCTGCTCAGGTTGAAGATTTCAGGTACTCTGCAAGGGCAGAGTCGATTGGGCATGTGTTTTGTGCCCTCCCAGGCCCAAGCAGCTCAGGTGACCAAGTGTTTGGCAAAAGCACTATCCCAGGTGGTCCAAGCATCTTAATCACCTCCCTAGACCCGGCCACTCAGTTTCCTGGGTGCACCAGGAGAGCACTATCTCAGTCGTGCCACGTATCTCCTCAGCAGAGCTGATCTCAGGCTGCAACCCTCTTGGCAGATGTCAACCATCCAGTATCCCAGGAAGATGTGGTTAGCAACTGGGAGCCTGCTCACAGTTTGGTGGAAGATGCAGGTCTGAGGCTGAGATTGCCCCTTGCCTTCTGGCTCTGGCTGTGGCACACTTGCCTCTCTGCCTCTAGCTGGGTGGAGGGGTCTGTACACACCTGGATAGCTCTCCTTTGATATTCACTCATTCCTTTGTTCTGTGAGCGAGCCAGGCTGTGCGTTAGGTTAGAGCCTTTCATGGGAAAGTTCTTTTATTTTCCTCTCTCTCTGGCTATCCCACAGTTTGGGTTGCTATCCCACATTAGGTCCCTCAGATTGTCCTCAAGGCATTCAGACCTGGTCCTTTACCCTAAGCATGCAATCTGTGCCTCCCTATCCAGTCCCTGCTCACTGGTGGCAGATGCTAGTGTCTGGGCTAGTTCTCCACTGGGAGCTGCAGTTAGGCACCTATTCTGTGTGTGTTTGTTTTCCTTTTTCACTCCTGGTTATGTTGCCCTCTGAGATTCCAAAACTCCCTAAAGACCCACTGGTGAGAGGGTTTCCTGCTGTTTGGAAACTTCTCCTTCACAACTCCCTCCCTAGGACAGGTCTCTGTCCCTAACTCTTTTGTCTCTCTTTTCATCTTTTATATTTTGTCCTACCTCCTTTTGAAGAGAATGGGTTGCCTTTCTGTGTGTCTGGTGTCTTCTGCCAGCATTCAGAAGTTGTTTTGTGGAAGTTGCTCAACATTCAAATGATCTTTTGATGAATTTGTGGGGGAGAAAGTGGTCTCTCCAGCCTATTCCTCCACCATCTTGGGACCACCGGTCCAGTGACTTTTAAAGTGATTATTAATAGGTATGTACTTATTGCCATTTTGTTACTTGTCTTTGTTTTTTTGTAGTTTGTTCTTTTCTTCTTTTAGTTTCTCCTCTTGCAGTCTGATGATTTTCTTTAATTATTTTATCTTCTTTTGTACCCATTTCTTGTGTGTCTTTTATAGGTGTTTGATTTGTGATTACCACTGTATTCCTATGTGTTGACCTATAGCTACATCAACTTTTTAAAAGCTGATCATTTAAGTTCAAACATTACACAAGACAGACATTTGTACTGCCCTCCATATTTGTGTTTTTGAGGTCATATTTTACATATTCATGCCTATCCCTAAATTGTTCTGTAGTTATAGTTGCTTTTAATAACATATGTCTTTTAGCCTTCATGTTAGCTTATATAAACAGTTTATCTATTGCCTTTACTATAAATTTGCCTTTGCCAGTGAGATTTTTCCCTTCCTATTATTTAATATTTCTTGTGGTAGCCTTTTCCTTTTCACTTAAAGAAGACCCTTTAACACTTGCAAGTTTGGTTTAGTGTTGATGAGCTCTGTTTTAGTTTTTGCTTGTCTGAGAAACTCTGTCTCTCCTTCAGTTCTAAATGATAATCTTACTGGGTCAAGTATCTTACTTTGCAGGTTTTTCCCTTTCAGCATTTTAAATACATCATGGCCTTCCCTTCTGGCCGACAGTTTCTGCAGAAAAATAAGCTGATAGCCGTATGAGTATTCTCTTACATATGACTTTTTTTTTCCTCTCTTGCCTTTAGAATGCTCTCTTTATCACTGTTTCCATTTTAATTACATGTTGTGGTGTGCACTGGCACATGGATTATTAATCAATCCTCATGAAGACATACCATTTGTGAAATTTTAGAATACAAATATAAAGAACATTCTAAAATTACAGAAAGAAATCTTAATGTAATAGAAGCCAGAAATTATACAGTGCCAGGAAAAAGTGGAACAATATTTTCAATATTCTAAGAAAAAGATAACTTTCAATATAAAATTCTCCATTTAACTGAATAATATATAAGATATGATGATAGAATAATATCAATTTAAGATATGTAAGCATCCAAAAACATACCTTTCAAAGACTGTTTAGGAGTTCCAAGGAGGTTTACTTCGGTAAACATAGAGAAGGACTTGGATCTGAAAAGAGCAATAACACAGAAACTCTCAGGATGACAGTTTGAAGCAAGACAAAAAGTCAGTACCAATTCCAAAAAAACTAAGAGATAAAAAAAGGAATGCCACAAAGATTAAAGTAATAATAATGATGATGATAACAATAATAAAATAGGAAAGGCAGATCTAATACGTGTGTATATTTGGAAAATCTGTTGACAGATCTATTCAAAACTTAGGGGGAAATAACATTATCTTAATGGAAAACCCAAATTTTACATAATAAAATAATTATTGCATCTAAAAAAACATTTGTATGTCAAAGAAAAAATAATTATAGGGTACCACATGGCTTATTGAGGAATTATATTTTCATAGTCATAATAATACAAATTTTTTATTTGACCAAATAAAGACTAAAATTTTTATTTAATAATAATTATGATATAACTATAACAGAAAATGGTATAAGATAAAAGAGAATTTACCCCTCAGCTCTAACAATCAAAGTCAATAATGCCTCAATTTAATAATTTATGAAATGAAATTTTAAGTATGATATATAGAAATGTGTTTAAAGTACCAAAAGAAATGGCCTCGAGATAAGGAAGTGGCTGCCTCTGAGAAATGGATTAGAATAATGGAGCAGGATATTGCTGCTTTTTGTTCACATTAATTGACAATTCAAAAATATGCATGTAATACATTAATAAAATATAAAATTAATTGGGAGTAGGATGAATTATATATTTAACTGATGTCAATGATTATTCATAATTTTACTTTGTTGAGGTTTTTAATTGTGGACATTGAAATATCTTAAGAAAATTCTCTGTCAGGCATATGGTTTTTCTATTGTCACATGTTTTCTCATCTGAAACATTCTCTTCTTGTCCTTCAGAAAAGAACAAATTAACTACACAAATCAATATGTATTTTATTTTGAGGGTTTAATGTTTGAAAGATATTTCAGATCAAATTGATTTTTCTAATTTGTAGGTAACTTGGCTTTGTTTGGCTCGTTGATGTGTAGTATATTTTGCCTTTAGTATTTCTATTATATCTAAAATCCTTGACATTTTCAGAAATGTGTGCTGCCTGTATCTAAGTATTGCTCTCTTTTCTTTAATTTTCCTTAGCACATTGTGAACTTTGGTCAGATGCAGGTTCAGGAGTGGCACACAAATAGCACTCTCCTATTTTCCAAGCCCAGCTGTATGTCTATACTATGTTAATTGCTTACAGTGATCATAAATAAGGTGGCAAAAGTGGATAGATACCTGTGGGTTTTTCAGAATCTTATTCATAAGGATGGGAAAACTTAATTTTCTGTATTGGCAGTTCTGTCTTGCTGATGATTCATTATCTAAAGCATAAATATAGTTATGCATTTCCTAGTTGCTCAAATAAGACTCTTTGCTGGCTTTTTATTCCTTCCCTCCCCTTTAGTTACCAGTTCCCTCATTTTTCACTCTCTCCCTTTTTTACATATACTCTCCCCTTTCACGATATACACACACACAGATAACCTTGATTCCAGCAGTGTGGAAAGAGGTAAGAGCACAACTTAAAGGAAATCTATAATGACTTTCTATAATGAGAACAATACTCTTGAAAAAATTACTTGAGAAAGCACTTCCTAATTTATCTTTTTGATAAAATTATAAGAATAGAATTACTTTTAAAAGATGGATATAAATTCATAAAATTATGTATATAGATGTTGATAATAATTTGAGATATCATGGAAAACAAGTAGAAAATTCTATTCAAATCAGAGAACATCATTTTAAAATGCTAGAAAGAATTACTCTAGAAATTACAGTTCTATAAGCTTAATTTTAGTATCAGGGAAATGCTAACATAATGCAGTAAAAATCTTATTAATTCTTAACACAGGGGACCAGAGAAAGAAAAAAACACAGAATTGCAATTAGCTTGCTTGAGATTATCTAAATTTTTTTATTAAAGTAACAGAGCATCTAGATATCTAGGGACTCACAGTCCTCTTGCCATCCTACATAAACCAATATCACATTAATAAGGTTTCCTGTTAACATAAAAGCAAAGTTTCAAATTCATGGAAGAAAATGGCATGCTGGGTAACATGCCTTTTTGAAGAAAACAATTCCTGTAAGTATAAGAAATACGATTTTGTAATAGGCCTAAATCATTGTACAGTTATGTACAAAATACCTCATAACAAAATGAAATTATCTGAAGTGCATTTAGAAGAAATATCTAAAACTACAAAGCATTCTAGCAATAAGCAGTGATGATCTAACCCCCCAAAATTTGCTGAGTATCTTATAGTGACACTCTACAACATGCTTAGAGAAACAGTCACAAGAAGAAAATCATTATGTTCATTGGATCCAAATGCCTGATCCTAATTAAGGATTAAAGGAATGGCACACACACACAAAAAAGAAGAAACAAGGATGATAGTTAGGGGTTAATATTTCATAGTAAGTACCTGATTCTCAAAATCTTACATAGGAGCCTCACTATGATACACTAAAGAATCATTGAGGTAATTTTATTAGAACACAGAGGGAAGTCATGTGATTAAAAAAAAAACAGATGTAAAACCCAAAGACTACTGTTTTAAGTGTACTTTATATGGCTGAAAAATAGATAAAAACACACTGGAATCAAAAGTCTAGGTTCACTTAATAAAAATTAGAACATGAGAGTAGGGTCAATTAAAAAAAACTAACTCCTCAAAATGAATAGGGACATACAAATTGATTACTTTTTTAATTTAATAATTTGAGAGCTACACTTAAAACTCATATTGAAACATGAATTTTATAATTTATTACCAATACAATTTTTTAAATATCTCAATTTTTCTAACATGTTATGGAAGCTATAGGAAAGCAAATTATGGCCTATAACTCTGCTAATCCTAAAACAGTAGCCATTAGCCACATGTGTCCATTGAGTACCTGAAGTGTAAGAAAAGTCCAAATAGATTGTTGAGGGTATAAAATGCTTACTGCATTTCATACTTTGTACAAAAAATAATGTAAAATGTCTTACATGCAATTTGCATGTAGATTATATGTTGAAGTGAGAATATTTTTGATATATTGGGTTCAATAAAATAAAATATTAAGATTTACTTTACCATTTTCATAGACTTATTGTATGATTCAGCAATCATGCTCCTAAGGATTTCTCCAACTAAATCAAAAACTTAGGTCCACACAGGAACATCAACACATATGTTTCTAAAAGTCAATTTATAATTTCAAAAACTGGAAGCAGTCAAGATTACCCTCAAAAGGCACATGAATAAACTTGTACATACATTCAATGACATACACTCAGTGACATAATGTTCAGTAATATATGCAAATGCATACATTTGTGTGTGTGTGTGTGTGAGAGAGAGAGAGAGACAGAGACAGAGAAAGGGAGAGAGAGAACGTATACACTTTTTCATAGAGAAACAATGGGATAAGAAATCAGGAAATATTAAAAATGGTAGCCTACAGAGAAAGGGCAGAATGGGAGACAGTTTGGGGGCAGTTATGAAAGTTAGTCTTATCATCATCTATTTTGTTTTGTACACTTAACCTTTTAGCTATGTAAATATTTTGAATAATTTTAAATGAAATTAAATTTACAAAAACAAAGCAATACCTAAAATCAGAAACAAGCTGGAACAAACGAGCCTACCTGTATGTCAAACTGTTGGCAGAGTCACATAGAATATTATTTCAAGGAAGAGAAGGATTTTGAAACACAATATATTTGGGCTGCACTTTCCTAAAGGGAACTGTTCTAAAAACAAAATATGCACAAGGACACCTAAACGGCATTCACTCATCTGATTATTGCTAACAATACTGTTTTATTTAGAAACAGAAAGAGACATCATGTGTGATAAGATTTACAGATTTTTTTTGTTGGTGGGACACACACACACAAAAAAATGATACTTGAATAGATGAAAGGCAGAACTCTTTGCTATTTATCACTCCAAACAAGAAAAGGTCAACACACAGGTCCACATAGGAGGTTGCACTAGGGACAAGGTAACAATAAGCCGGATCTGGAGGAAGAAGCTTACATGTGAAAAGCAAGATGAGGGTTACCTAGGTTTCACAGGTTTCCAGAGGATTAGCTGAATTGAATAAGTTCCTGGACAGAGGCAGGACCCCTTGTTTTTTCATATTTAACCCTAGTATGATAAGGATAAGTGTATAGGATCCCCACAAAAGGGAACTGTTTGGGGTATAAACTTAATCAGCTATTCAAGAAGGGCAAATGCCTGGCTTCTAAACAGAATATCAATATAGCGTCTACACTAAGAAAGAAAGTACTACCGATGGATATAGATGGATTGAAACAAAGATGATTGATAGATGAGGAGTAAGGAAATATTATTAGCACCATAAGGATCCAAGATTTTCAGGATAAGAGAAAAAACATACAACTATTGTAATACTTTAAATAAGGTTAGGGTTATTAATAGCTATAATCTTTCCATTTGAATTGGAGAGATGAGCATAAACTCTTGATTTATTTTCCCTTTGTAAACAGTACATATTTTCTGTTTTTGTAAAAGAAACAGCAACTCAGTAGCAATTAGTACTCTTAGTGCTTATATTATTATCCCTAAATCCATCTATACTTAAGAGGATTCAGGGTTTCTAAAGAAAATAGCTGAATGCATGTTTGGGCACAGAAAATGCAAATGTACAAGACTTGGACATGTTGCACCTGAAAAGCAAGAAATTATCTAAGACTAATGGGGTCATTGTCAAGAGACACAGGAGCCACATTCAAAAAGCCTCAAATAACCAAAGAAAAAATAATTTAAGTTCATAATCATACTAAAATAATTTATGGACACAGAAGGTAATTATTTTTGAAAATTGGTAAAGGGAAAGATTCAGGCATCCATCCTGACTTTCCTATATGGATTCACCTGCAGGCCTGGTTCCTCTGGGCAAATGCATAGCCAGAAGATGGCTGGGCTGGAAAGTTCCATGTCCACTGGCTCAGGAAGCCAGAACAAACCTAGTATCAGAGAAGTCCACTGATCCAGCCCATTTAAACCTGCATGGTGATGTTATCTCAGTAAGCTCTCTATTTCCAGTCACCAGAATCTTGACAGATTACTCTTAACTACATTGACAAATTGAAGTAACTTAAATTTTAGGGGAAGGAAAAGGTTTCTCAATTCCACCTTACCAGAGAGTCCCTAGGTCTTTTTTTTTTTTTTAAATTCAAAATGTTCCACACATTCTTTCCTCCTTCCCCCACCAATAAGCACCCTTCACGCTGAACACATCTACTCTCAAACTCCAGAATACTTCAATTCTGTCCTTACTAAACTCAATAAACCAATAAAAACAAAGCATAAAAGTCAACATTAATAGTATGAAATATTAGATTCAAATAAAAATCTAGAAAAGATCAGTTATTTTATATCAATTAAAGTTACCACCTTCAAAATGAAAGTCATAAATTTGTCTGTTGAAAACAGAATAAAATATATAAAGTAAAAATGTTAGAGATACAATAATTGTTGTTGCTCTTAATACAGCAATCTCTTTTTTTAGATCGAAAGAAAAAATACTGAACAAATGTTGACAAAGTTGAAAATATTAAGAAAGCTATTATGAAGTACACTTGGATTTTTAAGCCTAAAAATAGATCTTAGACATTTTTTTCCAAGAATCCACACAATATTTATAATAACTGACAAGGGCCTAAACTCTTATTAACAAGAAGAAAGCAAACATATTTATTTCTTTAATCACAAGAGATTTAATATTTATAAATTAAAATAAATTTAGAAATTACTTGAAATTTATAATTTTTAAACAAATTAATACAGCCTTGACATACTCCTTTTCCTATTTGGAACCAGTCTGTTGTTCCATGTCCAGCTCTAACTGTTGCTTCCTGACCTGCATACAGATTTCTCAAGAGGCAGGTTAGGTGGTCTGGTATTCCCATCTCTCTCAGAATTTACCACAGGTTATTGTGATCCACACAGTCAAAGGCTTTGATATAGTCAATAAAGCAGAAATAGATGTTTTTCTGGAACTCTCTTGCTTTTTCCATGATCCAGCAGATGCTGGCAATTTGATCTCTGGTTCCTCTGCTTTTTCTAAAACCAGCTTGAACATCAGGAAGTTCACGGTTCACGTATTGCTGAAGTCTGACTTGGAGAATTTTGAGCATTACTTTACTAGCATGTGAGATGAGTGCAATTGTGCGGTAGTTTGAGCATTCTTTGGCATTGCCTTTCTTTGGAATTGGAATGAAAACTGACCTTTTCCAGTCCTGTAGCCACTGCTGAGTTTTCCAAACTTGCTGCCATATTGAGTGTAGCACTTTCACAGCATCATCTTTCAGGATTTGAAATAGCTCTACCGAAATTCCATCACCTCCACTAGCTTTGTTCATAGTGATGCTTTCTAAGGCCCACTTGACTTCACATTCCAAGATGTCTGGCTCTAGATTAGTGACACATCATCATGATTATCTGGGTCGTGAAGATCTTTTTTGTACAGTTTTTCCATGTATTCTTGCCACCGCTTCTTAATATTTTCTGCTTCTGTTATGTCCAGACCATTTCTGTCCTTTATCGAGCCCATCTTTGCATGAAATGTTCCCTTGGTATCTCTAATTTTCTTCAAGAGATCTCTAGTCTTTCCCATTCTGTTGTTTTCCTCTATTTCTTTGCATTGATTGCTGAGGAAGGCTTTCTTATCTCTTCTTGCTATTCTTTGGAACTCTGCATTCAGATGCTTATATCTTTCCTTTCTCCTTTGCTTTTCACTTATCTTCTTTTCACAGCTATTTGTAAGGCCTCCCCAGGCAGCCATTTTGCTTTTATGCATTTCTTTTTCTTGGGGATGGTCTTGATCCCTGTCTCCTATACAATGTCAGGAACCTCATTCCATAGTTCATCAGGCACTCTATCTATCAGATCTAGACCCTTAAATCTATCCCTCACTTCCACTGTATAATCATAAAGGATTTTATTCAGGTCATACCTGAATGGTCTAGCGGTTTTCCCTACTTTCTTCAATTTAAGTCTGAATTTGGCAATAAGGAGTTCATGGTCTGAGCCACAGTCAGCTCCTGGTCTTGTTTTTGTTGACTGTATAGAGCTTCTCCATCTTTGGCTGCAAAGAATATAATCATTCTGATTTCGGTGTTGACCATCTGGTGATGTCCATGTATAGAGTCTTCTCTTGTGTTGTTGGAAGAGGGTGTTTGCTATGACCAATGCATTTTCTTGGCAAAACTCTATTAGTCGTTGCCCTCCTTCATTCCGCATTCCAAGAACAAATTTGCCTATTACTGCAGGTGTTTCATGACTTCCTACTTTTGCATTCCTGTCCCCTATAATGAAAAGGACATCTTTTTTGGGTGTTAGTTCTAAAAGATCTTGTAGGTCTTCATAAACACAAGCTGGAATCAAGATTGCCAGGAGAAATATCAATAACCTCAGATATGCAGAGGACACCACCCTTATGGGAGAAAGTGAAGAGGAACTAAAGAGCCTCTTGATGAAAGTGAAAGTGGAGAGTGAAGAAGTTGGCTTAAAGCTCAACATTCAGAAAACGAAGATCATGGCATCTGGTCCCATCACTTCATGGGAAATAGATGGGGAAACAGTAGAAACAGTGTCAGACTATTTTGGGGGGCTCCAAAATCACTGTAGATGGTGACTGCAGCCATGAAATTAAAAGAAGCTTACTCCTTGGAAGAAAAGTTATGACCAACCTAGACAGTACATTCAAAAGCAGAGACATTACTTTGCTGACTACAGTCTGTCTAGTCAAGGCTATGGTTTTTCCTGTGGTCATGTATGGATGTGAGAGTTGGACTGTGAAGAAGGCTGAGTGCTGAAGAATTGATGCTTTTGAACTGTGGTCCTGGAGAAGACTCTTGAGGGTCCCTTGGACTGCAAGGAGATCCAACCAGTCCATTCTGAAGGACATCAGCCCTGGGATTTCTTTGGAAGGAATGATGCTAAAGGTGAAGCTCCAGTACTTTGGCCACCTCATGCGGAGAGTTGACTCATTGGAAAAGACTCTGATGCTGGGAGAGATTGGGGGCAGGAGGAGAAGGGGACGACTGAGGATGAGATGGCTGGATGGCATCACAGACTCGATGGATGTGAGTCTGAGTGAACTCTGGGAGATGTTGATGGACAGGGAGGCCTGGCATGCTGTGATTCATGGGGTTGCAAAGAGTCGGACACGACTGAGTGACTTTACTGAACTGAACTGAAACAAATTAATAGACTTCTGAAATTCTTCAAAATTACCTTGAATGAAAGAGGAAAATAAAATCATAAACTATTTAGGAAATAGGAACAAAATGAGATCATTGCTTCCTAAAACAAAGGTGAAATCTAATATTGCTTCTGCCTCTCTTTTTATTGACTTCAGTTCAGTTCAGTTCAGTTCAGTTGCTCAGTCGTGTCCAACTCTTTGCGACCCCATGAATTGCAGCACGCCAGGCCTCCCTATCCATCACCATCTCTCGGAGTTCACTCAAACTCACGTCCATTGAGTCGGTGATGCCATTCAGCCATCTCATCCTCTGTTGTCCCCTTCTCCTCCTGCCCCCAATCCCTCCCAGCATCAGAGTCTTTTCCAATGAGTCAACCCTTTGCATGAGGTGGCCAAAGTACTGGAGCTTCAGCTTTAGCATCATTCCTTCCAAAGAAATCCCAGGGCTGATCTCCTTCAGAAAGGACTGGTTGGATCTCCTTGCAGTCCAAGGGACTCTCAAGAGTCTTCTCCAACACCACAGTTCAAAAGCATCAATTCTTCGGCGCTCAGCTTTCTTCACACTCCAACTCTCACATCCATACATGACCACTGGAAAAATCATTGCTTTGACTAGACAGATCTTTGTTTGCAAAGTAATGTCTCTCCTTTTCAATATGCTATCTATGTTGGTCATAACTTTTCTTCCAAGGAATGTCACAAAGCTAAAGACTACATCTTCCAGCCTTCCTTGTAACTAAGACTTGTCATGTAACAACAGTCTCACCAGTGAGATTTAGAGAAATAAACAGCACAATTTCCAGGCCATCATCTTATAGACAAAGTTGATTATTCTGGGATTTTTCTCTCTTTCTAGTCTGTGCACTAGACCTGAGAGTTGTGTTGTCTTGGTTCTAATGAAGAAGATGAAGGCAACATTGCAGGAATGGCAGTATAAGTAAATGAAAGAAACTTAGGTATCATGAATTATACTATAAGGCAGAGCCACTTGGCTTAATTATCTTGACTAATATATTGGAGAGAAATACATTACTACCTTGTTTGAGCCACCGTCTTTTCAGATCTGTTTGTTACAGCAGCTTAACCTGCCTCCTCACCAAGAAGGCATGTGGCCAAAACTATTTATTGCAACTGCATAGCATTAAATTTCTTTATTAACAATTAAAGAGAAAGGAAAGTTTATATATCAAACACAAGTAAGTCATACCCCAAAAAAGCACACTCTATGGAGAGAATAGCTAAAAGAAGGAAAGATGAAGTTGGAAACTAATGATTTAGAAAAACAGAGAAGTAACAGGAGAAGAAGGGGACAACAGAGGATGAGATGGTTGGATGGCATCATTGACTTGAATGGACATGAGCTTGAACAAGCACTGGGAGTTGGTGATGGACAGGGAAACTTGGCGTGCTCCAGTCTGTGGGGTCGCAAAGAGTCGAACAAAACCGAGCAACTGGACTGAACTGAACGGCAATGGTAAACATAATAAAATAGGCAAACGTTAAAAAAAAAATTAACACAGAATCTATTATGAGATGTGCGTGAGAAAAAAATATTTTATAAGTGAGGCTATGAATGAGAAAGATTAGACAACGTAAAGGATTCAGTAAGATGCAAACTAAACCCAAATTCAATGTCCTGCCTTTCAAGGAGAAGAGATCCCTTCCTTCTTAAAGCCCCCATGGAATCACAAGTTCTGCAATAGATGTTCAAGCAGCTCTACTCTATGCTGGAGTTTTGAAGGGCATCATAGTAACTTGACGAAGGCACATTAAACCTGGGATAACTCTGGAGTTGTGTGCAGTAGACACACACACACACACACACACAAATCTCTGCTCATTTCAACGGTCTAATCAGTCACTGTTCAGAGAAGTAAAAATATGCCAATTTATAGACTGGGTGTTGTGGGCAATTCATTCCAATACTAGGTCCAATTAAACCTTAGTAAGATTGACAATCTCAGCCTGCATGGTAACACATAGTAAGATCAGCATCAGAAAACAGTTGTTATTTTCTGACACCATAACCATTTCTTATCATACATTTACCATGAACAGCCCTTTGCCCCTTCTGAATGACTCATGTTCACCGTATATAAAGTAGTGCTTAGAAGACAGTCAAAGCATAAACCCTCTGTCTTTGCTGTCTCTTCCTCTGGCGCATTCGAAGATGATCATGAGAGAACAGAAACAGAACCTATGCTACAATCTTGCAGACCACAACAGAGCTCTATTCTCACACAGGCAGAAAGCTTATCATTCAAATTTAAAACCCCAAATCATTGTTAGGCATTCCCCTTGATTATGGATAAATACCATAGAATTATGATAAAGAAAGAATATTCCTAATAACCTTCTGAAATCCCATTTTTATCTGAATTCAAATAGGTTGTAAGAAGAATTATTCTAGCCACAAGAAGGCCATAATGAGGATATCAACTACTTGGTGATGAAGCCATAAAGCTTGTGTCAGCAGTTTATGAAATTACAAGATTAATCTTCTATGGAGAAATGACAGGATAGGTAGATGGAAGAAAGACAATGGAGCCCCTTTTGGCTTTAGCAAGGCTTTACATTCTTTCCTTCATTACACCATTATCAATTCAATGAGAAATTATGGCTCAGACTGCCTAATTGCTAGTTGGAGGGTCATTCAGAATAAATTTTATCCATAAGAGTAATGTTACCCAGAGGGGACATAGCAAGCAATATTCTGCCAGGGTGAATACTGGGACCAATTTTTTTTTAAGTTCATCAGTGTCCTCGGTAATGGGATAAAAATGTAGGTTGGTAGAGATATTTAGCAACATTCAGGTTAAGATGAGAATTCAAACTGATACTGGTAGTAAACACAATGGATTTCCACATATATGAGGCAAGGCTACTTTTTCTTAAGGGTAAACTGCATGGATCTAAATAGGGAATCACTAGTTAGGATAGGAGTAACAGAAAATGTTCCCTGACTACAGTGGAGGATGGAGGAAAAGCAGAGCAGAAATTAACAAGCTGTGCAGAAGAGGTGAGGTTCAGTATGATGCCCACCAGTCAGGCAACAGGCTGTGCATGATAAAACACAGGCCAGTCAGGTGCGACCTTAAAATATATGGCAAATGTGAAACACAGAAGTGACCATAAAAATAAAAGAGTCCTCAAGGATGTTTCCCTCTAAAAAGCAGTGTATTTCACACACATACAAAAACAGTCCACTCTGAAAATGATTCAGGAACCACTAGTTATCTGAGGCCCCAGGTGATCCTCAGGTTGATCTGCTCTGGTATTAATATGTATTATATGATGATAGCTCTTCGTTTGTTTTTGACAGAAATAGTAATTTAAAGCTGCATCAGCTTTCCCAGTAATTCAGATGGGTCAGGAGGGAGAAAGCAGGAGTGGGAGTAGTCGACTGAGTTCTGTATGGATAAGCTTTCTGGACAACCCGACACATCAGAAGCATTGCAAAACAACAGAATCTCAAATAAATTGTAATATTGCTTAGAAATATTATCAAGTTCACTTCTCCAAGAAGATTGTTTTAAGTAAAGGTGAGTAATATAATATCATTTTTTGTTACAAAATAGCTTTGTTGCCCAAACCCTTTGGTGCTTTGAAAACTGTTTCTGAGTCCACAAGTAATAACACCATTATTATTTTCATTTACTGGATATATCCTTGAAAATTACATAGGTCAAATTTGTCCCTAGTGAATGTAGGATCATGGGGCAGATACAGTTAAGCCAGTCCCTACTTTCAAGGCACATGCAGTTTAGAGACATGAACACATAAGAAATTAACAATACTTGTTTGGTTTTGGTAGGATTCAAATAAGTAGTTTTCAAAATTAGAACCATAGAAGAGTGATATTTGGGCCTGAGATACATAGATGAATGATAGAAATAATGGAGGGAAGAATGGAGTAAAAAAACTCCCAAAGGAAAGAGGAAAGAAGTCAAGTTACTACCAGAGTTACCATACATGGAAATTATTCTGGAGGGGGAAAAAAAAAAAAAAACATGCGTAGGGGAGCTGGATAAGGATTGACAAAGAAGGTGGAATGAGACTGTGAAAGAAACTTAATGACAAATAAAGCAGTTTAACCTCAGTTCTGTAAGTGATGTGGAGATAGTAAAAAACATTGCCCTTCATATAATGAAAGACATGTTTTAAGAAGAGCAATATATTTTGGTGAGAAGGCAGGAGCAACAGTAGAGAAAAGACTGAATTGGTCATTGCAAAGGCTTCCCAGGTGGCACAGTGGTTAAGAATCTGCCTGTCAATACTAGAGATGCCAGAGACGCGGCTTCAATCTCTGGGTTGCAAAGAGGCCCTGGAGGAGAAAATGGCAACCCACTCCAGGATTCCTGCCTGGGAAATCCAATGAACAGAGAAGCCTGCTGGACTCCAGTAGTAGGGGTGGCAAAGAGTCAGGAACAGAATGGAGAGCCCCAAAATAAACACTTACGGTCAATCTATGAGGAAGTAAGCCAGAAGGTAAAATGGAGAAAAGCGAGTGTCTTCAATAAATGGTCCTTGGAAAACCAGACAGCTACATGTAAAATGAGAATAAAACATTTCATCCCATACACAAAAGTAAACTCAAAATGGCTTAAAGATCTAAATTTAAGAACTGAAACCTTAACAGTTCTAGAAGAGAACATAGGCAGGATACTCTTTACCATAAATTGTAGCAATATTTTTTGGATCTGTCTTCTAAGGCAATAGAAATAAAAGCAAAAATATAGAAATGGACCTAATCAAACTTTAAAGCTTTTGCACAACAAACCAAGGAACCATTAACAAAATTAAAACACAGCCTATGGAATGGGGGGAAATATTTGCAAATGATATGATCTAAAAGGGGTTAATATCCAAAATATATAAATAGCTCATATAACTCAGTACCAAAAAAACAAATAATCCAATCCAAAAAAATGGGCAGAAGACTAGAATAGACATTTTTCTAAAGAAGACATACAGATGACTAAAAAGCATGTGAAAAGATACTCAATATTGCTGCTACTGCTACTGCTGCTAAGTCGCTTCAGTCGTGTCCGACTCTGTGCGACCCTATAGACAGCGGCCCACCCGGATCCCCCGTCCCTGGGGTTCTCCAGACAAGAACACTGGAGTGGGTTGCCATTTCTTTCTCCAATGCATGAAAGTGAAAAGTGAAAGTGAAGTCGCTCAGTCATTTCTGACTAGTAGCGACCCCATGGACTGCAGCCTACCAGGCTCCTCTGTCCATGGGATTTTCCAGGCAAGAGTACTGGAGTGGGGTGCCATTGCCTTCTCCATTATTAGATAAATGAAAAATAAGATATCACTTCACATGTCAAAATTGCTATCATCAAAAATTCTACAAATAACAAATATCAATAAAGATTTAGAGAAAATGGGAAAACGTATACACTGTGAGTGGGAATGTAAATTGGAATAGCCACTATGGAAAAGATTATGCGAGTTCTTCAGAAAACTAGAAATAGAACTACCATATGATACAGCAATTTCACTTCTTGATATACGTCCAGAAAAAAAATGAAAACAGTAATTCAAAAAGATATATGTATCCCAATATTCACAGAAGCATAGCAACACCATTTATAATATCCATGTATCTCTAAAGATACTGAATCACATTATTGTACACCTGAAGCTAATGCAATATTGTTCATCAACTATACTTCAAAAAAGTCAATACAGTTGTCTCTGCCATTCAGTAATTAAATCAATATAAACTGACTCAAGCTATTTTGGCTCTCTACTGTAATTTCAATTTTCTTTAATAAGATTGTCAAATTTTGCACATACAAAAAAAAACTTGTTGTGGTTTTGGGGAGAAATTTCATTGAATCTTTATTTTAATTTGAAGAGAACTGACATTTTGATAATATTGGATCTTCCTACCCATGAGTATGGTATTTTTTTCATATTTTATGTTTTCTATAATGTGTTTAAGTAGGCAATTGTAATTTTCTTTGCAAAGGCCATGCAACTTTTTTGTTGCTATTGTAAATGGGCATTTTTGAAGTTATTTGTGAACTTTTTTTTTTTTTTACAGAAATAACAACTGGATTGTATTAATCTTGTATCAGGCAACCTAACTATATCAGTCAGGGTCTTACAGATAACAGATATCACTCTAGTCCTCTCCCTCAAAGATAAGGATTTAATACAGGAATGAAGTGCTTACAAAATTGTAGAAAGGGGTAGACTAGGAAACTCTCAGCCAAGATTCTAGGAGGGACAGCTAGAATAGAATCTTAGAACTGACCTGCAGGGAACAAAAATATATCTGCCAAAAACTGAAGTTTGGAGAAGGAAAACAATCACTGTCCAGATGCTGACTCCAAGGCTACAGAAGCTCAGTCACAACCCAGGAGGCATCAAGAAGCTCATCCAAGCTATTGACTCCAGGGCCATACTTCCTCAGCCCCCAAAATGGAGGCTTCTTAGCACCTACAAACTAGGGATGGTCCAAACACTGGGACACCATTAATGCCACCCCAGAACACCAAATGCTCTTCCAACTGTCACTGCCAGCAAGAACAACAGACACATGTTCTCTGCCTCATTTTTAGTTGTAAATATCCCCTGTGAGTGTCTGCTTGAGGAAGCCAGATCACATGTGGAAACTGAGCCGAAAGAGAGGCTGGTAAATATATTCTTAGCATTTCTAGATTTTTGTATCCAATAAAGTCATGCTACAAAGTTTGGAATGGCATTTAGAAAGCTGCAATTTGCCATACTGTATAAATTATGTTTATTATGTTTAACTCTCTTGTCAAAATATTTGGGAGATATTCTATATACAAAATCATACCACTCAGAAATAAATATATCTTTCTTATTCCTTATTTCTTTTAATTCTTTTCTTATCTTATTAAAAGGCTAAGACCTCCAATAAATCCTGACTATAATAAAAATGGCTCTAATGTAAATATTTTGGCCACCTGATGTGACGAACTGACTCATTAGAAAAGACCCTGATGCTAGGCAAGATTGAAGGCAGGAGGAGAAGGGAACAGAGGATGAGATGGTTGGATGGCGTCACCAGTTCGATGGACATGAGTTTGAGCAAGCGTTGGGAGTTGGTGATGGAAAGGGAAGCCAGGCATGCTGCAATCCGTGGGGTCACAAAGAGTCAGACATGACTGAATGCCTGAACTCAACTGAACTGAACTGAACTGAACTGAATGTAAAACCATAAAACAGTCTGTTTGCTACAGGTTTTTTGTAAATTCTTTTTATCAAGTTAAGAATATTTACTTCTATCCCCTATTTACTATGAGGCTGCTTTTTTTTGTTTTAAAAATAGGAATAAGTATTGAATTTTATGTAATAATTTGCTGAAGTAGTCAAGATGATTGAAAATTCTTCTCAGTCTTTGAATGTAGTGAATTAAGTTTTGCAAGAGTGAACAATCTTTACATTTCATGACTGTTCTCTTTTTATGATGCCTCCTGTCTGTCCTTTCCATGCTCCACTTGCCCCTGTGTTAGTTCATATCCCCATTATCTTTCACCTGCACTACTGTAATAGCTTCCTAATTGGTTTTCCTGTCAAAGATATTTGACTTCTGCAATAGCATTCTTCACATTTAAACCAGAATTATCTTCCTCTTTGGAAGATTTCACTTTGATCCTCAAATCCCTTTAGTGCCTCTTCATAAACTAGAAAGGAAGATTAAAACCAGGCCTTTTCCTATGTTCCAACCTGTAACTGCATTAACACTTCTTACTATCAACACAGATGTTTACCATAAATTGGTTATAACAAGGTGCTAGAGTATCCACAGAGCATGCTACAGATGTTCACGTCTCAGAGTCTTTCAATTAGTTTAGCATTTCCCAAAATGTGTTCTAGGGAACACTAGTCTCAGGAGATACTTTGGGAATTAATGGTTTCAAAATCAAACAAATGATAAAAATACTTTTTCTATCTGATCTTAGAGACTCATATTACTTATCAAAATAAGAAATACTGTGAAATCTTACCAAAAAAAAGAAATCTCTTTTTTAACTCAGCACTCTCTAGGCATATTTATAAATATAAACCTTTAAGTGACCTGTACTATTCACTAAAACTAAATTTCTATTGAAAACACTTCATAGGAAAAAAAGCAGCATATAAGTATACCCTCAGCATAAAGTGTGCCTCCTCTCATTCCTCTCAAGGCTCCTTCC
Source organism: Budorcas taxicolor (assembly GCF_023091745.1). Taxonomy (NCBI): domain Eukaryota; kingdom Metazoa; phylum Chordata; class Mammalia; order Artiodactyla; family Bovidae; genus Budorcas; species Budorcas taxicolor. The sequence continues at coordinate 127,828,479 of NC_068910.1, forward strand.
TCTGTGAGTCTCTCTGGATAGCATCTGTTTCCAGTTTGAAATTCATTCTCTAAATCACCATAGCACATATTTGTACCTTTAAACCATGTACTGAATCTTTTTTTTTTTCCAAGTGCTGAATCTTTTAGCACAAACAATTTTCAGTTCCTTAAGAGCAGAGTTCTTACTGCATTCCAGAGAAGTACTCAGCATATAATAAGTGCTTAATATGCCTGTGTTTATTTTAACCCATTTAAGTCTTTTTCCAACTTTATAGATTTGGGCATTTTCTAGATATTGTTAAAGGGACAGAATACATTTGAGACATCACCCCAACCATAAACAATGCATGATTCTGAAAATACACAATCCAGCTGAAGAGTTAGGTAAATATGTATTAATAAGAATTCAAAAATGCAAACTGTAATTTAAGTTGCATAGTCTTTAGTCTTTCAGGAGATCACAGAAAAGCAAGTTCAAACTAGAAAAAGCAGAACAGATTACATGAGAGAGCTCTGAATGGAAGGCATGGTTCCATAGAGCAAACATGTTCTATATACCATGAAAAGAACCCAGACATGCTGGTACCCCCAGACATCCCCACTCTGCTTGGTCCTCAATAGTCTTCACCACTCTTCACCCAAGCACTGTAGCCAACTCACACCCTACCCTTTACTTCACATTCCCTATTGACTATTCTTCAAGTTCTGGGCTTCCCTGGTAGCTCAGTTGTTAAAGAATCCACCTGCAATGCAGGAGACCCCAGTTCAAGTCCTGGATCAGAAAGATCCCCTGGAGAAGGGATAGGCTACCCATTCTAGTATTCTTGGGCTTCCCTCATGGCTCAGCTGGTAAGGAATCTGCCTGCAATGCTTCAAGTTAACACAAATATGGTTTAACAAGGGAACTAATCACACTAGAGAACAAGTAGAGATGTAAGAACCTGACTGGATCCTGGAACCTATGTAAGGAAAACTAAATTACATCTGTGGAAACAGATTAAATGCATCCTACACCTTAGTGATTGTGGCAAATAGAGAGAGCCTAGAAACAAGGGAGAATCTTTCTGAAGATCAAGGGATCTTCCAGAAGTGAGACTGGAGATGAACTGATGAAAACAAGGTGACCTATGATAGTGAACAGATGCCCAACACACTGCTTAGCCATGTTCAAATCCAGATAGCAGTGCATTGAAGTGAGGGCTGGAGAGGAAAAAGGGTTCAGAAATGAGCCTGAAAAATTAATGCTTAGGCTAGTGTTGCCCAAAGGATTTAAGTGATTTCAAGATATAAAGAGGAGTGAAAGCAAAATGTGCCCCGAAAAGTACTAGACATGTTGGTATATACTAATATGATGAGAACTGTAAGAGTATTAAGGGTATTGCAATGGTTCAGCGTGTCCCGGCCTGTATATCATCTTCCAGGAATTTTGATCTTTCCCCCTATCCCTTATCCATTGTTACAAAACTTCCAATCCCTCACTGCATCTTCCCACAATCCTCCTGACATTGTCTTTCATAGCCCTGGCCTTTGCTACTCATGAAGCAAGGACTGAAAGGATACAGCGGGACATGGGTTACTCTCACCACCAAAAGCTATCACTCATCATTCATTCATTTACTTTTTCATCATTCTGACAGATTTGATGATATTTTTACTATTAAATAGGCCCCATAGCATGAAAGAAATGATATCTAAATTGAACCATTTAAGAGGGTGGAAGGAGTGTTCCAGATTGAGGAAACTGCATCTACAAAGGCCTGCCTATGATGAGATAAAGCCCACTGTGTTTAGAAAAGTAAGTCGTGCTGGTTTGACTGCAGCAAGGAGTTCAAAAAGACAGAACAGAAAGCAGTGGCCAAATGATATTGGGTTTAGAAATAATTATTAAATGTGGACTTGACCCTAAAAGAATATTTAAAGAGTTTAAATACTAGTTTCCTTCATTATCTATGCCATTGCTTTTGTATATAGGAAAAAGCATGTGTTTAGTTGTTTTCAAATGTCTGAGATAGGAACTAGAATCCCAGAGGAGTAGAGATTTAATTTACAAAGATTTTGGAGTGACCAAAATTCTTTCCATTTATTTAGTTAAAATAAAGATATTTAAAGGAAGATAGAAACAAATACAGTGCTTGCTTTTTAGCATCTCTTCTTTGTATATCTAAAGCAATTTTGTTAATTTAGAAGCATAATAATTGGTTTGTTCATAAAATGTTCATGTTTTCTATATTAAATTTTAAAGTATAGTTTACTCAGACCATTACAAATTTACTAGGAGAATGCCTTAAAACATAGTAAATTAAACCACAAGATGCTAAACTCTAAGAAATATAGTCTCAATCCCACAAATTCATAAGAAATAGGCAAAATTTTGAGGACAGAAGAAAACATTGGTAATATAGTAAAACAAAAGTATTTCATTTTCTCGAATCAGTCTCTTCCAATACAATGTCAAGAACTTACACAAAGCAATGGTTTTCAGAAAACTTTAGAATAAAAGAAAAATGTACACTGAATATTTTTGCCATATGAGAATTTATCTAATTATTATCAGTCTCTGAGGCATCTCTCAGCAGTGTTTGCTTCATCTGATGCTTTGATTTGAAAACTGAAGATACTCCCTTTGCAGAAAAACAACTGGTCTTAGGGCCAAGTCTCTGAGTTCCAGAACAGTGTGACCTAGAACAAGTCACTTCATTTCTGTGGGAATAAAACAGCTCTCTCAAGTTCTTTCCAGCATTATGAACAACTGTGGAGTGGAACCATAAAGATGCCTGCCCCAACCAGCCCCATGCACCTCTGTGGGAAAGGTCGGGGTGAGGAGTGGAAGGTGCTGGACCAGGTGGATCAGAAATAGCTTCCATGAAGCTGGAGTCCACAATGACTCATGAGAAACAAAGTTGCAGCCAGAGGAGAGGGAGTAAAAGAAAGATGGTAACCACAGAGCAAACAGCAAAAGTTCTGTTTGAGAATGTTGTAGGCTTTCTCTTTGTTATCTGTATACCTCAGAGTTAGAGGGGCCCTGAGTACAACGGAATGTCTCCATGAGATCACAACTGGAGAGTTAGAATAGTGTGATATAAGAATGACAAAGCCCAAGTTAAAAAAAAAAAAAAAAAAGGAAGAAATCAGTGGTATAAAAGTGGGATTTGGTATCTTCCTAAATAAATTTAATATCTCCTAAAATAAATTATTAATATATATATTTTTAATGTGTTAATATTACTTTTCAGAATGTTTTCATGATACATAGTCTAAAAAACTAATGCCTGTTTTGCTACAATGGTAGCTAATTTCAAAGAAGATATAAATCAAATAAACCTGGACAATCACAGAAGTCTCAATTTGATCCCTCTGTGGTGGCTATGAGCAGCACCAGGTTTACACACCATTACAAGCTTCACTTTATCTTTGTTTAATGAGCGCATCTCTACAAAGGGAGTGATTTCATTCACTGAGTGTATGTAGAAAGGAAGGAATCTGAGACAGATGAGACAGGAGAGCAGAGATTCCAAGGGAGTTAATTCTTGTCAATGTGATACAAAATGGGCCCCTGTATATTAAAGGGTCCCTTTATGTGTCCCATAAAGAACTGACTCATCAGAAAAGACCCTGATGCTGGGGAAGATTGAAGGCAGGAGGAGAAGGGGATGACAGAAAATGAGATGGTTGGATGGCATCACCGACTCAATGGACATGAGTTTGTACAAGCTCCAGGAATTGGTGATGATCAGGGAGACCTGGTGTGCTGCAGTCCATGGGGTCGCAAAGAGCTGGACATGACTGAGTGACTGAACTGAACTGAACTGATGTGCCCCAAAAGAAGTTTGGCATTTGTCTTCTTCCTCTGTGAAGTAGTCTCTTAAATGTCATCTCTGACAGGAGTCTTCCTGGAGACCTTGGGCCAGTATAGAGAATAAAAATGTGACTTAATATGGAGTCACATTCAGGACATGGTCAATAAATCAATCACATTGTAATATATAAAAAAGCCCCAATAAAACTCTCTACTTCAGACAAACGTCATGGTTGGTGATAGGCCATATTTATAGACCAACACCAAAGTGCTTCTCCCAGACTCCACCCCTGTGCTTCTTCCCTTGATAAATTTTAACCTGTATCCTATTTCTGTAGAAGGCTGTAACCACACGTGTAACAGCTGTCAGTGAATTCTGTGTATTCTCCCTGTCTAGTGACTTATTGAACCTGAGGGTGTTTTGCGATCCCCGGAATTTATACTTGGTATTGGAAGTGAGAGTCGTCTTGTGTGGATTGCATTCTGCCTAACTTCTCAGTTGGCTAAACACCTCACAACCACCACAGTAAAACCCAAACTTTTTTCTTTTTCTTTCTTTCTTTTAGCATCTTTATTCAGAAGCCATAAGATTCACCCATTTAAAGTATACAACATTCAAAGTTGTGCAACCATCACTACAATGTCAACATTTTTATTTTCATTATCCCTCAAAAAAGAAAAGAAAATCCATTCATATTAGCTATCATTCCCCAATCCCCATCTCAGATCCAGGAAACCACTGTTTTACTTTCTATGTCTACAGATCTGCTTATTCTGATTATTTCATATAAATTGAATTATACAATATATCATTTTTCTGGACTGACTTCTTCCACTTGGCATAATGTTTTCAATATTCATTTAAGTTGTAACATGTATCAGGAATTCATTGCTTTTTATTGCTAAGCAATATTCCATTGTACCACATTCTATCTGTCCATCAGTTGACCTACATTTAGGTTGTTTCCAATTCAGTTATTATAGATAACAATGGAAACAGTGACAGGCTATTTTCTTGGGCTCCAAAATCACTGCAGATGGTGACTTCAGCCATGAAATTAAAAGACACTTGTTCCTTGGAAGAAAAGCTATGACCAACCTAGACAGCATATTAAAAAGCAGAGACATTACTTTGCCGACAAAGGTCCATCTAGTCAAAGCTATATTCTTACCAGTAGTCAAGTATAGATGTGAGAGTTGGACTATAAAGAAAGCTGAGCACTGAAGAATTGATGCTTTTGAAGTGTGGTGTTGGAGAAGACTCTTGAGAGTCCCTTGGATTGCAAGGAGATTGAAGCAGTCATCCTAAAGGAAATCAGTCCTGAATATTCATTGAAAGGACTGATGCTGAAGCTGAAACTCCAATACTTTGGCTACCTGATGAGAAGAACTGATTCACTGGGAAAGACCCTAATGCTGGTCAAGACTGAAGGCAGAAGAAGGGGATGGCAGAAGATGAGATGGTTGGATGGCTCAATGGACATGAATTTGAGCAAGCTCCAGGAGTTGGTGATGGAGAGGGAAGGCTGGCATGCTGCAGTCCATGGGGTCACAAAGGGTTGGACACAACTGAGTGACTGAATTGAACTGAACTGATAGATAACATTTCTATGAACTTGTATATAAGTTTGGTGTGAGCATGTTTTTATTCCTCATGGTTACATACTGAGTATAATAGCTAGGACATAAGATAACTCTGGGGAGGGGGTGCTTCACTGGTAGCTCATCTAGTAAAGAATCCACCTTCAATGTAGTAACCCTTGGTTCAGTTCCTAAGTCAGGAAAATCCCCTGGAGAATGGATAGGATACACACTCCAGGCAGCCTAGTGAGTGTGACGTAGTATCTCACTGCACCTTAGATTTGCATTTCCCTAAAGATTAATGATGTATATCTTTACATGGGTTTATGAACCAATCGTTTATCTTTTTCAAAGAAGTATCTGTTCAAAATTTCTATTCATTTTTAAATTGAGTCCTTTGTCCTTTTCTTATTTAGTGCTGAGAGTGCTTTTATGTATTATGTTTTTGGGTGCCACTGTAAGGGAAATTGTTTTCTTAATTTCATTTTCAAATTTTTCATTACTAGTATATCAAAATATAACCAATTTTTATATATTCATCCTGTGCCCTGAAACCTCACTGGCTGTATTTAGTTGTTCTGAAAATGTTAGCATATCTCCTAGGATTTTCTACATATAAGAGTATATTACTATCAAGTACAATTTACTTCTTCCTTTCCACTTAAGTCTGTCCCACATTCCATTCTGATTGTTGCCGAATGTTTATAGATTAAAGAATGCTCTCAGAATTCTCAGTGCTCAGGGTTGACTAGGTTCTTTTTTGTTGTCTTTCTCATTTGTTCCTTCTGTTAAACTTCTAGCTGACTGCTCTGCCATTCTGCCAGTCTCTGCTAGTAACATGGAGCTATGGAGAATCTTCCTGACTAATCCTCACTAAGGCTTCCACTGTTCACAGTAACACAGTCATGGAATTTTTCATGGTCTTATCCAAATAAGCTAGCCTCCTCACATCTTCATCCTATATGCTGCCTCTCTCCCAGGCAGCATTTCTTTGCCACTACACAAGAATTGGGGACAGGAACAGTTCCCTTATCTCAGAGTGACATCTCTGCTCTACGATGGGCACTGCGGAAGGTGGTAGCCCCCTGTCTTTTCAGATTGCCCCTCCTGGTGTGGAAACTATAAGTAAGTTGGTTCAGGGATGATCAGGTTCCCAGTATTCTCAGCTTGCTCTTCCTGGAGTAACATTTCCCTTCATACACAAAAGAGCTGAGTGATTTAAGGGACCTCAGTCTTTTAAGAGCACTCAGGAAAAACAGAACTTCTGCAACATGGGTTTAGGGAGGATGAGAACCCTGTACACCTGACTGCATCCACTGAGAGTAGAGGACCTCAAGTAGAGTCCCCATAAAACAGAGCTTGCATAAAGGGCAAGGGAGAAGACCATGGCTCAAATGCCATAGCCTCATTCTTCCTATCCAGGTAGAGCAGATTTCTTTTAGTGAATGTTTCTTCATTTGCTGTATGCCCCTAAGAACAATTTCTGGAAACTTTAAATTTAAAAAAAATGTTTTTTAGTTACGTGACTGTTTTTCTGGATAACGAGATTATTGCACTCCTCATGTCATTGTTTTTGAATCCTTGGGAATGATTTCTCCTAGATATTACATGTCTGGTCCAAACACCCAATGATGTTCCGAATCTCCAATATTTGAAAACAAGTTTTCAATTTCAAACCCTTATAGTATTGCTTGTTATTTTTTTCTTGTTTTTTAAATCTAGTCAAATGTAGTACAATGATATTGGGATGTATAGGGTGGCACTTAAAATTCAAGATATTTTATCAGCATGGGTTAGTTTGGCACATTTTTTTTGCATTATTAATAAATCTTTTTGTTTCCTTGTTAGAAAAGATACACTTTGCTTCTGAAGACAGTTGGGTTTTTTTTCAGACCATTTGGTAAAAAATGTTTGACAAAAACGTAATGTTGGATGACTCCTGGGAAAACTGACTTTAGAAATTTGAAGTTCTGTGTCTGAATTCAGAAATCATCCTCAACTGAATGGTCTTCACAATCCCAGGTGAAGACCACTTTATATTATTATATATAACCACTTTTTTATTATTCCCACTTTATAATCCTTAACTGCTATTACTATTATTTATTGATGAGATTCTATACAATTTAGTAGTATCATAGATGACACTATGGCTCTTCTTCACTGGTTTTTACTATAGAACTTTAGTGTTTTTATTGCTTGCCTTCCTTTCTTCTTAAAAGACCATGCTTATAAATTGCATTCTAAACACTAATTTCCCATGCTTTTAGAAATATACTCTAATTTTCTATATTTTTAGAAATATACTGTGATAGTTGCAGTAGAAAAATATTTACTATTGACATCAAAGGTAGATTATGCATCTAAACACACATTAGTTTTCTGAGTGCACTGGGAATTTTCTGGGTTGGAAAATGTAGACAGTAGCCTCTGGAGAGAAGTATAATGAAATAATGCAAAGGGAGAATTCTGCAATGTGAGAAACAGAGGAAGAAAATGAGGCCAGAGAAGTAGGGCAGAAGCAGAACAGTGAAGGGACTTGACTTTGCTTTTATATATTCAATTTTACTAATCTTTTATTTTATAGCCAATACATGTTTCTTTTTAATTAAATCTTTTCTATTTGTTTTTTAAAGTCATGCTTTAGGTGTAAGTCTCTAGTCCAACTGCAGTTGATTATTGAAGTCAGTGTTCAGTTTTCTCTTTTCATGTATAACCCTTTTCCTACTTCCAACTAAAGACCACTCCCTTTTCCCCACACTTATCTCACCTGCTGCCTCAGTCATAGCTCAAACTCCATATATCTGTGATTCTGTTTCTTTGTATTTTGTTTCACTGGTCAGTTTACATATTCTTGCACTAATACCACACTATACTAATTACAACAACTTGAGAGTGTTAGATATGACAAGTGTCTCTTGCCCACACATCACAGAAGTACCAGGTGATTCTTTTCCATAGAACTTTTATGATGATCTTTGAATTTTGTACAAAAAGTTGAATGGTGTTAATTAGAATATTTATTTCAATCATGTTTTTTTCATAATTAATGTTTCTACCTATTTTCTTTTTCTTGTCTAGGTGGTTAAAATGTTCCCTTTCTTCTTGCTGAACTTTATTAGTGTGATTTTAAATTTTTGGTGCATCTGTTCTAATATTTCTAATTCTGTCAAACTGCATATTCCAAAGTGTTGTTTTTTGTTTTTAAAAGCCCTTAAATGTCTTGTTATTTTAGTCCTAAGCTTCCTTTCCTCATAAATATCAGTAATTCTGATAATGCATATTTATTTCCAAAACCCAGAGGTGGTGGTATAGAGAATAGTGGAGTCCTCTGGTAGACAATCAAATCACCAGAAAATCACAACCTCTCACTACAGAATAACTTCTCCCATAAAGGCTTCATCCTTTCTCCCTAAACACAAGTAATACCAGGGGAGAGATTTCCTAGATTGTAATTTAATAGGCCTTGGGTTTTGGAGCTGGAGGGATGGGAAAGTGTCTGCTCTTAACTACTTTGTCCTCACCAGTTCTTATCAGCACTTCATAAAGTCAGGGCTTCTATAACTATTGAATTTACTCCAGAGAACTTCTGTACCAGAGGTCTGGGTCGTCACAGGTTTGGGAGATAGGCTTTGTTCATCCTAAGGTACTGGAAGAGGAGAATACATAAAGAACTGTAGCATTGACTGTCTTACTCCATTCTCTCACTGCACCTCTCTATTCCCCAGGACACCTGCTCACCCACTACACACACCATTTCACATTAACCCCTATCATCCCAGGTCCCTGTATTTTCCATTCCATAAGGGTCTTACCTTTATCTGTTTATTCATTGCTCAATTTTTAATAACTATGTGGATATTACCATTTATTTATTACTTCTCTTACCTTTTCACTGCCTGGTGTTTCTCATTACCATCATGGTTCACTAAGTGCCCTCTTGAGCCTGCTGTTCTAATTTTGCTTCTGCAGATCTGGCCAGGCTTTCTTCCTTGTCACCTTTTCCATAAGTGGCAAATAAATAGCACGGCTTCTCTAGATTTCATACTTCTGAAATTAGATAACCCACATTTCTCTCTCCTTTTGTTCATTAAGAAATTTCTCTCTGCCACAAATTCTATTGAAACACATTTCCTAGATTGAATTCACAGATAAGTCATCTATGAGCGCTATTCAGGCTGAAAACATGTCTGAGTCTTTATTGTATATTCAATGCTTATATTTACAAAATAAGAGTTTAGGAAAGTACAATCAAAATTTATGTTTCCCACACTTTCGTCCCTGATTCCTTCTTGTACCATTTCTATCAATGATATTCTAACTCTGTTACAACAAACAAAATTAAATGATGGAAAAAATGTTTGATAAAATTAGGAATATTAAAATGTTTTACTGCTTCATATCTTTGCTGATAGCTTTTGGGGGAAAAAAATAGGTCAAGATGGACAGTGTGGATTAAATCAGCTTCCTTTCTAGCCTTGTTCTAGAATGTCTGAATATACTGCCAAGGGTGGAATGCTAAATGTTCCATTTTACAGACACCCTTGCTGTGAAGACTCTGGAGCAAATAAGGCTCCATAAATCAAATGCCATTTCAATATCTGAAAGCTGAAGATGTGCATAGGCAATCGGTTTCCTAGGGCTGCCATAGCAGTACCAAAAACTGAATGAGTTCAAGTAACAAAAACGTATCGTATCACAGTCCAAAAATCAAAGCGTCAGCGAGACCAGCTCCTTCCAAAATCTGTAGGGAAGAATCCTTTCTTGACTCTTCCTAGCATCCAATGGTGCCTGTCATTCTACGTGTCCCTTGGTTGTGGCAGCATTATTCCAATCTCTGTCTCCACATTCACATGACTTTGTGTTTCCACCACTGTCTTCCTTCTATGTATATCTGTGTATGTATGTGTCTAAATATTCTTTTTTGATAAAGACAATAGTTTTGTTAGATTAGGGTCCACCCTAATGACCTCATCTTAATTTCACTATATCTGAAAAGACTATTTATAATTAAGCTCACAGTTTTATATCCTAAGGGTTAGGCCTTCAACTTATTTCATTTGGGGCAGGGGGAGATAAATTTAACACATCTTCCTGACAGTTTTGGCTGGTTTTAGCTACCAAATAAAGTTCTTCTATCATCTCTCTATATCTAGCCAGTTTGTTAGTGTTAAAAGGAAGTTGCAGCAGTGGCTTCCAAATCCTGGGATCATAACTATAGGTGAGGGTTTTTAAAAAAAAAAAAAAAAAAATTCAGTTGCAGTCTCAAAGGAAATCACTCTTACAGCAAGTAGGTTATATAGCATTCTAGAAATCATTTCTGTAGGCACAGTCTAGATCCAGCTCATATTTACTTAATTTTTATGTATATGTAACTACTTGTATTAAATACATTTATGCTTAAAAAGCTTTATGCTTGGGCTTCCCTGGTGGCTCAGTGGTACAGTACCCACCGGCCAATGCAGGAGAAGTGAGTTTGATTCCTGGGTCAGGAAGATCCACTGGAGAAGAAAATGGCAACCCACTTCAGTATTCTTGCCTGGGAAAACCCATAGACAGAGGAGCCTGATGGGCTACAGTCCATAGGGTCGCAGAGAGTCAGACACAACTGAGCGACTAAACAACAACAAATGCTTAAAATACTTGGACATTTTCTCTTACTGCATCAAGTCCTAACTGGTGCACATATCCAAATTGTTCATGATCTTAAAACTGACTTTAAACATGCATTATACCACCAAGACTGCTTTTGTGACTCGTTTAATGTATAATATGATGAGTGGGTAAGCTATAATAGTTGGTGCTTTCTGTACTGAAGCAATATAACAGCAGCTGAATTTTTTCAAAAGCCAAGTTCAAGAAGAATTACCATTTGACTGGTATCATTAATATCATGTCCAAGACAATTAACAATTTTAAGTGACTACAGACACATCTTACACACAAAAATACATTCGGTCATCCTAGCAGCATTTGGAAATGCATATTTCATTTGACAGCATTTGCAAAACCCTTTTATCACTTCAAAATAACTTGTGGCAAGTACAGCCTTCCAAATGTTAAAAGTGAGTCTTACAAAATTTTTGTACATAAGAGTACAATTCGGTTTATATAGAAAAATAAAGTTGCAGTTTGTATTGATTTAGTTGTTGTATCTTCTCAAGATCAATCATGAAAATTTCTGATTCTACAAATCTGCACCAAACTTTTGTGGTTGTAAAGACAATTTTGCCACAAAATTAGAAATTAACAGGAATTTAGCTATTATAGTACTTTAAAGTATTATTATATTTTAATAGTATTATTACACCAAGAAGTGTTGTGGTATAATTTTTGTGGTCTCATGCTGCTAAAGTCAATATCTTTATTTATATACACAGGAAAAAAAAATATTACTTGTTTAAATAACCCTGAAGAGTAAAGAAGGTCTTCACTTGACTATTTTGTTCCCACCTGTTTTCTCTGACTGTAAAACTCCACTGACATATTATTACATATGTCAATGTGAAAAAATATAAACATATAATTTAGAAAAATGTAAGGCTATCTTTCAGACCCTCTGTGAATCTCTCAAGTTCATACTCCTAAAATGAATCAAAGTTCTAACTCCCTTCTGATTCCAGACTATTACATTTGCTCTTATTTTTCTATGTCTTTTGTCATATGAGAAAACAGAAAAATAAACTTGAATTTCACATTTGAAATAAATGATCAGGGTCCAATCATATTCTAAGACCACTGAGACCTTATCTAAAGGTCTAAAGACCTTATCTAAAGACAGGTATCAATCAACCAATCTCCTGATTAGGAAACATTAAATGAAAATACACATGGATAGAATTCTTCTTCCTTTTCTTGTGAAAATGGAATCCTATTCCCTACTGATTCCCATCCTATTGCAGAAAGGTCTTTTGCTTTATATATATTCTCAGGTGTTACAGGAAGAAAATACATACACTAAAATTAAAAAATTCTTATCATTGTGCTACATTTAACTATATTGCTAGAAATGATTTAACACAAATTTAATTCAGATCAAATAACTTATTTTCTAAAGAAATTAAAATGTATCAATGTATTTCACACAAATAAAAGATGAAAGCTAGCCAAATGAAATATATAACACCTGGCATATATAAAAGATAAAATGGAATACAGGTACTTTTGAGGAATTCTGAACAACAAACAACTGAAAATAGCAAGAAAATTGAAAAATATCATTGGTGTTAGAAAACATATAAGAGTCATTTCAAAGCAAGATGGCAAAATATAATCATCCTAAATATTATGAAATAAGAATTCCATAGTTCAAGAGGAATCACAGAGATTTCTCATTCATACCAGGATCACTCATTCTTTAGTTTCTAGATTTCTTTTGTCTTACTCTGAAAAACAAAGGCATGATCATAAAGAATGTGTGGTTGGCTCTGTGGTAAAGAACCGAAGTACCAGTAGTGCAGACAGGAGACACACATTTGATCTCTGGATCAGGAAGACTCCTGGTGAAGGAAATGGCAACCCATTCCAATATTTTCACCAGGGAAATTCCATGGACAGAGGAGCCTGGTGGGCAACAATCCACAGGGTCACAAAAGAATTGGACATGACTTATCCACTAAACAGTAAAAATGGAGAATATCATACACCAATTCTAAGATATTGACAGGTACTCACCCAACAAATTATCTAGAAATATATGTAACATTCAGTTCAGTTCAGTTACTCAGTCATGTACAACTCTTTGCAACCCCATGGACTGCAGCACACCAGGCCTCCCTGTCCATTACCAACTCCTAGAGTTTACTCAAACTCATGTCCATTGAGTCAGTGATGACTTACAACCGTCTCATCCTGTTTTCCCCTTCTTCTCCCGCCTTCAATCTTCCCCAGCATCAGGGTCTTTTCAAATGAGTCAGCTCTTCACATTAGGTGGCAAATGTATTGGAGTTTCAGCTTCAACATCAGTCTTTCCAGTGAATATTCAGGATCAATTTCCTTTAGGAAGGACTGGTTGGATCTCCTTGCAGTTCAAAGGACTCTCAAGTGCCTTCTCCAACACCACAGTTCAAAAGCATCAATTCTTCGGCACTCAGCTTTCTTCACAGTCCAACTCTCACATCCATCTGGGACTACTGGAAAAAACCATAGCCTTGACTAGACGCACCTTTGTTGGCAAAGTAATGTCTCTGCTTTTTAATATGCTATCTAGGTTGGTCATAACTTTTTTCACACGGAGTAAGCATCTTTTAATTTCATGACTGCAGTCACCATCTACAGTGATTTTGGAGCCCTGAAAAATAAAGTTTGCCACTATTTCCACTGTTTTCTCATCTATTTGCCATGAAGTGATGGAACCGGATGACAGGATCTTTGTTTTCTGAATGTTGAGCTTTAAACCAACTTTTTCACTCTCTTCTTTCACTTTCATCATGAGGTTCGTTCTTTCTTCTTCACTTTCTGCTATAAGGCTGGTGTGATCTGCATATCTGAGGTGATTGGTATTTCCCCCAGCAATCTTGATTCCAGCTTGTGCTTCATCCAGCCCAGCATTTCTCATGATGTACTCTGTATATAACTTAAATAAACAAGGTGACAATATACAGCCTTGACATACTCCTTTTCCTATTTGGATCCAGTCTGTTGTTCCATGTCCACTTCTAACTGTTGCTTCCTGACCTGCATATAGGTTTCTCAAGAGGCAGGTCAGATGATCTGGTATTCTCATCTCCTTCACAATTTTCCAAAGCTTATTGTGATCCACACAGTCAAAGGCTTTGAAATAGTCGATAAAGCAGAAATAGATGTTTTTCTGGAACTCTCTTGCTTTTTCCATGATTCAGCAGATGTTGGCAATTTGATAACTGGTTCCTCTGCCTTTTCTAAATCCAGCTTGAACATCTGGAAGTTCATGGTTCACGTACTGGCTTGGAGAATTCTGAGCATTGTGAGATGAGGGCAATCATGCGGTTGTTTGAGGATTCTTTGGCATTGCCATTCTTAAGGATAGGAATGAAAACTGACTGACCTTTTCCAGTCCTGTGGCCACTGCTGAGTTTTCCAGATAAACTGGCATATTGAGTGCAGCACTTTCACAGCATCATCTTTCAGGATTTGAAATAGCTCAACTGGAATTCCATCACCTCCACTAGCTTTGTTCATAGTGATGTTTTCTAAGGCCCACTTGGCTTCACATTCCAGGATGTCTGGCTCTAGATGAGTTATCACATCATCGTGATTATCTGGGTCGTGAAGATCTTTTTTGTACAGTTCTTTGGTGTATTCTTCCACCTCTTCTTAACATTTTCTGCTTCTGTTATGTCCATACGATTTCTGTCCTTTATTGAGCCCATCTTTGCATGAAATGTTCCCTTGGTATCTCTAATTTTCATAACGAGATCTCTTGTCTTTCTCATTCTATTGTTTTCCTATATTTCTTTGCACTGACCACTGAGGAAGGCTTTCTCATCTCTCCTTGCTATTCTTTGGAACTAGGAATTCAAATGGGTGTATCTTTCCTTTTCTCCTTTGTTTTTTGCTTTTCTCTTCAGAGCTATTTGTAAGGCCTCCTCAGACAACCATTTTGCTTTTTTGCATTCCTTTTTCTTGGGGATGGTCTTGCTCCCTGTCTCCTGTACAATCTCATGAACCTTGGTCCATAGTTCATCAGGCACTCTATCAGACCTAGTCTCTTAAATCTATTTCTCATTTATACTATATAATTGTTAAAGATTTGATTTAGGTCATACTTGAATGGTCTAGTGGTTTTCCCTACTTTCTTCAATTTAAATCTGAATATATATATATGTATACATATATATATGGACTGGAAAAGGTCAGTTTTCATTCCAATCCCAAAGAAAGGCAATGCCAAAGAATGCTCAAACTACCGCACTGTTGCACTCATCTCACATACTAGTAAAGTAATGCTCAAAATTCTCCAAGCCAGCCTTCATCAATATGTGAACCATGAATTTCCTGACGTTCAAGCTGGTTGTAGAAAAGGCAGAGGAACCAGAGATCAAATTGCCAACATCCGCTGGATCATGGAAAAAGCAAGAGAGTTCCAGAAAAACATCTACTTCTGCTTTATTGACTATGCCAAAGCCTTTGACTGTGTGGATCACAATAAGCTGTGGAAAATTCTGAAAGAGATGGGAATACCAGACCACCTGACCTGCCTCTTGAGAAATCTGTATGCAGGTCAGGAAGCAACAGTTAGAAGTGGGCATGGAACAACAGACTGGATCCAAATAGGAAAAGGAGTACGTCAAGGCTGTATATTGTCACCCTGCTTATTTAACTTCTAAGCAGAGTACATCATGAGAAACGCTGGACTGGAAGATACACAAGCTGGAATCAAGATTGCCGGGAGAAATATCAATCACCTCAGATATGCAGATGACACCACCTTATTGCAGAAAGTGAAGAGGGACTAAGAAGCCTCTTGAGGAAAGTGAAAGAGGAGAGTGAAAAAGTTGGCTTAAAGCTCAACATTCAGAAAACGAAGATCATGGCATCTGGTGCCATCACTTCATGGGAAATAGATGGGAAACAGTGGAAACAGTGTCAGACTTTATTTCGGGGGGCTCCAAAATCACTGCAGATGGTGACTGCAACCATGAAATTAAAAGACGCTTACTCCTTGGAAAAAAATTTATGACCAACCTAGATAGCATATTGAAAAGCAGAGACATTACTTTGCTGACTAAGGTCCATCTAGTCAAGGCTATGGTTTTTCCTGTGGTCATGTATGGATGTGAGAGTTGGACTGTGAAGAAGGCTGAGTGCCGAAGAATTGATGCTTTTGAACTGTGGTATTGGAGAAGACTCTTGAGAGTCCCATGGACTACAAGGAGATCCAACCAGTCCATTCTGAAGGAGATCAGCCCTGGGATTTCTTTGGAAGGAATGATGCTAAAGCTGAAAGTCCAGTACTTTGGCCACCTTATGCGAAGAGTTGACTCATTGGAAAAGACTTTGATGCTGGGAGGGATTGGGGGGCAGGATGAGAAGGGGACAACCAAGGATGAGTTGGTTGGATGGCATCACTAACTAGATGGACATGAATCTGAGTGAACTCCGGGTGTTGGTGATGGACAGGGAGGCCTGGCATGCTGCGATTCATGGGGTCGCGAAGAGTCGGACACAACTGAGTGACTGAACTGAACTGAACTGATGTGTATATATATATATATATATGCAACATATATTCACAGAAAACATTGAGAACATTCTGGGGAAGTCTCCTTTGTGGTGCAGAACTGGAAAAGGTACTGTAGCCACTGACAGAGAGGTATGGAGGAGCAAAATATGTGAGCTGCAAGAATTGGGAGTATGTCAATGAGAGGTCATTACAATCCAGGCTAAGCCATACTTGGAATAGTTCAGTTCAGTCACTCAGTCGTGTCCAACTCTTTGCTACCACATGGGCTGCAGCACTCCAGGCTTCCCTGTCCATCACCAACTCCCAGAGCTTGCTCAAACTCGTGTCCGAGTCAGTGATACCATCCAACCTTCTCATCTTCTGTCATCCCCTTCTCCTCCTGCCTTCAATCTTGCCCAGCATCAGGGTCTTTTCCAGTGAGTCAGTTCTTTGCATCAGGTGGCCAAAGTGTTGGAGTTTCAGCTTCAGGATCAGTGTTTCCAGTGAATTTTCAGGGCTGATTTTCTTTCAGATTAACTGGTTTGATCTCCTTGAAGTCCAAAGGACTCTCAAGCGTGTTCTCCAACACCACAGTTTAATATAATTAATTCTTCTGTGCTCATTATTATTCTTCAGCACTTATTATTACTTGGAATAATAAGGAAATATTATAGTGAACCTATGCCAATAAGTTTGACAAAGTAGCTAAAATGGGCCAACTCATTGCAAGATAAACAAAGCCCATTTAAGAAGAAAATAATAACTTCAATAGCACTGCATTATTAAAGAAATTTATTTCATAATATGATAACTACAAAGTAAACTCCATACCCAGATGGTGTTACTAGCAAATTCTACCAAACTTTTAAGACTCTTGAGAGTCTCTTGGACTGCAAGGAGATCCAATCAGTCCATTCTAAAGGAGATCAGCCCTGGGATTTCTTTGGAACTAATGATGCTAAAGCTGAAGCTCCAGTACTTTGGCCACCTTATGCGAAGAGTTGACTCTTTGGAAAAGACTTTGGTGCTGGGAGGGATTGGGCGCAGGAGGAGAAGGGGACAACAGAGGATGAGATGGCTGGATGGCATCACAGACTCAATGGATGTGAGTCTGAGTGAACTCTGGGAGATGGTGATGGACAGGGAGGCCTGGCGTGCTGCAATTCATGGGGTCCCAAAGAGTTGGACACGACTGAGCGACTGAACTGAACTGAACTGAAAATGATCAATTCTCTATACTTTAAGATTTGAAAATCAGTCAAGTCTACTCTATTAACTGACTAAAGCAGAGTAGTCACAAGGTCATTACAATAGAGGGAGAAAAAGAATGTGACAATATTCAACATTCATTCATGATGAAAGCACAATAATTGACGAATGATAAAAAGATGTCTACATAAAACCTGTCACTGATATCATATGCAACGGTGAAAGACTTACGGCTTTTCCCATAAGACTGAGGACAAAGAAAAATTGTCCCCTCTCAGTACTCCTATCCAAAATGTAAATCCTAGCCAATATATTATACTGGGGAAAACAAAAAACATATGGATTGGAAAGGAAAACATTAAACTGTACCTATCCACCAATGAAATCCCAAAGAACTTACAAATAAACCCTGAATGAAATTAACCCTACATTAATTTCTCAAGGGCACAGGATACAAGGTCAACATGCCAAAATCCACTACATTTCTATACACTAGTAATGAATATTTAGAATCTTAAATTTTAAAATGCCACTTAAAATACCATCAAAATTGAAATACTTCAGTTTTATTCTATCAGATTTACATAGATGAAAACTTACAAAACACTGAAGGAAAAAAAATCAAAGGAAACTTAACTAAATGAAGAGAAAAATTGTGTTCCTGGGTTGTCAAACTAAATATTGATTAGTTATCAATTCTTTCCAGTTTGATAAAATAGATATCAACTAGCTGATCCTAAAATGTACACCGAAATGCAAAGGAAATAGAATAATCAAAACATTTTGGACAAAGGACAACAAAGTAGGATGTGTCATACTATTTGATATCAAGACTTACCATAAAACTACATGTGGAAAATGTGGTTTAGAAGAATAATTAGTACAAAGGTCAGTGGAACAAAACAGAGGGCCCAGAAATAGATACACACAGTTAACTGAATTTTGACCAAGGTGCAAAAGCAATTCATTGAAGAAAAAATAATCTTTTCAACAAATGGTACTATAACAATTACACACCCACAGACACAAAAACACTTTACACAAAATAACTAAAAATAGATTTAAATGGAAAAAAAAATACAACCATAAAACTTCTAAAAGCAAAGAGGAAAATATCTTCATGAACTTTAATTTAGTAAAAATGTTTACATATAACACCCAAAACAGAGCCCATAAAAGGAAAATTGATAAATTGTACTTCATAAATATTATAATTGTTTTCTCAATGAAATGCACTGTTAAGAGAAAGTAACGCAAGTTACAGACTGACAGAAAATATTTAAAAGCTGTATATCTGATAAAAGGCATGTTAATAATATAGAAGGAACTCTCAAAACTCAACAGTAAGAAAACCTTTTCATAAGAATAGGCAAAAGTTCTGTTCTATTTAAACATAGAAGATATACAGATGGTAAATAAGCATATAAAAAAGAGGTTCAACATCATTAGCCACTAGGAAAATGCAAACTGAAATCCCAATGAGATATTAACTATACACCTATGACAATGGCCATATTTAAAAACAAAACAAGTGCCAGTCAGGATAGAAAATAAATGGTTCTGTCTTTCATTGTTAGGGGCCATACAAATGATACAGCCACTCTAAGAAACAGGTTTTTTTTCATTTGTTTTAACAAATTAGGCATACATTTGCCCTGCTATCCAGCAATCCTACTCCTATTCATTAAATGAACTTATGTTGCAAAGTTTTATGAAAATTATGTTTATACAAAAGCCTATACATTAACATTTATAGACACATCATCTGTAAGCACAAAATCCTGGTAACAAGTCTGATATATTAATACTTCAACGAGTGAATAAACTAACAATTCCATACAATGGACCACTAAATGGCAAGGAAAAGAACAACTGATACATGAATATTAAATGAATTTTGCTCATAAAAAAAGTGACCAGGCCCTCAAATCTATATGATCCTATTTGTGTAAATTTTAGAAAAGCCCAAACGGGGTTGTATGGAGAATAAGTTGACTAAAAAGGGGCAGCAAAAGAAAATTTGGGGGCGATGGAATTGTTCTCTATAGTATTCTCTGCATTTCTCAGAAACCACAGAACTGTGTAACACAAAGAGTGAAGTTCATTGCATTTAAATTTTAAAATATCAACCAGACTGTGAGGAGAACTACAGATGGAATGCAGACTGAGGCAAATGTATTGAACTGTAATTCGAATGAAGGACATAACCACATTGAAGTCGTTGGGGAGAAATGAGGTGACCTAACTGACTTAGACACACTAAACGCGGGCGGCTGCGACGGGCGCACGAAGCGCGGCCGAGAGGAGCTGCATCAAAGTCTTTTCCAAAGAGTCAACTCTTCGCATGAGGTGGCCAAAGTACTGGAGCTTCAGCTTTAGCATCATTCCTTCCAAAGAAATCCCAGGGCTGATCTCCTTCAGAAAGGACTGATTGGAACTCCTTGTAGTACAAGGGACTCTCAAGAGTCTTCTCCAACACCACAGTTCAAAAGCATCAATTCTTCAGCGCTCAGCCTTCTTCACAGTCCAGCTATCACATCCACACGTGACCACTGGAAAAACCATAGCCTTGACTAGACGGAACTTAGTCAGCAAAGTAATGTCTCTGCTTTTGAATATGCTGTCTAGGTAGGTCATAACTTTTCTTCCAAGGAGTAAGCATCTTTTAATTTCATGGCTGCAGTCACCATCTGCAGTGATTTTTGAGCTCCCCAAAATACAGTCTGACACTGTTTCCACTGTTTCAAACCTATTTCCCATGGAGTGATGGGACTGGATGCCATGATCTTTGTTTTCTGAATGTTGAGCTTTAAGCCAACTTTTTCACTCTCCTCTTTTACTTTCATCAACAGGATTTTAGGTTCCATTCACTTTCTGCCATAAGTGTGGTGTCATCTGTATATCTGAGGTGATTGATATTTCTCTTGGCAATCTTGATTCCAGCTTGTGTTTCTTCCAGTCCAGTGCTTCTCATGATGTACTCTGCTTAGAAGTTAAATAAGCAGGGTGACAATATACAGCCTTGACGTACTCCTTTTCCTATTTGAAACCAGTCTGTTGTTCCATGTCCAGTTCTAACTGTTGCTTCCTGACCTGCATACAGATTTCTCAAGAGGCAGGTCAGGTGGTCTGGTATTCCCTTCTCTCTCAGAATTTTCCACAGCTTATTGTGATCCACACAGTCAAAGGCTTTGGCATAGTCAATAAGGCAGAAATAGATGTTTTTCTGGAACTCTCTTGCTTTTCCATGATCCAGCGGATGTTGGCAATTTGATCTCTGGTTCCTCTGCCTTTTCTACAACCAGCTTGAACATCAGGAAGTTCACGGTTCACGTATTGATGAAGGCTGGCTTGGAGAATTTTGAGCATTTACTAACATGTGAGATGAGTGCAATAGTGCGGTAGTTTGAGCATTCTTTGGCATTGCCTTTCTTTGGGATTGGAATGAAAACTGACCTTTTCCAGTCCTGTGGCCATTGCTGAGTTTTCCAAATTTGCTGGCATATTGAGTGAAACACTTTCACAGCATCATCTTTCAGGATTTGAAATAGCTCAACTGGAATTCCATCACCTCCACTAGGTTTGTTCGTAGTGATGCTTTCTAAGGCCCGCTTGACTTCACATTCCAAGATGTCTGGTTCTAGATGAGTGATCACATCATCGTGATTATCTGGGTCGTGAAGATCCTTTTTGTACAGTTCTTCTGTGTATTCTTGCCACCTCTTCTTAATATCTTCTGCTTCTGTTAGGTCCATACCATTTCTGTCCTTTATCGAGCCCATCTTTGCATGAAATGTTCCCTTGGTAGCTCTAATTTTTTTGAAGAGATCTCTAGTCTTTCCCATTCTGTTCTTTTCCTCTATTTCTATTTCTCTCTATTTCCTAATCACACTAGGACCACAGCCTTGTCTAAATCAGTTAGGTCGACTCATTTCTCCCCAACCACTTCAATGTGTTTATGTCATTCATTCAAATTACAGTTCAATGCATTTGCCACACTGAAACCATACTCACAGAACTAGTCAATCTAATCACACTAGAACCACAGCCTTGTCTAATTCAATGAAACTAAGCCATGCCTGCAGAGCAACCCAAGATGGGTGGTGCATAGTGGAGAGGTCTAAAAGAATGTGGTCCACTGGAGAAGGGAATGGCAAACACTTCACTATTCTTGCCTTGATTACCCTATGAACAGTATGAAAAGGCAAAATGATAGGATACTGAAAGAGGAACTCCCCAGGTCAGTAGGTGCCCAATATGCTCCTGGAGATGAGTGGAGAAATAACTCCAGAAAGAATGAAGGGATTGAGCCAAAGCAAAAACAATACCCAGCTGTGGATATGACTGGTGATAGATGCAAGTCCAATGCTGTAATGAGCAATATTGCACAGGAACCTGGAATGTCAGGTCCATGAATCAAGGCAAACTGGAAGTGGTCAAACAAGAGATGGCAAGAGTGAACGTCGATATTCTAGGTATTCAGCAAACTAAAATGGACTGGAATGGGTGAATTTAACTCAGATGATCATTATATCTACTACTGCGGGCAGGAATCCCTCAGAAGAAATGGAGTAGCCATCATGGTCAACAAAAGAGTCCAAAATGCAGTACTTGGATGCAATCTCAAAAATGACAGAATGATCTCTGTTTGTCTCCAAGGCAAACCATTCAACATCACAGTAATTCAAGTCTATGCCCAGACCAGTAATGCTGAAGAAGCTGAAGCTGAACGGTTCTATGAAGCCCTACAAGACCTTTTAGAACTAACATCCAAAAAAGATGTCCTTTTCATTATAGGGGCCTGGAATGCAAAAGTAGGAAGTCAAGAAACACCTGGAGTAACAGGCAAATTTGGCCTTGGAATGCAGAATGAAGCAGGGCAAAGACTAATAGAGTTTTGCCAAGAAAATGCATTGGTCATAGCAAACACCCTCTTCCAACAACACAAGAGAAGACTCTACACATGGACATCACCAGATGGTCAACACCGAAATCAGACTGATTATATTCTTTGCAATCAAAGATGGAGAAGCTCTATACAGTCAACAAAAACAAGACCAGGAGCTGACTGTGGCTCAGATCATGAACTCCTTATTACCAAATTCAGACTTAAATTGAAGAAAGTAGGGAAAACCGCTAGACCATTCAGGTATGACCTAAATCAAATCCCTTATGATTATCCAATGGAAGTGAGAAATAGATTTAAGGGCCTAGATCTGATAGATAGAGTGCCTGATGAACTATGGAATGAGGTTTGTGACACAGGGATCAAGACCATCCCCATGGAAAAGAAATGCAAAAAAGCAAAATGGCTGACTGGGGAGGCCTTACAAATAGCTGTGAAAAGAAGAGAAGTGAAAAACAAGGGAGAAAAGGAAAGATATAAGCATCTGAATGCAGAGTTCCAAAGAATAGCAAGAAAAGATAAGAAAGCCTTCTTCAGCGATCAATGCTGAGAAATAGAGGAAAAGAACAGAATGGGAAAGACTAGAGATCTCTTCAAAAAAATTAGAGATATCAAGGGAACGTTTTGTGCAAAGATGGACTCAATAAAGGACAGGAATGGTATGGACCTAACAGAAGCAGAAGATATTAAGAAGAGATGGCAAGAATACACAGAAGAACTGTACAAAAAGAATCTTCATGACCCAGATAATCACGATGATATGATCACTCATCTAGAGTCAGACATCCTGGAATGTGAAATCAAGTGGGCCTTAGAAAGCATCACTATGAACAAAGCTAGTGGAGGTGATGGAATTCCAGTAGAGCTATTTCATATCCTGAAAGATGATGCTGTGAAAGTGTTTCACTCAATATGCCAGCAAATTTGGAAAACTCAGCAGTGGCCACAGGACTGGAAAAGGTCAGTTTTCATTCCAATCCCAAAGAAAGGCAATGCCAAAGAATACTCAAACTACCACACAGTTGCACTCATCTCACATGCTAGTAAAGTAATGCTCAAAATTCTTCAAGCCAGCCTTCATCAATATGTGAACCGTGAACTTCCTGATGTTCAAGCTGGTTGTAGAAAAGGCAGAGGAACCAGAGATCAAATTGCCAACATCCGCTGAATCACAGAAAAAGCAAGAGAGCTCCAGAAAACATCTATTTCTGCCTTATTGACTATGCCAAAGCCTTTGACTGTGTGGATCACAATAAGCTGTGGAAAATTCTGAGAGAGAAGGGAATACCAGACCACCTGACCTGCCTCTTGAGAAATCTGTATGCAGGTCAGGAAGCAACAGTTAGAGCTGGACATGGAACAACAGATTGGTTCCAAATAGGAAAAGGAGTATGTCAAGGCTGTATATTGTCACCCTGATTATTTAACTTATATGCAGAGTACATCATGAGAAATGCTGGACTGGAAGAAACACAAGCTGGAATCAAGATTGCTGGGAGAAATATCAATAACCTCAGATATGCAGATGACACCACCCTTATGGAAGAAAGTGAAGATGAAATAAAGAGCCTCTTGATGAAAGTGAAAGAGGAGAGTGAAAAAGTTGGCTTAAAGCTCAACATTCAGAAAATGAAGATCATGGCATCCGGTCCCATCACTTCATGGGAAATAGATGGGAAACAGTGGAAACAGTGTCAGACTTTATTTTGGGGGGCTCCAAAATCACTGCAGATGGTGACTGCAACCATGAAATTAAAAGACTCTTACTCCTGGAAGAAAATTTATGACCAACCTAGATAGCATATTGAAAAGCAGAGACATTACTTTGCCGGCTAAGGTCCATCTAGTGAAGGCTATGGTTTTTCCAGTAGTCATGTATGGATTTGATAGCTGGACTGTGAAGAAGGCTGAGCACCTAAGAATTGATGCTTTTGAAGTGTGGTGTTGGAGAAGACTCTTGAGAGTGCTTTGGATTGCAGGGAGATCCATCCAGTCCATTCTGAAGGAGATGAGCCCTGGGATTTCTTAGGAAGGAATGATGCTAAAGCTGAAACTCCAGTACTTTGGCCACCTCATGCGAAGAATTGACTCATTGGAAATACTCTGATGCTGGGAGGGATTGGAGGCAGGAGCAGAAGGGGGCGACAGAGGATGAGATGGCTGGATGGCATCACCAACTCGGTGGACGTGAGTCTGAGTGAACTCCTGGAGTTGGTGATGGACAGGGAGGCCTGTAGTGCTGCGATTCATGAGGTCGCAAGGAGTCGGACATGACTGAGCGACTGAACTGAACTGAACTGACTTAGAAAATCATTGTTCTGACTGGATGTTATATTAAAGACAAAAAAAGGACTGTAGACTAACATTGTAGCAGTGTTTTTCACAGTTCTATGCATATGAGTAATTCTGAAGCCAAATTTCTATGTATACAAGGTTAATCAATAGGCATAGGTAAATATATTATAGATATTGAATAGCCAGGTTTCTCACTGTTGGAGGAGAAATTTCAGGTAAGCAAAGGCAGATTGCTACAATGGATCTTCAGTTGCTGGATTGGAATTAGAGGTATCAGTGTGAACTCATGGAGTCTGGAGGGGTATATTTCACAATATCTATTCAGATATATTGACACATTAATAAATATATATGTGGTATGTGTACACAGTTTGGTAGACAAAGAGATAATTCTTAGCTCTGTTTTCTGAGAGCAATGATACCTCAATAGCAATACGTCCACTTAGCACCTGGATTTTAGTTTATAAATAACTACCTCCAATAAAAGGAATCAGGCTGTTTAGAGAAGTAGTTAATTCCACACCTGGAGAAAATCCAATAGAATTCTGGGACATCCAGTGGTCTAGAGAATAAGGAAGTACTCAAAAACTGGAGAAAAGAGTGATAATATATGAAAAGGACACAGAGTCAACCTATAAGAGGACTCAAGGACCAAAACTGGAAAATTTTGAGCAAAAATATAAATAACAATAGTATTGGATCATAATCAATCAAACAATAAATATCTATGACACCATAAAGACAAAGATAAATCATTGATGTGGTAAATTAAGGGGGGAGGAGGAACAATTCTTACTTACAGTTCAGTTCAGTTGCTCAGTCATGCCCAACTCTTTGTGACCTCATGGACTGCAGCATGCCAGGCCTCCCTGTCCATTGCCAACTCCCAGAGTTTACTCAAACTCATGTCCATTGAGTCAGTGATGCCATCCAACCATCTCATTCTCTGTCATCCCCTTTTCCTCCCACCTTCAATCTTTCTCATCATCAGGGTCTTTTCCAATGAGTCAGTTCTTCCCATCAGGTGGCCAAAGTATTGGAGCTTCAGCTTTAGCATCAGTCCTTCCAATGAATATTCAGGACTGATTTCCTTTAGGATGGACTGGTTGGATCTCCTTGAAGTCCAAGGTACTCTCAAGAGTCTTCTCTAACACTACAGTTCAAAAGCATCAATTCTTCCATGCTCAGCTTTTTTTATAGTCCAACTCTCACATCCATACATGACTACTAGAAAAACCATAGTTTTGACTAGACAGACCTTTGTTTGCAAATGCTTCCTTACAGATGCATTCCAATTACTAAATGTAGATGGAACTAGGGAAATCAAACATTACTATTAGAACAAGATCTACTGATGAGAATTTAAGAACAAGATGTTCACATAGTCTCAAAGCATTTACTCCACGTATTTAAAAATTGTGAAGAAAAGTTGGTAATTTTACAGTGGAGAAGTCCTGGAAGACACCAACTAAGTGATTACAGTTAACATAACCAGTGATAAGTTCTATTAACCCCTGATATACTACATTAAGAAAGCTGCATCACCTCTGTGGAATGCTTGTGAAATACATATAACCTATATCTAACCATGAAAGAGAAAAATGTTAGGCAAATCCAAACTGAGAAACATTCTATACCTGATCACTACTCTTCAAAACTTTTAGGTTCATCAAAGTCAAGGAAAGACTGAGGTATTAAGGAACCAAAGAGATATGATGATTAAGTGCAATCAGTTCAGTCCAGTCAATTAGTCATGTCTGACTCTTTGCAACCCCATAGACTATAGCATGCCAGGCTTCCCTGTTCATCACCAACTCCCAGATCTTGCTCAAACTCATGTACATTGAATTGGTGATGCCATCCAACCTTCTCATCCTCTGTCATCCTTTTCTCCTCCTGCCTTCTATTTTTCCCAGCATCAGGGTCTTTTCCAATGAGTCAGTTCTTTGCATCAGGTGGCCAAAGTATTGGAGCCTCAGCTTTAGCATCAGTGCTTCCAATGAATATTTAGGACTGATTTCCTTTAGGATTGACTGGTTTGATCTCCTTGCAGACCAAGAGACTCTTGGGAGTCTTCTCCAGCCCCACAGTTCAAGAGGATCAATTCTTTAGTGCTCAGCTTTCTTTATGGTCCAGCTCCACAGCCATACATGACTACTGGAAAAACCATAGCTTTAACTAGAGAGACCTTTGTCAGAAAAGTAATGTCTCTGCTTTTTAATACACTATCGAGGTTTGTCATGGCTCTTCTTCCAAAGAGCAAGTGTTTTTTTGTTTTTTGTTTTTTTTTAATTTCATGGCTGCAGTCACCATCTGCAGTGATTCTGGAGCCCAGGAAAATAAAGTGCAATAAGGTATCCTAGATTGAATCCCGAGACATAAAAAGGGATATTCTTTGAAAAACTGGTGAAAATCAAATAAAGGATGTAATTTAGAAAACATTATTGATAATTGTGCTATGGTTATATATCAACCTGAGGGAAAGCTAGGTGAAGAATAAATAAGAAATCTCTGTACAGTTTTTGTAATTCATTCATAAGTCTAAATTAATTCAAAATAAAAGATTTTATCATATGAACTTGAATTCCAGGTACTGTAAGGAAGAAAAATGATTATAAGCAAAAATCTAAAAGCTTCTAGAATAGCTAAGAGTTCCTAAATCCCAAACCTTGAGTTGTAGGAACTGGATTTCATTAATTCTATTCCTACTGAATTTTCCATATCTATTTTGGATTTTCTCTGCCCTGACTATGCAATCAAATACCTTTTCAAGGAGCTTAGTTCCTTTTATTGGAGAATGGTATTGATAAACCAAGAACTGGATGCTGGGTATGCTGACTGCTCCTGGGGTATTATTGCTCTTGGAAGACAAAACTAGAAAATATGTGTTTTCAATATTAGTGTCATAGCACAAAAGTAACCATAAGCCTGGAGGATATGCTCCCCAAATCAAGAGCCTGAAGAAATAGTAGGAGTTTTTCTATTTGTGGCCAACCAAGAGCAGGAAAGGACAACATCTACTTGTTTCTTTTAAAAGAATTGGAAAAAAGAAGACATATAAGAGAATAACAATAAGATATATAACATTTAAAAAAAGAAGAAAGGTAAACCACTGCTGTTACATCCAATAGGAATAGACATGGGGAGAAATAAGACATATTCTAACAATATATATATTTAGTATTCACCATCTCCTATCCTAAAACTTCAGTAAACCTATGTTGCATTCCAACTTAAGACCAAGTTCTTCAGTGGTATATTCATAGCGTTTCATCATCTGGCCCCAGAGCTTTCACTATAATGACCCAAGGCTTCCTTGTCCATGCCCAGTACCCCAGGCACCCTAGACTAAGTCCTGAATATCTTGCCTTTTTGCCCTTACTTGTATTGTTCCCTCTACAGTGAAACTTCTGTGATGATCGATAAACAACTTGTACTACAAGTCCACACCAAATGCCCTCTCCTCTCTGAAGTCTATACTGTTTTCTCTAAATTAATGCAATCTCTGCCTCCTTTGAACTCTAAACAGTTTCTTTCCTTTCATGTTCTAACTTGTGTTCTTGTTGCTTCTATCTTGCCCGCACTTACCTAACAATAGATACTTTTCTTTAGAGAGGAAAGGACTCCTATCCACACATCTTGACCTCCCCAGAGGGATCAGTGTTATTTCTACCATGTAAGGGTTCCTTCCAAAGGTAATTGTGGAATTACTTTATGAAATATCCAAAACTGTACTCAAGCTGGAAAAAAATTACAAAGTATTGAATTTTCTACCACAGATTCCCTCACTCCAAAACAGTCTTAGATTTTCTTGATCATAATTTCTTTTAATTATTTTTTATTGAAGGATAATTGTTTTACAGAATTTTGCTGTTTTCTGTCAAACCTCAACATGAATCAGACATAGGTATACATATATCCCCTCCCTCTTTAAACTCCCACCCATCTCCCTCCCCATCCCACCCCTCTAGGTTGATACAGAGCCCCGTTTGAGTTTCCTGAGCCATATAGCAAATTCCTGTCATAATTTCTGAGAACAGGAAGTCCACATTATCATTTCAGTCAACTTGGTTCTATACCCAGAGAATTCTAGTGGGAGTCACTAATTCTGTTGCTAGGGGATTTGCCAGACACATTTTAGAACAGAAGGGCCCAGTGTGGGGAGCTTGCTGATGACTTCCAATAGCCACAGCAGGAGTTACTTTCTTTTTCCTCCATCCCTGGGGAGCCGTACTGTGGAGTAGAGAAAAAGAAAAATGGCTCAAGCATGTGATCCAAACTGAGAGGATTTGTGCCTACCTCCCACCAGGCCAAGGGAGGTAGGCGTAGCTTCTCTGATGCAAAAGGGAAAGCTGGGGCCCATCTGACAGGAGGAAGCTTCAGGGAAAGGTCAAGGAGCTAGCTTAGGGCTTTACGTGAGTCCCTTTCTGTCTGAGTTTAGTGCCAAGAGAGTTGGTAGGAGGGTGAGTAGATGGAGCAGGGCCCTTTTAAAAAGTGAAAGTCGCTCATTTGGCATCTGATTCTTTGTGATCCCATGAACTGTAGCTTGCCAGGCTCCTCTGTCCATGGGATTCTTCAGGCCAGAATACTGGAGTGGGTAGTCGTTCCCTTCTCCAGGGTATCTTCCCAACCCAGGGATTAAACCCAGGTCTCCCTCATTGCAGGTGGATTCTTTACCATCTGAGCCACCAGGGAAGTCCAGGGCCCTTATAAGCAGAGTCTATAGTGGGCACACACTGCTATGGGTTAGTGTTACTGGGCAGATACCCAGTAAGCTCACCCTGGAGATTAAAAAGGGTGTCCAGAAAACAGCCCACGGTTCTGTTCCCCTCTCAGCAAAAGCCACTCTCTGTCTTCCCCTCTGAGATCTCTGTCACCCCAAGGTCACATCACTGGAAGAAAAATCCAGGGCTCAGTCAGTCCTGTGTGGTGACAAGGAGTGGCAGACTTCTCTTCTTGTCTCTTTCCTTCTTCTGTACCAGGGACCATCTTGCTGTCATTTTTAAAACCTCTTTTATCCGGAATATTACAAATGTACAGAAAAGTACATAAAGCATAAATGTGTAATTTAATGAACTGTAAATTAGATACCTATTTAACCTCTGTCCAAGGCAAGAAAAAATAAATAAATATCAACAGGATTCAAGATGCCCTCTGCATGTTCCTTGTCAAACAAAATCCATTCCCTCCTCCCTTGGAGTACAACTGAACTTCATGGAATTTAATTTCTGCATACGTATCATATAGTTTGCTAACCAAATTGCATACTCCTTAACAATGTAGTTTAATTTTACCTGGTTTTTGAAGTTTATGTAAGGAGGATAATAAAATATTTATTATATAATGTTTGGCTTCTTTAATTCAATATTATCTCTATGATTCACTCTTGTTATATGCATCTATAATTCATCATGTTCATTGCAGTATGACATTTATTGTATATCTATAATACAGTTAATTCATTCTATTCCTAATGGATATCTGGGCATTCCTTCGGTTAGTTTTGTGAACAGGAGTACATAAAGCTACATATTCATCACCAACTGTCTAAGACCTCTGTTACATATTTCTGAATCAAAACCATGAGGGCTTACATGTCAGAGCTCTGTATGAGGAGTGTATGCCTACATGCACTAATTTTACAAGGCTGTGTTGTATATTACATGTGTGAGATAAGACACCATATGTTAGAAAGAGCACATTCTCCAAGGTGTTCTGTCAGAGCTAGGCCCACGGTATTACTCCTAAAACAGGTGTTCCTGGTCTACATATGTAAATAAAGTTTGAAACATAGGTTACATCTATTTTTTATAAGACCTAAACACCAGAGAGGCATGGATATACTTCAGAACCACTGCTAACTTTTAACACATTTTGTATTAAACATGGTTATTTTAAGCTTCACTTCTGTTTCCCAAATCTGTTTTAGCAAATTTTTTCTTTCACGCGTTACCATTTAATGAAAGGGTTGATACAGGAGGGTTTAATGGCAAATTAGATGCATACAGACGTTCTGGAACTTTTGATGCAGCTTTTCCTCTAAAGCCTTACTAGAAACTCAGCAAACACACAAGTAGTATCTCTTATTAAGGATGTAGGAGCAAGCTAAGTAAAGCCAGAGATGGGGAGTTTCACTATGAAAAGGACTCATACTCTAGGAATTAGGTCATAAGAACTTAACAGAAAGGAATGGCCTGTTTATTATTCCACCTAGACCTAAATGTTTAAATTGTCAGTGAGCTCTCTAGTTCCAACTGCTTCCCAACAATAACTGATGTTTATGCTTTGGACCTTTGTATTAGTCAGAGGCCTTTCTGTTACAGGTGAAAAACTCTACTCCAAAATATTGGAGGTAAAGAAGGAGATTTAACAGTATATATGCCCTGTACTGGGTTTCTCAGGTGGTGCCAGCAGTAAAGAACCTGCCTGCCAAAGCAGGAGATCCAGAAGATGCTGGAGATGCAGGATGCATGCTTGATATACACTATACACAACCAACCAAGATGTAGACGCACACTGACACAAAGCCTCAAGGCGGGGGGCAGGGGGATGTCTGATTTCACTATTTTCATCTCCATGTCTGTATCCCTCTTTTGTTTTCTGTCTCTCTGCTTCTCTTCAGTTTTCTCTGATTTCTTCTGTTGCACTAAGACTTAACATAAAAATGTGTGAAGTCGCACAGTCGTGTCCAACTCTGCAACGCCATGGACTGTACTGGAGTGGGTAGCCATTTCCTTCTCCAGGGGGATCTTCCCAACCCAGGGATCAAATCTGGGTCTCGTGCATTCCAGGAGGATTCCTTATTGTCTGAGCCACCAGGAAACCCAATCACGTAACAGAGTGGTAATTGAAACACACCGTAGATTCCATCCCTATGTCCAAAACAAAATTCCCATGGAAACTGCTGACTGGTCAAGCTGGGTGACATTTCCCACCCCAGCAGACAAAGTATAAGACACATAAATACTAGCTCCTTCACAAAAAGAAGGGGAGGAGCCACCAGAGAAAACAGGAGAACTGTGTGCAGTGAAGAATTTAACCTTGACTAAAGAGAGGTCTGTCTTTTGCCTTCAGCATTTGAGAGATAATCTCTAATCCTTAAAATGTCATGCCTGACCAGAATATCTATGTTTGCCTGTGGTCCCTGGGCCAACAAGATAGGAATAATACTGATGCAGGGTAGGGCATGGAAGCCACCCCAACAGTGTGACTTGGGCTGGGTATTTTGACTCGCTGAGGATCTGGAAACAGATCAGCCGTGTGGATGATCAACCACCCCCACAAGATAGAGCTCTAATCAGGTCACTAGACATCAAGACTCGGGTGAGCGTCTCTGGCTGGAGATGCTTCATAATGCCAGAAAACAGCTCTGTCCTGGCTGCACAGGCAGAAGTGGCCCCGAGGCTCTGTGTTTGGTCTCACCTTATCCATCTCTTCCATCAGCTGGTTTTGATCTAATTTCCCTGTAATTAACTATCAATGTAAGTTTAACAGCTTTTGGGGTGTTTCATGAGTCTAATGAATTACTTAGAATGTGGTTTGTGGAACACCCCGGAATCTTACAATTAGTGACAGAAGTAAAGGTGGTCTTGTGAAATCTGTTCCCTCTTACTTCACACCTGGAAAAACTTCTCTCAGTAAGAGATACAGTGAAAATATTCTGGGTAGTCACATACTATAATTGACATACACAAACAGTCCACAAATGAAGTTTTATAGACTTTCCTCTAAGGGATCATAGTTTAGAACATTGGAAGAAGAAAAATAAAAAAAGTCTACAGAATCAACGACTATTCTCTTAAATTTTCCTGTAGAGGTTTATTATTTTAGTTAAGAAACACTAAAATTTGATAATAAATTTTTGCGATAAAGTATTCACATTTGCTTAAATTATCTGTGTAGTGAAATATACATAGTTCTTATTTCATGAAGGTGTCCTTTATAAAGTTACAAGTTAAATTTCCTGGCACTGTTATACAAGTACATTGTACTTATTTAACGCCAAAGTGCATATATTTTCCACATTTCAATGTTATAATTGTTATCTGCTTCCTGATTTTAAAAACTTTTCTGCAAAGCTGTTAAAATACTGGAGTGGATTCACTTTTCCTTCTCCAGTTATCAGTGTAATGGTTTCTATTTTGGTCAATGGCAAAGAAATATTTATAGTGAATTAGTAAAGCCCAGTAAATTGTTAAAGAGTCAGGTATCCAGTAATACTGTGTAAGTGTTGCACCTAATGTGATACCATTTTACATATGTTAGTATCGGGGGACACTCCACACATATCACAGGAAAACAAACTGAATGAGCAATGTGATTTTTTAATATCCTGGATACTGGGACTTGAAACATGAAACTGAAAACTTGAGTTAAACAATTAGAACCTTGCTTGTCTCATTCCATGTGGTCCCCTTAGTGGCCCCACAAATCTCACAAAGTGGTATCTTCACCTCCCACTAAGTAGTCATGACAAATCATGATTCTCCAGCCCAGAAACCTCTCCTGAGATTCAGAGTTATATATCCAATTTTTAGTCAGATGCTTCATGAATCCACTATGTCCTACAGACAAGTCAAACTTAACACACTCAAAACCAGCTATATATATTTATATATGAATGAAAGTGAAAGACTCTTTGTGACCCCATGGCCTGTAGCCTGCCAGGCTCCTCTGTCCATGGGTTTCTCCAGGCAAGAATACTGGAATGGGTAACCATTCCATTCTCCAGGGGATCTTCCCAACCCAGGAACTGAACCCAGGTTTCCCGCATTTCAGGGAGATTCTTCGCCATCTGAAACACTATATATATAAGCTCAGTCGGTAAAGAAACTATCGTCTGAATGGTTGTATACCCCCAAAATTCATATGTTGAATCCTAATCCCCAATGTGACAGTATTTAGAAATGAGGGCTCTGGGAGTGACTAGGTGTGCTCCCTAGGGTGATGGAGTACTCATGAATGGGATTTGTGCCCTTATAAAAGAAATCCCAGAAAGATCCTTCTTCCCTTCCACCAGTTGAGCACACAGAGAAAAGACACAGTCTATAAACCAAGAAGTGGGCCTCAGCCAGACACAGAATATGTGGGCACCTTGATCTTAGAATTCCTAGCCTCCAAAACTGTAAGAAATATCTGTCTGTCATTTATAAGCCACCCAAATTATGGTGTTTCGTAACAGCCCTAACAAGACTAAGATAGGTCCTCATTCTCTCTCTTATGAACAGAAGTCACATATCCTGACTTGTGTCTGTGATCCTTTCCTTTATACTAAATTTACTTTAAAAATCCATGAATTCCCTTGCCTCAATAATTGCCGCTACTATATTGTATACCAGTCAGACTCATCTGTATTAATGCGTAAACCTGTCCAAATGAACTCATGATATAGATATTATTATTTCCAATTTCCAGGTGGGAAAAACAAAGGCTATGGGGCTTAAATCACTAAAAAGTGGAAAATTCAGAATCAAGATCAAGTCTTTTTCATCCCAGACCAGGGTTTATTCTGCTATGCTACACAACCTTCTAGCTATGTCACTGTCAAACAAACAGACCAAAAAGAAGAAGATGGGGAGGATGGAATAGATGTTTCCTGTGAAAGCAGGACATGGATTCTCAAAAGAGCAATTTGAGAAGTGGTACAAGTACACTGAAGAACACTATTTCTTGGGCATATAATTTAGTGAGGTCCATGGAATAAGGTGGCAGGGAAGATACGCTGGCAGCACATTTCCTTGCACAAGTCATATGATATGAAACTGTCCACTGTTGAGACTGACAAGAGAAGAGGGTGACAGTGGGCATGACTAACTATCGTATCAAAGGAAAGCTTTCTAATCATTGGGCATGACTGTAATACATAAAGAAGAAAAATATGCCCATGGATCACTTAAATGCTAAACAGGATAGAATCTTCCCCATTTTTGAAAGAGCCTGTCAGTACATCACAAGTGTGACAGTAGTGAGTCAGACAAGGAACTGGCAGGGTAAGTGTGGGCTGAGAGAATACAGTTCTCAGACAAAGAACAGCCATTTTGGAGACGAAGAAAAAAGTATAGCCCTGAGGACAAGTGAAACCATCTAAATAGGGTCTCATGGCCATGCAAGAGTTGACATATTCCTAACAGACATTATCTCAGAGAATTCTCTGACATACACATAGCAAATAAGTAAATAAAAATGCGATTTAATTATCTGAGGTCTGTGATTTTTTTTTCATCTTTGACTCAGAGTATATTACTAAATTATTTACTAGTGTTGCTTATCCATTATCTAAACATTAAAAATACAACTATTTAAAGATTAACTAGTTAGAATCCTAATGGGGCTGTAAAACACTGACTCCAGCTAATTAATTTAAAGACACTAATTTGAGTGATAATACAGCCACTCACCTGATACTAGGGTCATGCACTGAAGAATAACTCTTAGGAAGGAAATTAAAAAGATCACCAGGTGTTGCTTCCAACACCCTTGAATTCTTGCCACTCTTACAGGAACCATTTCTTTAAAACCCATTATTCTCTGTAATAAAATATTTAGCCCATATAATTCAGTTTATTTTTAATATTTGGTCTAGAAATCTATTACATGGTTTTCATCACAGTAAGTTTACTCTTCTAATTAATTTTTAGTCCTGTATTACTTGGTTTTAAATAGATGAGATAAAGATGATGCACAAAATGTTATCAGTTTTCTGTTTCCCTAACTTAGAAAAATTCAGCTGAATATACTCTGTCTAAAAATGTAGTCATTTTCAGCTTTTAATATCCTCTGGGTCCCATCACCACAACTGGAGAACTGGTAATTTCCTCATTACATGGCTTTGTTCATCCTCCAGTCAAAGGGCCCTCCTCCTTCTGCTCCCCTCCAGAAAGCAGAGTCTGCTTTCATCCCAGGCTGGTCTGGTTCAGCAGTTTGTCCTTGCTCCTAAACACTTTTTCATTTGATGTGCCCTACATGATTGCATCCTCTGAGGCTCTCTGCAGAAACTATACAGATCAGGCACTTTCACAGACAGGCACTTCTAGAGAAAGCAGCTTCCTTATTCTCGCCTAGAGAATCCTGTGGACGGAGGAGCCTGGAAGGCTGCTGTCCATAGGGTCGCACAGAGTTGGACACAACTAAAGCAACTTAGCATGCATTCATGCATTGGAGAAGGAAATGGCAACCCACTCCAGTATTCATGCCTGGAGAATCCCAGGGACAGAGACTGGTGGGCTGCCGCACAGAGTCAGACACAACTGAAGCGACTTAGCAGCAGCAGCAGCAGAGATGCCTAACTTCTGAACTGTGTGGTTTGGGCATGCTCACCATAGTATCATGTGAGTGAATTCTGAGATTTAAGTGAACACAAATTATGTAACTGGCCCTGGGGAAGGCAGAAAAACCAGCCTTTAGCAGAATGGGAGGAAGTTTTGCCATCTTTGACATACTGTGGATAAGAAAAGACTTAAGTTGTTGGGGCTTGAACTGTGTCAAAAGATAGGTAGTGACAGTGTTGCTGGATATGAATGACTATGCTATAAAGGAATTATTTTCTGGAGTATAAATGGGAGAATTAGATAATGTCTTGCTTTTGTTAAGTATTAAAAGTTCTCTGTAGTGTGTGCTCCTTCTCAGCCTCTGCAGCTGCTGCTAAGTCACTTCAGTCGTGTCCGACTCTATGCGACCCCATGGATGGCAGCCTACCAGGCTCCTCCGTCCATGGGATTTTCCAGGCAAGAGTGGGGTGCTGTTGTCTTCTCCCTTTTATGCGAATTTGCTCTGAGGCAAGGCAGGAATATCCAGCTGTGAAATATCAGTGAGAAGTTGGATTGCAGTCAGACTGATGACCACTGGGAGAAAAAGCAGCCTGGGAACTGGCTGCTGCTAGAGTGAAAAGGCAGGAGAGTGTGGCCAGAGGGCCCCAGTGTGTCAGGAAGGGTGACTCAAGTGAGTGGAGGAGTGAAGACACAGGGCTCTGGAATCCAGAACAATAGAGAAGAGTTTCAGACCTGATCCTACCCACAAAACCTATCATAGGAGATGGCAATGAGCTAACTGTACCCTGTGATTTGTGGACTATTCAAAATATACTCAGATAATGTAGGATAGAGGTAAATAAATACATGAAAAAAAAAGGGAAAAAAGAAGAATGAATATAGGAAACAACACATAGGTAAAAGAAACAAAGATAAGAAAAGAAGAGTGCAAGGAAGCAAACATATTGATAGTTTATTATCATACTTATTATATTTTATATAAAGGCCTGGTGTGTTGCAATTCATGGGGTCGCAAAGAGTCGGACACGACTGAGTGACTGAACTGAACTGAACATTTTACATATATTTACTCTAGAAGCAAGGTCTACTGTTTTCACCATTTTATACATGAAGCAACTGAGGCTTAAGGAGGTTGAGAAAACTCTGAAAGTTCATGTACCTAGTAACTGGCAGAGCAGAGTTTCAATCCACAAAAATTAATTCCAGTAAAAACAAACTATAACATAATAAAATAAAAAGAAAAGTAGGTTCTCTAACAGATGTTCTGAAAGCACAAAGGAGGAAACAAGGTTAATAGCATAATCTCAATCTTCTCCCTGGGACTCTTGCCATTTGTATGGTTTAGGGCGCATTTGGTTGTTTTTGTTTAAATATATTACATATCAATATTGTTCCTTTACTCTTTTTTATTTAGAAAGAGCTATCACTACGTGCTATCATTAGAAAAGACCCTTATACTGGGAAAGATTGAAGGCAGGAGGAGAAGGGGATGACAGAGGAAGAGATGGTTGAGTGGCATCACCGACTCAATGGATAAGAGTTTGAGCAAGCTCCAAGGGATGGTGAAGGACAAAGAAGCTGGTGTGCTGCAGTCCGTGGGGTCACAAAGAGTCAGACACAACTAAGCGACTGAACAACAACAGTCACTACATGCCAATTTCTAAGAGGAGCTGAAAATATTTAACATGACATCCTCTATTGCGTATAAGGTGTTACTTTGGGGTTCGGATAGATTTTCTGTAATACTTTGTTGCATTTATTTGATAATTCTTGATAAACACACCTATTGAATGTTTTACCTCAGTCACTCAGAAGCTTCTTATTCTGCATCTTTATATCTAAACTATGCAATTGAAATAAATGACATCATAAGCAAGAATTTGTTTATACTTTTATTTAACTAGTTTAAATACATATCATACACACATGGGTAAAAGAGCAAAGGGAACAAAAAGGTATACCATGAAATAGATATATAAGTCTCAGCCAGTTAGTCATCTTTCCTAGAGGCAACTGATGCTTCCGGTTTTTAGTATAGCCTGCTGAAGATACTCACTGCATATATACAAAAAGAGAAACACACACTTATGAATGATGACTTTCCTATTCTAAATCTTTTGTCACTTACATATACATAGAAAATAGAAAAATAGGAATAGATAATAGATAGGTAATAGACTGATAATAGGTAGGTAGATAGATTAATAGATACAAAGACAGATACATGCATGAGGAGAAAAATAAAAAATTATTTCATATTAATACCTACAGAGACAATTCACTATTTTGTGCCATACAATATTCCATTTAATAGTCATAGTATTCTCATTAATTTCTCTATCAGTCCTTGTTGATAAATGTTTTAAAGTTGTTCTCATTCTGCACTATTACAGACCATAATGTAACGCATCTTTGAATGGATGTCATTTGGGACATATATAAATATACTCATGGGATAAATTCTTAAAAACAGGATTGCTAAATCAAAAGATACTTACACAGATTGTTGCTATGAGCACTGCGGTGCCTGTATATTTTCATATTAGTGTTTTTATTTTCTTTGAATGAATACTTAGGAATGGAATTATTTTTAATAACCAAGATATGGAGGTAAGCTAAGTGGCCATCAACACATGAAGAAGATGTGTCATATACATATAGATAATAGAATATTACTCAGACATTAAAAAGAATGAAATCTTACCATCTGCAACAACATGGATGAACCTGGAGGGTATTATACTTGGTAAATTAGAGAAATACAAATATTTTCACTTATATGTAGAATCTAAAGAAAACAGATGAACTTGAACAAAACAAAAACAGATTTATAGAAACAGAAAACAAACTAGTGACTACCAAAGGGGAGAGAGATGGGAGGAGGGGTGAAATAGGTTAAGGGGCTTAAGAGGTAAAAATGGATAGTTATAAAATACATAAGTCACAGGGATGTAACGTGCACACAGGGAAAATAGTCAATGTTTTATAATAGCTTTGTTAGATGTGTAATCTATAAAGCTATCAAATCACTATGTCACACACCTGAAATTAATATAAGTCAACTACCAGTTCAGTTCAGTTGACAGTCCTGTCTGACACTTTGCAACCCCACAGGCTGCAGCACGCCAGGCCTCCATGTCCATCACCACTCCCAGAGCTTACTTAAACTCATGTCCACTGACCTGGTGATGCCACCCAACCATCTCATTCTCTGTTGTCCCCTTCTCCTTCCACCTTCAATCCTTCCCAGCATCAGGGTCTTCTCAAATGAGTCCGCTCTTTGAATCAGGTGGCCAAAGCATGGGAGTTTCAGCTTAAGCATCAGTTCTTCCAATGAATATTCAGGACTGATTTCTTTTAGAATGGACTGGTTGATCTCCTTGCAGTCCAAGGGACTCCCAAGAGTCTTCTCCAACAGCACAGTTCAAAAGCATCACTTCTTTGGCGCTCAGCTTTTTCTATAGTCTAACTCTCAATCCATACATGACTACAGGAAAAAACCAAAGCTGTGAATAGACAGATCTTTGTTGACAAAGTAATGCCTCTGTTTTTCAATATGTTGTCTAGGTTGGTCATAACTTTTCTTACAAGGAGAAAGTCTCTTAATTTCATGGCTGCAATCACCACTTGCAGTGATTTTGGAGCCCCCCAAAAATAAAGTCATCATTGTTTCCCCATCTATTTGCCATGAAGTGCTAGGGCCAGATGCCATGATCTTCATTTTTTGAATGTTAAGTTTTAAGCCAACTTTTTCACTCTCCTCTTTCACTTTCATCAAGAGGCTCTTTAGTTCTTCACTTTCTACCATAAGGGTGAGGTCATCTACATATCTGAGGTTATTGATACTTCTCCCGGCAATCGTAATTCCAGCTTTTGCTTCATACAGTCCAGCATTTCTCATGATGTACTCCACATGTTAGTTGAATAACCAGGATAACAATATACAGCCTTGACATATTCCTTTCCTAATTTGGAACCAGTCAGTTGTTCCATGTCCAGTTCTAACTGTTGCTTCATTACTTGCCTACAGATTTCTCAGGAGACAGGTCAGATGGTCTGGTATTCCCATCTCTTGAAGAATTGCCCACCGTTTGTTGTTATCCACACAGTCAAAGGCTTTGGCATAGTCAATAAAGCAGAAGTAGATGTTTATCTGGAATTATCTTGCTTTTTTGATGATCCAGTGGATGTTGGCAATATAATCTCTGGTTGCTCTGCATTTCTAAAACCAGTTTGAACATCTGGAAGTTCATGGTTCACAAACTGTTGAAGACTGCTGGATAATTTTGAGCATTACTTTGCTAGTGTGTGAGATGAGTGCAATTGTGTGATAGTTTGAGCATTCTTTGGTATTGCCTTTCTTTGGGATTGGAATCAAAACAACTTTTCCAGTCCTGTGGCCACTGCTGAGTTTTCCAAATTAACTGGTATATTGAGTGCAACACTTTCATAGCATCATCTTTTAGGATTTGAAATAGCTCAACTGGAATTGCATCACCTCCACTAGCTTTCTTCATAGAGATGCTTCCTAAGTCCCACTTGACTTTGAATTTCAGGATGTCTGGTTTTAGGTGAGTGATCATACCATCGTGGTTATCTGCATCATGAAGATATTTTTTTGTATAGTTCTTCTGTGTACTCTTGCCACCTTTTCCTAATATCTGCTGCTTCTGTTAGGTCCATACCATTTTTGGCCTTTATTGTACCCATCTTTGCATGAAATGTTCCCTTGGTATCTCTAATTTTCTTGAAGAGATCTCTAGTCTTTCCCATTCTTTGTTTTCCTCTATTTCTTTGCATTGATCACTGAGGAAGGCTTTCTTATCTCTCCTTGCTATTCTTTGGAACTCTGCATTCAAATCAGTACATCTTTCCTTTTCTCCTTTGCCTTTCACTTCTTTTCACAGCTATTTGAAGGGCCTCCTCAGACAACAATTTTGCCTTTTTATATTTCTTTTTCTTGGTATTGGTCTTGATAACTGCCTCCTGTATAATGTCACAAATGTCCATCCATAGTTCTTCAGGCACTCTGTCTATCAAATCTAATCCCTTGAATCTAATTGTCATTTCCACTATATAATCATAAGGGATTTGATTTAGGTCTTACCTGAATTGTCTAGTGTTTTTCCCTACTTTCTTCAACTTAAGTCTGAATTTGGCAATAAGGAGTTCATAATCTGAGCCACAGTTTGTTCCCAGTCATGTTTTTGCTGACTGTATAGAGCTTCTCCATCTTTGGCTGCAAAGAATATAATCAATCTGATTTCAATGTTGACCATCTGGTGATGTCCATATGTAGAGTTTTCTCTTGTGTTGTTGGAAGAGAGTGTTTCCCATGACCAGGGCATTCTCTTGGCAAAACTCTATTGGCCTTTGCCCTGCTTCGTTCTGTTCTCCAAGGTCAAATTCACCTGTTATTCCAGGTTATTTCTTGACTTGCTATTTTTGCATTCCAATCCCCTATAAAGAATAGGACATATTTTTGGGGTGTTAGTTCTAGAAGGTCTTGTAGGTCTTCATAGAACCGTTCAACTTCAGCTTCTTCAGCTTTACTGATTGGGGCTTAGACTTGGATTACTGTGATATTGAATGATTTACCTTGGAAATAAACAGAGATCATTCTGTGGTTTATAAGACTGTATTTAAGTACTGCATTTCAGACTCTTTTGTTGACTATGATGGCTACTCCATTTGTTCTAAGGGATTCTTGCCCATAGTAGCAGATGTAATGATTATTTGAGTTAAATTCACCCATTCCAGTCTATTTTATTTCATTGATTCCTAAAATGTCGATATCCACTCTTGGCAACTCCTGTTTGACTACTTTCAGTTGACTATGCTAAAGCCTTTGACTATGTGGATCACAATAAACTGTGGAAAATTCTGAAAGAGATGGGAATACCAGACCACTTGACCTGCCTCTTGAGAAACCTGTATGCAAGTCAGGAAGCAACAGTTAGAACTGGACATGGAACAACAGACTGGTTCCAAAAAGGAAAAGGAGTACGTTAAGGCTGTATATTGTCACCCTACTTCTTTACATTATATGTGAAGTACATCATAAGAAACGCTGGGCTGGAGGAAGCACAAGATGGAATCAAGATTGCCGGAAGAAATATCAATAACCTCAGATATGGAGATGACACCACCCTTATGGCAGAAACTGAAGAAGAACTAAAGAGCCTCTTGATGAAAGTGAAAGAGGAGAGTGAAAAAGTTAGCTTAAAGCTCAACATTCAGAAAACGAAGATCATGTTATCCGTTCCCATCATTCCATGGCAAATAGATGGGGAAACAGTGGAAAAGAGTGGGTGGCTTTATTTTTTGGAGCTCCAAAATCACTGCAGATGGTGACTGCAGCCATGAAATTAAAAGACACTTACTCCTTGGAAGAAAAGTTATGACCAAACTAGACAGCATATTAAAAAGCAGAGACATTACTTTGTCAACAAAGGTCTATCTAGTCAAGGCTATGGTTTTTCCGGTAGTCATATATGGATGTGACAGCTGGACTATAAAGAAAGCTGAGTGCCAAAGAACTGATGCTTTTGAACTGTGGTGTTGGAGAAGACTCTTGAGAGTCCCTTGGACTGCAAGGGGATCCAACCAGTCCATTCTAAAGGAGATCAGTCCTGGGTATTCCTTGGAAGGACTGATGTTGAAGCTGAAACTCCAATATTTTGTCCACCTGATGTGACGAATTGGCTCATTTGAAAAGACCTCGACGCTGGGAAAGATTGAGGGCAGGAGGAGAAAGGCACAGCAGAGGATGAGATGGCTGGATGGCATCACCGACTCAATGGAGATGAGTTTGTGTAAACTCCAGGAGCTGGTGATGGACAGGGAGGCCTGGTCTGCTGTGGTTCATGGGTTTGCAAAGAGTCGGACATGTCTGAGCCACCGAACTGAACTGAAGTGAATTTGCCTTGTTTCATAGACCTAACATTCCAGGTTCCTATGCAATATTGCTCTTTATAGCATCAGCCTTTACTTCCATCACCAGTCATATCCACAACCAGATGTTGTTTTTGCTTTGTCTCCATCTTTTCATTCTTTCTGGAGTTATTTCTCCACTCTACTCCAGTAGCAAATTGGGCACCTACCTACCTGGGGAGTTCATCTTTCAGTTTCCTATCTTTTTGCCTTTTCATACTCAACTATACTTTGATAAATAAAATTAATTTAATTGGAAAATTTTCAATATTCACATATTATTTTTAATAAATATTTGTCAAACTGACTCATCGAACTTGAGCCAATTTGCATTCCTCAAATAATATATGAAAGTAACCATTTCTCTTTTTTTTTATCTTGAAGTGGACCATTTTTAAAATGTTTATTGAATTTACAATACTGATACAATATTGTTTCCATTTTATCTTTTGGTTGTTTGGCCAAAAGGCATGTGAGATCCCATCTGCCGGGTTAGGATGGAATCCACACTCCTTGCATTGGAAGGTGAAGTGTTACACACTGGACAGCCATAGCAGTCCCAACTATGTCTGGTAGTCAACTGTTGTCTGCACAATTTTGCTGAGAAAATAAATTTTTAAAAAACAATAACCCTTTTTAAAGTCAATTTTTAGTTTTTAAATGAACAATCTAAAATTTTTTCGACAGTTATGTCCAGTGTATCATTTTGTTGCTTTTCTTTACCCCTACTTCCACTGTGCAGCTGACTAAGGCTGCCTTAAGCAGGTGTGTAAGATTCACTTCTATATGAATGACCTCCCTGGATTCACGCAGTACATAATCTTTGCAGCCTCTATGGAGCCTCATTGTCAGTCATTCTCTATTCATTTCTAGGTATAATTTAAGCATTATGAAGATTCATATTCTGCACCTGATATGTGTAGGACATATATCAGGTGATCAATTGCCATTTGACTTAATTTAAGTTTTTGTTGTTGTTGAGTTTGCTTCTTAAATTTTTATGAAATCTAGTTTATCACTCTGATATGAATGTGTCTAGGACTTTGTGTAGCATTTAAGAACATCTTTTACTCTAATAAATATAACTATTTTATATTATATTGTCTTCTATAACTTTCATGTTTCATTTTTTTATTTCAGCATTTGATCTAAGAGAACTTTCTTCAGAGTAAGAAGGAAATAATGTTTTTCTGCAAATTCATTCAGTTGTCCTAAAACCATTTACAAAATAACTTGTTTTCTCCACTGTTGAATGAAATTCATCTCTAACATATACTAAAATTCCAGAATATTTGAATCTATTTCTGGACTCATTTTTCTATTTCATTAATCAATCTATTCATATATTAGTGATTCATACCAAAATTTTCCCCTGTGACATGTCTTTTTCAAGTTTTTCCTGGATATATCTTTTTCTTAATTTTTCCATGAGTTTCAGAATCACACTGGTTAGGTCTTAAAATAAGACCTGCTGATGTTTGGGGGGGCTAATATTTTATTTATATTAATTTGAGAGGAAAAAAACTTTGT
The DNA here is from genome assembly GCF_023091745.1 of Budorcas taxicolor. Taxonomy (NCBI): domain Eukaryota; kingdom Metazoa; phylum Chordata; class Mammalia; order Artiodactyla; family Bovidae; genus Budorcas; species Budorcas taxicolor. The sequence goes on from NC_068910.1 coordinate 127,873,120, forward strand.
GAGAGAGTGCATTATGCAAACAGAAGGCAAAAAAGCTCTCTCATTTGTTTGAAATATCTTTTACAACTGTCAATAAAGTTTATAAATTTTCTTCTTGAACATTCCTTGTTAAATTTATTACTATAATTGTACTGTTTTTGTTGTTGCTATTATAAATGGGATCTTTTTAACCATCATTATTTTTCTTACTGACTTTGTTTATCTTTAGAATGACAACCGATTTTGGTATATTAATTTTATATTATGACACTTTATTGAATTATTCTTATTTATAGTCTGTTTGGTTAATTATGTTAGATTTTCAAGGAGACAATTATAACATCTGCATATAATTATATTCTTATGCTTTTTATTTGTACATATTCTGCATCTTTTAACTGTCTGTTTGTATTCATATTTCCTGAGAAAAAAGTTTAATAATCTGGGAATTAGTGGGCATCCTTCTTTATCCCTGATGTTAGTAGAAATTTTTATAGTATTTCACCAATAATCATGATGCTGGTGTTTGGTATGAGATAAATATATTTCTATTTTTAAAATTGTTTTTTTTTTGGTCAAGAACAGATTTTATTCAATATCTTTTCATCATCTAAGACAACACGAGAATTCTCTTAAAATCTACTAATGAGGCGATTAGTAAATAGACTGCCTATCATTGACCATCCTAATATATCTTAAATAACATTCCATTTGATCAAGGAGTACTATTTTTTTTGCTGTGCAGTTTGGCCATCTCCCTAGTTAATATTTTCCTAGTAGAATGCCACTTGGTTTTTAATACTCAAACTTTATAAAATATATATAACTTTCTGTATAATGTTTTTCAGCTGATGTTTCTATAGGTAATTATATTTACAGCTCAAAAATTCAATGTATCATATCTAACAAAATAATGTGCAGAAAGCCCTCAAGTTACATTCCGCATAAAACTGGCACATGTTGAATGTCAACGTGGAGGATCTGCATGACAGCGCTACAAGAAACATTTCTTTTAAAAATAGCCTGATGTCAGTTCTCCACTTTCCCCTTCTCCTCTTTCCCGTTTTATTTCTTCACTTCTCTTCCTACCCGAACAACTCGCTCCAAAAGGCATTAGATGGAACCCAGCAATGCAGGCGTCGGCACAGCGGTAAGAAAGGGGAAAATCCGCGACCCGACACAAGCGTCAGCCCGAGGATAGTGACGATGACACCCACACAGCGGAGACGAGCGACCAGCATGGAGTTTCAGAACCCAAGTGTGCTGAGCGGGATGTACAGGAAGGTTTGGCAAGTGGCTTAGCATGGGGAATCCCAACACAGGCAGAATAAGAATAGCTTCCTCACAACAAGATGGCCCCACGTAAAGACAGGAGGAATAAAGAAGACAGTCACATAGGCAGGAGAGGCAACAGCAGTAATGTGGTGTTGGTTACAGACAAACAAAAAACGGAGTAAACCTATTAACAATAAGGAAAGGCTGGTTTCTCACTGTCAGAGAAAAGAAGTGCAAACATTCTAAGGGAGAAAACTAAAGTGAATCCTGTGGTATCTGGATTGAAATTGGAAGTACTATTGAACATCTATGGAACTCAATATAGATAGATAACTGTAGAAATAAATACAGATATGAATATGTATATACGCCAGTTCTGTTCACCAAGACAGCCTAGAGACAGAGACACCTCAAAACTAATGAGACAGCATACCTAGCCCTCATATCTTGATTTATAAATTCCATTCTCCACCCCAAGAAACCAAGGATATGTGGAGGAATGACTGATTTCAAGATTGGAATAGGGACAGTACAAAAGAAGCCAGGGATTTCTTGTTCTGAGAGGAACTAAGAAAGTGTTTAAATTGTGACGAAAACATGTTAAAACCAGCTTAAAGGTTTTATATATTCAAGAAATATCTTAAACACAAATAATGGAATAGATCGTAAATTTTTCAGTAAGCATATAGAAGAGCCAAAATAGAGTGAACAGGCAAAGAAGCTTGAATTCCTTGAACATATCTTTAAAATATTTGAGTTAAAACTATAGTAATATCCTCCCAATTTTAAAAACATTAAAATTAATCAATATTGACTAAAAATAAAAATGAAAGTGAAAGTTTCATTTCATGCTCAGTCATGTCCAACTCATTGCGACAATACTGTTCATGGAATTTTTCAAGCCAGAATACTGGAGTGAGTAGCCTTTCCCCTCTCCAGGGGATCTTCCCAACCCAGGGATCGAACCCAGGTCTCCTGCTTTGCAGGCAGATTTTTTAGCAGCTGAGCCACAAGAAAGCCAAAAATAAAGTTAGATATGTATTCAGTTAAATGACCCATTCCAAGAGATTTTAAAACACAATAATTCAATGTTACATGACTAGTAGAATATGTTATAGAGAAAAAAGTACAAACAGGGTTTTCAAATGTTTTTACTAATCAAAATTGTTTGTAGTAGTGCAGTAGTAGATTTTTACCTCTGTGTGTTAGATGATAAAGCAAATAAGAAATTATGGGACATTTTACCATTTCCAGCACCTCCACTGAGAACGGCATTTCTTCCCATGTAATAAAATTAATATAATTGAAAGAAGAAGCCAAGTTAATAACCTGTTATTCTTGTGGGTGGTATTAGGGAGTGCTCCAATTCAGTCTTTTACATGTAACTGTCTAGTTATCCCAGCTGTCTAGTTTTCCCAGTTGTCTAATTTTCCCAGACTTTCAAAATTGTGAATCACTTTTGTACACCTGTAATTTATATAATATTGTACCTCAACCATGCTTCAATAATTTTTAAAAAAAAAAAACCCTTACTATTCTTACTTTCAAACTCATAGAAATATCAAAATAAACTCATGATATATTTTATCTTTAAAAAGCAATCCTATCTTTGTTCGCTGAAAAAACTTAGAAACAATGTCTAAACCAGTAGCAACACACACTCCTGTTGTAAACATTGTAGTCTCTATATATCATTTTGCACTTAAAGGAAACAGGATTTAGAGAAATGGCTGATTCATTTCTGTTATGAGTCCAGAATATTTTGACATACTGGAGAAATTAGCAAAGACTACTAAATTTGGGGTCAGAATAACTCAGGAGCCAATTTCAAAAGGCTCCCACTATCAAAAATGGGAAAATTTGTGCAAGAATTAGAACTAAAACTGTAATGAATTAAAACATATTAAACATATTTCAAACTATTAATTCAAATAATAGTTAAAAAGAAAATGTTATCTTAATTGGTCATTACTTAATGGTTCAGTGTATTCTTTGAAATCTTTTATTTGAAGAATAAAAGGAAATAATCAGATATTCATGCTACTTTCCCATATCATATGAAGACAGGGTAACTAAATCAAGATAAAGGGAAGTGTCTTTTTATAAAAACACTCTGGGTAATAAATAAAGAAGAAATGAGTGAAGTAAAATATCACCATAAATAAATGGATCAATAATTGATCTAGACAGCAAATATCAGGGACTGCTAGTAACCAGGCACTCTGTGACGTCAGTAGTAAAACAGTCCTGCTGACAACCCTTGACACTCAATCTGACCAAGTCCTAGGTCAGACTACCAATTTATACAAAATAAGTAGTGTTGAATTCCACCAAGGACATGCTATCAGCAAAATTTACAGTGCAGCTAATTCTCTAGAACAAATGAGCCAAGTTCTTCAACACAGAAATTATAAAATTAAACAAATAATAAATAAATAATAGACATAAAATAAAATAGTAAGAGTGGAAGAGAAAGGAGACAGAAGATTAAAAGATTTAAAAGATATCATCTAGTCATAGCATTATAATTTTATTTGGATTCTGAAATGTTATATATATATATATATAATACATATAAATAAAAATTCTAACAAAATTTGAAAACAGATGGCAATTTAATGATACTAAGAAATTACTGAGAATTTTTTACTTAAGGTAATTTTATGGTTATTTTTAAAAGGAGTCCTTTGGTTTTAGAGATATACAATAATATATGTATAAATTAAGGAATAGGATGTCTGAGGGCAGCTTTAAAATAATATTAAGGGAGTAAGGGGTAGGAATGAAACTAGGTTGTGGTTATAACTGATCACTGTTAAATATGGGTGATAATAGATAGGGGTTCATTACACTATTCCACCTACTTTGGTATATGTTTCAAATTTTCCATGATAAAATTTTTTTGAGAAAAGGAAGGGGACAAGTGATGACAAAAAGAATCATGATTTATGAGAACTGCTAGAAAAGAAACTTGTAATAATTGGCTATAATAAGGAAGTAAAAATATATTTAGTTTCATATACAATTAGCAAGTAATCTGACCTTCACTATGGAGAATTTATTTTTTATAGGTTTTATCACATCAGAGAATATCTTATCTTTCAGGCACAGAGACTGATTCAAAAGTGAACAGAGATCAAACAAAGAGAAACAAAATGAGAATTTTGGCAACTGAGAAAGTGCCCCCTTTATCTGCCATATGTGAAGTATACATGGAGGTTTGTGTATATAATACTAGATCCCCAAGACTCCCACATAGAGACAAGTTGCATCAGAATTAGTGCATCCCAGAAGAAAGCAGATCCACAACAGGGAGAAAGACTAGGTCCTTACAATGTCATTACCTTCTTCTGAGACCATCAAGTAATAATTAGACAAGGTTCTCTGTACTCAAAATAATTTTTAAAAGAATATTTATCATAAAATGTCAATAGATTTTGGTAAACTCTCTCAGCATTGTTGGAGGAATCCTGGAGAAATAAGAATTGGAAGATGGTACAGTTACATAGATTCCCAACAACTTGAACAGTCACATGTAGAATGTGGATTAATGATAGCTACAGATCTGAGGTGAGTATACTCAATACTCTTAGTCTGCACTAATCAGCATTTTATCATAATTTTGGATTAAGATACAAAAGGCATACCTATCAATTTTCACATGCATGAATCTAGGAGTCATCAATAAATCACATAAAGTTAAATGAAGATTTAGGGATATCGTAGTATCTTGGAATATGAGTTACAATTGATGAGATTCTGTTTTATATGGATAAATGAAACGTTTTACATGAAACTTAAAAAGTTAATTTAAAAATCACAGAGAAAGAAGAAATTGTAGTCATGGGTAAAGGCCTGGGGTTTCAATTGGATGCAAGCTCAACTGTCTACAATTGTACCAAAACAAAAACATATAGATAACATAAATTTTAATAGGAGTAATATCTCTAAATCCACTGAAGTAATAGTCTCAACTGCATTTTGTGTTTTGCTCTTGCCAGAGTATTCAGTTCTTACTAACATATTTAAGGAAACAGTTTTTAAAAGTGAAAGATTATTTAGAAGGAGAAAGGATGCTTATCAAGAAAGCTTATAATGGTTAATGATCTAAGACTGTTTAGCCTAAGGAAAATCAGACTGCATGGCAACTTTCTCATTTAATGAAAGAGGTGAAGATATGCAGGAAAGGTATTTGATTTATTCTATGTAGATCTAAAACTGGGACACAAAGATGAAATTACCAAGGTGTAGGTTTAAGTTAAAAAGAGAAAAGATTTTCTACAAATCAGAGCTGTCTGAAATTAGGAGTTTCCTTATGGAAGCAATAAACTCACTGATCATCTGGAAATAAACCCAACTATCACCCCCTCCCTGGTAGCTCAGTCGGTAAAGAATCTGCCTGCAATGCAGGAGACAGCCTGCAATGCAGGAGATCCTCCATCCCTGGGTCAAGAAGATCCCATAGAGAAGAAAATGACAGCCCACTCCAGTATTGTTGCCTGGGAAATCCCACAGACAAAGAAGTCATGTGGGCTGCAGTCCATGGGGTCGCAAAGAGTCAGACATGACTTACCAATTAAACCACCACCACCATCATCCCTTTGGTTGAGTAGGTACCTCCCCATTAACGGGAGGTGGGGATTTGAGTTAAATGACCTTTATAAGCATTTTATAACTTCATACTATATTATTAAATGAGCTATACTGATAAATAAATCAAACTAATTATCAGGCATTTCATACACCTTATCTATAATAACAGGATGCCATTATTTTATAATTGCTACTAACCATTTCTTAAAAATATTGAGCTTTAAGAACAAAAAGAAAAACTCCCAGCTTCTTGCATGTATTTGCTTCTGCTTGACTCTGAGTTTTCCCCATCATATCGTTCAATCTAACCAACTCAGCTAATCCACCAAGCATGCCACTCCATGCACTTAATAACATCTAATGTACTGGCCAAAGTTTCCATTAAACTCTTACATTTTGTGAATCAGCAACTCTCTAATTGATTTACATTGCTTCTTCCTTTCTCTACTGATTGCCAGGCAGAAGTTTATAACAGCTATATGAATATATTCTGCTGAGCATAATCTAAAACCACATAACATTTCAGAGCAAAAACCAAATGAAAACTTACTGAGATTCATGGCATCTTATATGCCTGAAACTTACATTTCTGATTTATTGCATAAAATTGAATTTTAAAAGATGTATTTCTCCTTGTTTCTTTTCATTTAAATATTATCTTATAAATTACATCAGAGTATATTTTGCCAGACTCAGGTGTTTAGGACGTAACCCCAATATCTCTAGTTTGTATCATTGTAAATGGATGACATATGAATCCATAAATCAAATTATTCATGAAATATTTATTGAGTGGCTATTTGTTGCACCTTCTCCTATTTCCTGAGAATACAAGGTAAACAAAACAGTCATGATCCCTGTCTTCATGAAGCTTAAAATCTAGTAGAATAGACACTAATTATATTATCACACTGATGTCAAACATAAAACTTGAGTTGTGATAATTGCTACAAAGGAGAGCTACAGGATGCTGTGAAAGCATATGAATAATGGGATTAGGGTCTGGTCAAAGTTAGGAATATCTCCCCTAAACTAGTGCCAGGAGAGCTTCTCTGAAGAATGGTCCAAAGTTCTTCCAGACATGGAGAGCCACTTTATGCTTGAAAAAGTAAAAGTGAAAGTGTTCATCGTTCAGTCGTACCCAACTCTTTGCAACCCTATGGACTGCAGCCCACCAGCCTCCTCTGTCCGTGAGATTTCCTAGGCAATAATACAGGACAGGGTTGCCATTCCCTTCTCCAGGGCATCTTTCCAACCCAGAGATCGAACCTGGGTTTCCTGCATTGCAAGCAGATTCTTTACCATCTGAGCCACCAGGGAACAACACTGCAAACATTTTCCAGTGGATTGAAATATTTCAAGTAGAAAAGACTGGAAGAGGTCTATGTGGTCAGAACAAGAGGGGCACCAACAAAATAAAAAGAGCCCAAAGCAAGACAAACTAGACCACACATATCCTTCAAAGGGGTGGGTGGTCAATATGATTGGGCTGGATAGCATTTCACATTGTCCTTGATCATGTGGTAAGAGGGGAGAGAGATGACAATGCAAACTGGAAGCCAGCAAACTACTTGTGAGGCTGTCTTACTCGTCCATTTGAGAGAAGGGCTGCTTGGACTGGACTGACTATGCAAGGAATGAAACTGATTACACTCAGGGCTTCCCTGGTGGCTCAGTCAGTAAAGAATCTGTCCGCAATGTAGGAGACCACCTGCAATCCAGGACCCCCAGGTTTGACCCCTGAGTAGGGAAGATCCCCTGGAAAAGGAAATGGTAACCCACTCCACTATTCTTATCCGGGAATTCCCATGGATAGAGGAGCCTGGAAGGCTACAATCCGTGGATTTGCAAAACTCGGACACAACTTAGCGACTAATCCACCACCAGTAGGAGATATCTAGAAGTTAAATGTGATATCATTTGAATAAACCTAATGCTGTTTTGCCTATTACTTACATTTAAATAAACTGAGTTGTCTAGTGCCTCTTTATCCAGAGAATTCCCTGAATTTGTGAGCTATTATACATTAGTCAGTGTTCTCCAAAGAAATAGAACCAATTGGATACACAGAGAAAGATTTATTTTAAGGAACTGGCTCACACAACTGTAGAGGCTAACAAGTCTGAAAATTGTAGGACAGGCCACAAGGCTGAAAATTCAGGCAGAGTCCTATGTGAGTCTCCTGGCAGAATTTCTTCTCCTCAGGAAAACCTCTGATTTTGCTCTTAAGACCTTCAAGGGATGATAAGGTGCAGCCACATGACTGTGGGTGCTTCATTCAACAGATGGTAAACCAAGCTTCATGGCACCATCAAGACTAGTGTTTGACCAAATAACTGGGCACCACAGCCTAGACAAGTTGACATATAAAATTAAACCCATTGCATGAATAATATATAAATTTACCTCTTTTGGTACTTCAGAGGATCCCTATAAATTAGGCAGTGAAATCTAGTGGACAAATCCATATGAACCATTTGAATTTATTAGCTTTAATAAATGGACTTTAATGAAACATTAGTCCATTTAGGCTTTACATTTCCGAGGATTAAAAATTATACTTTGTTTTGAACTTTCCTCATGCCTGGCCCTTTGTAATACTTATCTTCTTCCTCAAACAAGCTATTAGGGCTTCCCTGATAGCTCAGCTGGTAAAGAATCCGCCTGCAATGCAGAAGACCTGGGTTCGATCCCTGGATTGGGAGGATCCCCTGGAGAAGAGAAAGGCTACCCACCCCAGTATTCTGGCCTAGAGAATTCCATGGACTATAGGAGTTGCAAGAAGTCGGACACGACTGAACGACTTTCACTTTCACTTTCTTTGCTCAAACAACCATAAGCACCTGGATTATCTAGAAGAACATAAATATTAAAAATAAAGAAAAATTCATTGTTAACTTGTATGCATGTCCTGGTCAAGATAAGTCTACTATGACAAAGAAACCAAGCTACATGACACTACCAATCTGCTCAACATAGCACATCTGTTAGGAATCTGAGTATTGCAAAGTCCTCCGTGTATCAGAAAATTGGAGGATTTATTGAAAACTCCTAAGAAATTATTAAAAGTTTTCATGATGCTCAATCATTCCAAATACCTACAGGAACTCTAACAACTCTGGAGCCAAAGAAATGATTTTTGTTCTATTTTGGTGATTTGACTTCCTCATTTCTTCTCCTATATGAATCTCCCAAGCATGAGCAACACAACCACCACCACAATGGTAACTTCTGGGTATGTGTACGTGCGGGTGTGTGCACATATGTACATTCATTTCAAATAAATTTTTAGCAAAATTTTTAAGTCAAATTACAGCATATTTTCTGATTTCTCCTTGTTTATTTACACATCATGGCCCATAGCACATCACTTCTCCCCCACCAAGGCATACACAGACACACATACTATGGAATTAATGTATCTTTCCCCTGATATTTCTGTAGTCAAGGCAGTATATGAACCTGTGGATCAATGCAGTGCACCTGCTTGAGAGTAAAAAAATAAAGAGAATTTTCCTTCTTTACTAGGAAATTTGGAGGACAAATTTTTTTCAGATAAGTAGTTGGAATTTTTAAACTTTTCTCTTATCTCTTCCTGGGACTTATCCTTTTCTACTACTTCCACTCTCTTTCTAACTTTTCTATTAATTTTTCTGTCTTTACTCATGCCTGTCACCCACAAAGAGATTTCTTCAATATGAAGAAATTTCTCACTCACTGATTGATTTTCATCTGTAGCCATCTTATTGTTCATATCAGCTTCTGTATTCTTAAATTTTTGTAACTGGTTTTTTCAAACCTAATATTTCTGCTTGATTCTTAGTATGAATTTTTCTGCTCCATAGCCTCTTATAGCTCACTGAGTATGTTTTGCTTATTGTTTGATTCATCAGTTCCAGTAATTCCCATATTGTATGGTCTATTGTCTCTCTTTGAGTTCAATTTCTCAACTGCCTGGTTATTTTGGTCAGTGGACTCATGTTCCCCTGAATATATCTGCTACTTTATCAGGTAATGTGTATGGAAGAAGGACCAATCCCCAGTCCCTAGGAGTTTGTGTCCTCCTTGGTGAGTTGCAGAAAAAGTGAAGGGATGAACCCTGGGGAACATTCCATTGCAGGCAGCATTTCCTACTTCCGTTTGTTGTTACACTGTACCAATTAGGGGTCCATTTTTCAACCACTAGAATAAAGCAACATTGGGAAGGGCTAGCCTCTTTAGTAATTATTCATTTGCCCTGGGAGTTTGGAAGAGAATGGGATGGAGAAATAAATGACTCACAGCCGTCAGTCACTGGGCATCAGCTACTTAACCCAGCAGTCCTTTCTATGGCTAGATAGATACTGCCTTCCAACACCAGGTGGTCTGAGCTGTTGCTGAGATGATGAAATCAGCAGTGATTGCCTAACCTACTGCAGAGGAACAAACAAGAGCAGAATTTAAAAACCACTCTTAGTGACCTTCCACTGCTGTGTCTGGCTGACCTCTACTCTCAGCTACTGAGACACCCAATTTCAAGGTTTCTTATTTTTGTGTGTGTTCATTTCTCAGATGAACTGCCCTCTAACCTCTTTCCAGTTGATTTTAGAGAAGTATCTTACAACTCAGGCTCCATCATTTTTTTTTCAGGAACCAGAATCCAAAACATGGTTTATCTCCAAACAGAAAATTATTGTGGGATAGAATTCAAGGTCCATGTATGTGAGTGTATCTTAAAAAAAAACACAAAAATTAAAGTGCATTTTGGGGAGTTTCCTGGCTGTCCAGTGGCTAGGACTGTGCACTTCCACTGCAGAGAGGTTCAATCCCTGATCAGGACAATAAGATCCCATAAGCAGCATGGCATGGCCAAAAAAATAATAATAATAAAATACGTTTTGTTCTTGCAGAAGGTTTTTTCCAAATTATGTCCAACGTGTACATTCTTCGATTCCCAGGGTGCACCTGTTCTATCTACTATGCCATTTTAAGTCATCTTTGATAAAGTCTCAGAAATGCAGGTTGCAGTGATCAGTGGAAGAATCCTTTGTTACAAATCCCACCTGTGTGCCCAAAAGAGAATGAGATTCATCGGTCTGCAACTCTCTGGTCTCCAGGGAACTCTTTTCACTCATGGTGGGGAGTTTTCTCAGCAATAAAACGGCAGAGTGGCCCATGTATGCCATCTTGCATATTTATGCCAATGACTCCGTAGTTTCACCCCGAGTTCCTTTGAAACTCTCTTGACAGGTCATTAGCAGCAGAGGGTCCAGCGGATGTGAGAGATGCTGTGACCACAGCACAGGGAAGGAGAAACAAAACCCTTGCCAAGTGCCAGGCCCTGGGCAAACAAAGTCAGGAGCCAGATGTTCAATAGGTCTCAAGTACACACGTTTATATAGAGCAGAGGAAGAGAGGCTTCTAAGGTCTGCAAGGGCAGTGACTGTGCTCATGGGAAGAGAGCATGCACCTTGCAGCATGGAGGCCGTGGAGAAGCTAGAACAGAACACACAGCAGAGTCTCTCCTGGGGTGTAAGCAGGGTCTCTACTGGAGTGGCTCAGCAGATGACCAGCTGCCATCATGTTCTTCTCACCCGGGTGGAACCAGGCCCAGGGCAGACGCTTGTAAATAGCTTCCATGTTAGACGATGGGTCTAAGAGTAGGTGGAGCAAACGCATTTTACTGAAGAAAAAACCTAGGATGGATGATCTTAGCCCAGGTTATTTGTCTTCATCTAGTTCTTCAATTATGTACAGAATATACCTAGCATTTCTTGACATTTGATCTAGTATATTTGATCTGTCTTTGTTAAGAGACAATGTGGGATCAGAGATGCCTTTAATGTCTTCCTCAGAAAACCCCCAAGCAAAGAATTCATTTCTACTCCTTGCTCTCTCTCTTTCATTCCCAAGTGTAGCCTTACACAACCATTGCCAATTTTTTCTCTCTCTGGTTTTCTGCCTTTGCTGTGCTTACAGAAATTATTATTGGCATTAGACAACCTTGCAGGTTTTCCTTAATTATTTTTCTGATTTACATAATGTTTGACCTGCCTTGACCTGCCACAATTGTGAGATACCCTGGTTTCATGCTCATCTCTTATTTTCCCCTTTCTGAAAAGATAATTTTCCTCATTTCAGGGCTCTTTTGTGAAAACTTGACTCTTGCGCTTACTGTGATTTATGTGCTATCCATTTGTTTCCCTTTCGTGGTATACTTAGCAACTTATTTTGTCAATTTTTCAATCTCTAAATTCCAACTCATGATGAATGTCTGTTTTCTTGCTCACTTTCCTTTCCCCCTAAGATCACTGTATCTAAATTTGGGGGCTGCTTCTTATTTTCCTTACAGATAAATAAGGCACAATTTTTTGTTCCCTACAAAGAACCAAGCTAATATAGAGATTTTCTTTGTGAATTTTAAGATAGCCTATTTTAAGAAGTAGAATTCATTCACATAAGTTTGTTTCTAATTAAGATTTCATCCTGATTTGGCATCTGTTGAGTGGACACTTGAAATTATTCTATCTAATTTGATTGTCCAATTTCAGTTTCTGTCTCATAGGAGGTGCGTGGTGTGTTTCTTTTACATTTTTATTACTCTGCTGCGTGAAGTTTTCTGGTCAAGCTTTACACAAATGTTGTCTCCTTCTCTGATCCTTTTGATCATCTTACTGTAGCCAGATTTTTATCCCAGAAGCCACATGCTCATCCAAGAACAACTAACTGAGCAACTAACTATGTATCAGCCCTCTGCCAGGCACAGGGAGACCTGGCAGTCACCAAGAAGGAGGGAATTCCAGTTCTTATAAAGCTGAGAAGTCTCCAAGGCTTTCTGCTACTGCCAAGCAAACATCGATAATTTTCATAGATGCATTTTGAGATCATAAAGTAGCCTTATTATTTTAAAATTATCTTTGTCATTTGATGTCATCAGTAAAAGTCATCTTTACTTTCTTTGAATATGACATTATCTAATTAACTTGAGCAGATGGGGTGGGAGGTGAAGAGGCTTGGTCAACTCTTATGAAATCCTTTGTGCTATCCTACAGTTTTCAACGAGGTTTGAGTTAAAAAACAAAAACCAACAACAACCATTTTGTGACTTCTGGTCCAAGATCTTGGTAACAGTCCCTGAGGTGGCGTCTCTCCCTAAAAACTCCTATGAAAACCAGAGAAGGTGAAAATCATGAGAACATCGAAAAGAATGACAGTTCAAAAGATATCTGGATCTAAGAGAAAACTTTGCTAACTATCCAGACTTTATCTCTTTCAACAGAGCCGCCATATCCACTGAGAGAAAAGCACAGTGTACTTCCGGCTGCCCTCACTCTCATACCTCTGACCCACAACACCACTTCCTCTATGTCAGCCATGCCTTTTCATTGAATATAATTCTCTTTATCCTGCCATATAATGTGAATTTCCTATTTTTACTTTATGACACTCTGAGAAGATAAATATATCCAAGCCTTAATAATTTTGGTAAAAGCTAACATTTATAGGAGGTTATTCTGTGCAAGACATAGTTCTGAACACTTCACATATACTGATGTCATGGAAAAACCCAAATGAACTTTTTGGCAACATAATATCATTTCACTGAATCCTCAAAACTCAATCCTATGGGGTAGTATTCTTATTTTGTAGATGAAAAAAAATGAGGAAGAGGGGCTCTCTAACTGTCACAAGATTATTTACAAAGGTAGACGGAGAACCAGGATATAAGCACTCTAGCTGTAAGTACCTTGGTGTAAACTAAGATGATCTAGAAATCATGTGTCTGGAGGCTCTGAGCCTAAGAAGCTAACTGACCCTGCTATTGATCATAATCCCTGCCCATTTTGTTCATGAAAGACAATGTATTAATGCTACTGTGTGTGATGATATGTCAGAATTAAACTTTCAAGAAAAAAAGAGTGAGTGCCTATGAAAAGTGATTAGAAGGTGGAAAGAACAGACTTGAGGTTTAAGCTCCAAGTTATGTAAATATGCCTCTTCTTTCTTCCTTTTTCTAAATCAATTTGATAACACCTTCTGGGACTCTTCTTCATATAAAAATCATAAGTGTTTATTTCTAGTGCTATTTTAACTTTTATTCAAACCTGGGAAAGTTTATTTTCCTTCTTTAAACCTCAGGTTTCCATTCATGTCTCTTCTCAAGTGCTCAAATATTGAAGCTGAGCTCCAGCATTGGAAGCTCGAAGTCTTAAACTTGGACCGCCAGGAAAGTCCTAAACATTCTATTCCTATTCACTTATTTGGCTGCATTAGGTCCAAGTTGTGGCATGCAGGATTTTTAGCTGAGGCATGTGGGATACAGTTCCCTGGCCAGGGATCAAATCTACCCCCTCTGCATTGTGAGCACAAAGTCTTAGCCACTAGAGTACCAGGGCAGTCCCCAATAATCAAAGCTGAGTTATTGTTTTTATTCGAATCATAGTCATTCTTGAGAGAAATCAACTCTGAATATTCACTGAAGTGAAGTGGAATACTTCACTGATGCTGAAGCTGAAGCTCCTGGGTTTGGTCACCTGACGCAGTCAACCCATTGGAAAAGTCCCTGATGCTGGGAAAGATTGAGGGCAGGAGAAGAGGGCATCAGAGGATGAGATGGCTGGATGGCATCACCAATGCAATGGATATAAACTTGGGCAGACTCCAGGAGATAGTGAGTGACACAGAGACACGGCAAGCTACAGTCCATGTGGTCACAAAGAGTCAGACACGGTTGTGTGACCGAACAACAATCATCAGTTTTTTACATCTTTGGTCAAAAGCTCCTTGAGAATATCAGCAATGACTTCTTCTTCATGTCCTCACTGACTAACATTTTAATTGTTACATTGCAGGTGCCCAATACATATTAAAGGGACATTAAACTTAATGAACAAAATGTAAATTTGCTAAAAACTAACTCAAACACATAAGAGTTAGCACCAGGGTTGATTGCTCAAAAATGACACATCTGACGGCACAAGCCTTATTTCCCAAGTCTGTGCCCAAGGGGCCCCCACATGGTAGCACCATGCCCTTGAATAGAGACAGGGGAAAATAATTTGCCCAAAGTTGGCCTGAAAAAGTCATAACATATATTAAACCTATAGCAATTTAAATTGTTTAATATTCAATATGGAAAAGAAAACTTAAGGTTCCATGTGCCATATTGAAAATTTTAAACTAGTTTCTTAGTACTTCTGGAGATATAGACCATATCAAGAAAAACCCAAATACAGATGCTCAGCACCCCTGAGAAACAAAGATCTGTAGTACGTGGTATCTGAGAGGAAAAGTAGACAAAAAATTCATATTTTCTCTCCAAAACAGAAGCAATAGCACAAGCCACAAACTTTCACAGCATGTACATGTAGCTGTCTTTCATTTTAAAGGCAAGAGAAATAGAAGTGTTTTCCCAGAGATTGGACACTGTTAGTTACAAGAACAGATGTTCAGTGAATAAACTATATTGTGAAAGAGCTGTGATTGTTTTAAATAAATGTGTGTGTTATGCGTTTATAATATGTGGAAACTTAAAAAATGCAAAGCCCAAAACAAGGTATTATTTGCCTTAGTTTATGGATAATATTAGGTATTTGTTCCATCATAGTCCAAGTGTCTTGCCACATGAATACTGTAGCAGTTTTAGGGACTAAAATATCAGTCTCCTAAACAAAGTTCATCAAAAATGATCCAATGTATGAATCAATGCTTGCCTAGAGAAGAGCTGAAGTCAGGATTAGAATGGAAAGAAAATGAGAGGAGGGGAGGAGAAAAAAGCATAAAAATATGGCATATAAAATGTTATGGGATGCTGCAAAAGTTGTTCTTTAAAGGAAAATGATGGCTACAAATATCTCAAAAAAAGAAAACGATATAAAATTAATAACTTCATCTCACGTCATAAGAAACTAGGGGAAAAGGTACAAACCAAACCTAAAGAAAATGGAAGGAATGAAATAGTTATGATTAAAGCAGACATCAGTGAAACAGAGATTTAAAGATAGAAAAATTAATAAAAATAGAGGTTGATTCTTGAAAAGATCAACAAAAGTGATATGCCTATGTCTAGAATCCAAGAAAAAAGAGAAGACTTGAATCACTAAAATTAGGAATGAAAAAATACATAGCTACTGACATTATAGAAATAAAAAGAATAAGGGCATAAACAACTATGCAACAATAAATTAAATGAAATTAAAATTCTTCTAAAAAGATAAAACCTACTAAAACTGACTTAAGAGGAAATGGAAAATCTAATTAGATCTATAATGAGTTAAAGAGATGCATTTAGTGAGATGCATTTAGTTACTTTAAAAATCCCACCAAGGAAAGCCCACTTTAGATGCCTTTAAGGTGAGAACTACCAAACATATTTTTAGTTAATATCAGTTTTTCACAAACTCTTCCAAAAAAAAAAAAAAAACCAGAAGAGAAAGGGACACTTCTCACTTATTTTAGGAAGTGAGCATTAAATTTATAGCAAAACCAGACAAAGAAATTACAAGAAAAGAAATAATAGAACAGTATCATTATTAATAAAGATGCAAGTTTCTCAACAAAATACTAGCAAACAGAATCTAACATTTAAACAGAAATATATAAACTAATCACAACTGACTGCTGTGAAAAATTACATACTAACAAGTTAGATAATGTAATAGAGACCAAAACTGAATCATAAACAAATTTAAAAATCTGAACAGACATAACTAGTAATGAGATTAAATCAGTAATCTTTAAAAAAAAGAAGGAAAAAAAAAAAAAAACCTCTTAACAAAAGAAAGTCCCAGGATCAGATGACTTCACTGGAAAATATACTAAATATTTAAAGAAGAGTTAACAACAATTCTTCTCAAATTTCCCCCGCCCCCCAAAAAAAAATGAAGAGGAAGGAGTACTTCCAAACTCATTCTATAAAGCCAGCCTTACCCTGATATGAAAATCAGAAAAAAAAAAAAAAATTTGGTTGGCCAAAAAGTTTGGTCAGGCTTTTCTATAACATTTTACAGAAAAACCAGAACAAACTTTTTGGCCAACCTAATACAATGAGAAAACTATAAATCAATATCCTTGATAAATATTGATACAAAATCCATCAAGA
The DNA here is from genome assembly GCF_023091745.1 of Budorcas taxicolor. NCBI lineage: Eukaryota > Metazoa > Chordata > Mammalia > Artiodactyla > Bovidae > Budorcas > Budorcas taxicolor. The sequence continues at coordinate 127,890,047 of NC_068910.1, forward strand.
AAATACTATCAAGCCAATTCAACAACACAGTAAAGTGATTAGACATCGTGACAAAGTAGGATTTATTTCTGGAATATAAGGATGGTTCCATATAAAATCAGTCAATGCAATATACCACTTTAAGAGAATAAAGGACAAAAACACCATGATCATCTCAATTGATGCAGAGAAAGCATTTCACAAAATCCAGTATCACTGTTGTGATTAAAAACATTCAATAAACTAGGAAGAGAAGCAAATTATACCTCAAGATAATAAAGGCAATGTATGAAGAGGTCACAGCTAATTTCATACTCAGTTGTGAAAAACTGAAACTTTCCCTCTACTATTAAGTACAAGGCAAAGATAGGTGCTCTTGCCATTTCTATTCAACACAATACTAAAAGTCCTAGCCAGAGGACTCAAGTAAGAAAAAGAAATAAAAGGTTTCCAAACAGGAAAAGAATAGGTAAAATTACTTGCAGATGACACGATCTTACATATAGAAAACCAAGAAGATTCCACAAAAACACTGCTAGAACTAATGAACAAACTCAGTAAAGTTGCAGGATACAAAGTGAACACCTCAAAATCAGTTTTGTTTCTATAAATTAACAATTAATAATACAAAAAAGAAATTTATAATAATATCAAATAGAATAAAATATTTAGGAACAAACTTAACAAAGAAGGCAAAAGATATATACACTGAAAACCAGAAAACACTAGTGAAAGAAATTAAAGATGATACAAATAGAAAGATATGTAGTATTCATGGATCAGAAGACTTAATATTGTCAAAATGTCCATATTACTAAAAGTAATCCACAGATCCAGTGTAATCCTTATCAAAACCCCAACAATATTTTTTTCAGAAATAGAAAAACTCATCCTAAAATTCACATGGACATAAAATAACCAAGATTTCCTTGAAAAAGGAAAACAAAGTTGACAGTCTCATACTTTCTAATTCAAAATATAGCTTCAGTAATCAAAATGGTGTATATTCATATAAAGACAGATATGTAGACACCAATGGAATATAACAGAAAGCTCAGAAATAAACTCCCATGTATATGATCATATGATCTTTGAAGAGAGTGCCAAGGGTACAATGGGAAAAAAAAAATCTCTTCAACAAACAATGCTGGGAAAATAGAATATCCACATGCATAAAAGAAGTTAGAGTTTTTCCTTATACCAAATACAAAAGTTAAGTCAAAATAAATAAAGACTAACATAGAATGTGAAATTATACAACTTCTACAATAAGAAACAGGGGAAAATCTCTGTGGCACTGGATTTGGCAATGTTTTGTTGAATATGATACTGAAAGCACATGGACAAAAAGCAGTAATAGCCAAGTGGAACTATATCAAACTTAAAAACATCTGCACAGTAATCAGCGTGAAAAGGTAACATATAGGATGGAAGAAACTATTAGCAAACCATATCTCTGATAAGAGGTTAATATCGAGAGTACAGAAGTAATGCCACTCAACAACAACAACAACAGCAAAAAACAATTTAAAAATGGGTAAAAGACTTGAATGGATAATTCTCCAAAGGAGATACATAAATAGCCAACAAACATATGAAAAGATGCACATCATCATCAATCATCAAGAAAACACAAATCAAAACCACAGTGAAATATCACTTTACAGTTGTTAACACAGGTACTATCCCTTCCCCCAAAAAATGTAAGCCTTGACAAGGATGTGGAGAAACTGGAACAATTGGAATGCTTGCATGCTATTTGTGGGATTGTAAAATGGTGAAGATATCAGGGAAAATTTTATAGAAGTTGCTCATAAAGTTAAATAGAATTACCCTATGGTTCCAATTTTGGGTATATATCCAAAAGAACTGAAAACCAGATCTTAAAGAGAAGTTTAGTCACCCATGTCCACTGCAACATTATTTGCAAAAGCCAAGAGGGGAAACCAACACAAATGTCCCTCAACAAATAAATGGATTAAAGAAAACTGTAGCATGTACATATAACAGAATAGTATTCAGCCTTAAATGAGGTGGATGAAACTGGAGCCTATTATACACAGTGAAGTAAGCCAGAAAGAAAAACACCAATACAGTATACTAATGCATATATATGGAATTTATAATATCATATATGAAACGAATCGCCAGTCCAGGTTCGATGCATGATACTGGATGCTTGGGGCTGGTGCACTGGGACGACCCAGAGGGATGGTATGGGGAGGGAGGAGGGAGGGGGGTTCAGGATGGGGAACACATGTATACCTGTGGTGGATTCATGTTGATGTACGGCAAAACCAATACAATATTGTAAAGTAATTAACCTCCAACTAAAATAAATAACTTTATATTTAAAGAAACGAAAGATGGTAATGATAATCCTGTATGTGAGACAGTAAAAGAGACACAGATGTATAGAACAGTCTTTTGGACTCTGTGGGAGAGGGAGAGGGTGAGATGATTAGGGAGAATGGCATTGAAACATGTATAATATCATATAAGAAATGAATCACCAGCCCAGGTTCGATGCATGATACTGGATGCTTGGGGCTGGTGCGCTGGGATGACCCAGAGGGATGGTACAGGGAGGGAGGAGGGAGGAGGGTTCAGGATGGGCAACACATGTACACCAGTGGCAGATTCATGTTGCTGTATGGCAAAACCAATACAGTATTGTAAAGTAATTAGCCTCCAATTAAAATAAATAAATTTAAATTAAAACAAAAGAAGTAAGTCCTGTCCTGTTACATGCTGCAACATGGATGATTAACACCAGTGAAATACCAGCCACCTAAAGACAAATACTATACGAATCCACTCATAGGAGGTATCCAAGTTGGACTCTTGGAAACAGGAACTAGAATGTGATTGTGAGGGTCTAGGAAGAGGAAGAAAAGGAGAATTATTGTTCAATGGATCTAAATACTCAGTTTTGCAAGATGAAAAAGCTCCAGAATTCTGTTTCACAACAGAATGCATATAGTTAACATTACTGTACTATATGCTTAAAAATAGTTAAAATTTCTTTTAAGTACCAGAAACAAATTTACAGGCTAGGTATCTGAAAAAAATTTTGTACAACATAGTGGAGCGTAAGTTTTACCCTCAGAAATCATGGTTGTAAGGATAAATCGGAGGAGATTTATCACTAGAAATGTTTAACAGTGTTCCAGTAGCAGGAGTCAAAAGTAGATTAGCTATACCTAGCTACAAAAACAGCTTAAGAGCCCAATGCCAATGTTCTATTATAAGTTCATTTTGGAAATTCTGCACCATTAATACTTTAGCTGGATACAGGATTTAATGAATGGGAAAACACAAACATTAGTGATTCTGAGTGAAAGGATATATAGAGGAAGAATTTAAATGTGAAAAAGGTTGGAGAATACTTTACCGGATTATTTCCCTTATTTTTTTCCCACTCCAGTACTCTTGCCTGGAAAATCCCATGGATGGGGGAGCCTGATGGGCTGCAGTCCATGGGGTCACGGAGTTGGACACGACTGAGCGACTTCCCTTTCCCTTTTCACTTTCATGCATTGGAGAAGGAAATGGCAACCCACTCCAGTGTTCTTGCCTGGAGAATCCCAGGGACAGAGGAGCCTGGTGAGCTGCTGTCTATGGGGTCGCACAGAGTCAGACACGACTGAAGTGACTTAGCAGTAGCAAGGGTAATGAAAAGTGAAACAAGCAAAAACTCATCAGGCTTCAAGAGTCAAATTAAATTATAAATGATAAGAAAAATTAAAGAATTAAACACTATGACGAAGTGTTATTTATTCTATAAATGGACAGTTGGTTTAATATCCTGAAATCAGTGAATTTAATACATCAAATTAATAAAGAACAAACACATGATCATATCAATGCATTCAAAAAAAAGCATTTGACAAAACCCAATATGCTTTCATGATTAAAAACACTGACAAAAATAAGAGTATAAAGAAACTTATTTAATGTGATAAGAGTGTCTATGAAAAACCCACTGCTGACAACCATACTATGGTGAAAAAAAAATGAAAACTTCACCCTATGACCAAGAACAAAACAAAGATTTCCATTTTCATCACTTCCATTTGAGATTACACTCTCTAGTACAATCTCAAATAGAAGGTAATTAGGCAAGAAGAAGAAATAAACTACATCCAGATTAAAACAAAAGAATCAAAATCCTCTCTTTAAAAATGGTATGATCTTGTATACAAAAAAAGATCCTAAGGAACCCCCCCACCACACACACACACACAGTTCATTACAATGAATAAATATATTCAATATGGTTGAAGAATTTAAGATGAATATATAAAAATCAGTTCTATTTCCACACACTAGTCCTGTGCTTAAAAGAATATGTCTGGCTTTATCCCCAGTTTCTGAGAGGTAAACTCTAATTCCTTTCCCCGAGTGGTAGGACACTATCCTGCTCCCTGATAGTTAATGCTCATGAAGTGACTCGCAATGGGCTCCTAAATAGTTTAGCCAACAACATGACTCAAGATGAGGACTGGCTGTGACATAAAGACTAACCACACAATTAGAGGGTTGAGGCTTTGAGTCATGTGATGTCAACCCACCCTCAGGAAACAGCAAGAGATTAGTCATTTACTTCAACCACAATAAATGATTCAATGATATCCAGGTAATGAACCCAGCCCCTCGCCCCACCAAAAAAAAAAACAAAAGAAAACTTCTGGATACCAATCTTAGGTGAGCTCCCTGGTTGCAATACTCTGCATTATTGTCACACATTGACGTGCTGGAAAGTCGATATGTCCTGACTACATGTTGAGAGCACAATGAAGCTCTGCATATGGGACTCTCCTGAACCTTGCTCTATGCATCCCTCCTTTTGCTGGGTTCTGATTTTCATCCTTTGACTATACGAGTTATAATAAGAAGAATAGCTCTTCTCTGAATTCTGAGTCATTCTAGCAAATTAGCAAACCTGAGGCAAAAGAAGAAACCCTGCAGTTTTTAGCTAGCTGCTCAAAAGTGAGAGTAGCCTGGGGACCACCAAACTGTGGCCCATGTCTTGAGAGAAGTTTCACAGAACTGTGCCTTAATCTGTAAAATCTGGCCCAACTCTGAGTAGCTGGAATCAGAAATCACTGGAATTAGCACTGAACAATACAAAAATGAAACTAAAAACAACTCCATTTACAAGAACAAACATGGTGAAATACTTAAGGACTTCTGTTGTGGCCCAGTGGATGAGAATCTGCCTGCCAATGCAGGAGACACAGGTTTGATCCCTGGTGCAGAAGATCCCACATGCCTTGGAGCAGCTAAGTTTGTGCACCACACCAACTGAGCCCATGCAGCACAGTTACTGAAGCCCACACACGTAGAGCCTCTGCTCTCCAACAAGAGCAGTCACCACAGTGAAAAGCCCCCACGCTGCAGCGGAGAGTAGCTCCTGCTCATCGCAACTAGAGGATGTCTGCACGCAGCAGTGAAGACCCAGCACAACCAAAAAAGAAATTTTAAAAGAAAATTTTAAAAAATACTTAGGAATAAATCTCTTGAATGAAATTAAAGATCTAAATAAATGAAACAATAGCCTACATTCATGAATGAGAAGATGTAAAATACAAGGAGGAAAATGTGTACCTCAAATTGATCTACAAATTCCATGTAGGCCCCGTCAACAATCTAAGCTGCTTTTTTGTGTGTGGAAATTAATACACTTATCCTAAAATTCATATGAAATGCAAGTGACCTAGAATATGCAAAAACAATTTTGAAAAGAACAAAGTTAAAGGACTCAACGTTCTCATTTCAACTCTTAGCACAAAGCTAAAATAATTAAGACTAAGTGAAACCAATATAAACCCAAATATGCAGATGAATGGGGAAAAAATTGGAGTTCAGGAATAAACGCTTACATTTACAGTCAACTGATCTTTAACACTGGTACAAAGACAATAACATAGAAGCTAATACTATTCTCAAAAAATGGTGATGAGGCATCTTGATATACACATGCGAAAGAATAATGCTGGACTCCTATCACACAAGATGTACAAAAATTAACTTAAAATAGATCATAGACACAAATGTAAAGAACTAAAACTAAAAATCTTCGGGGAAAAAATAAAAAAAAAAAAACTTTGTGACTATGGGTTGGATAGTAGTTTCTTAAAGTATCAAAAGCACAAACAACAAAAGGAAAAAGTAAAGAAAGAACTGGATATCTTCATAATCTAAAAAGTTTTTTCTCAAAGAAGACCATAAAGAAAGAAAAAATTGCACAGAGAATGGGAGAAAATATTTGTAAATCATATATCTGTTAAGTGATTGGTATTTAAAAAATGTAATAAGAAGTCTTACAACTCAATGATAAGGAGACAATAGAGCTGACAGGGTCAAGTACTGAATAAACATTTCCTCCAAATAAGATATATAAACAGCCAATTAGTACATGAGATGTCCAACATTAGTGTTTACGGAAATGCAAATAAAAAACAAAGATCCCACATACACTAAGGTAGCTAAAATTAAAAATATGGACAATAACAACCCCTGATGAGAATGTGAAGAAATTAAACACTTTATGATGCTGGTAGGAATGTAAAATGGTGCAACTGATTTGGAAAACAGTTCCACAAAAAGTTAAACATAGAGTTGCCATGTGACTCAGCAATTATATTCCTAGGTTCATACCGAAGAGAAATAAAAATATACATCTACAAAAACATTATGCATTGATGTTCATAAAACCACGATTTATAATAATAAAAAAGTATATTCAGCCCAAATGTCCGTTAACTGAATATTGAATAAACAAAATGTGATTTACCTATACAATGGAATATGATTTGGCAATAAAGAGGAATGAAGTACTGACTCCTGCTACAGCACAGACAAACTTCGAAAACATCATATGAAGACAGAGAAGTCAATCATGAAGACCGTGTACTGTAAAAATACATATATATGAAGAGTACAGAACAGGCAAATTTATAGTGACAGAGAGTAAATCAGTTGTTTCCACAGAAGAGAGGGAAGGAGAATTAGGGAGTGATGGCTAATGGATGCAGGGTTTCTTTCTGGAGTGATGAAAATATTCTAAAACAGTTTTAGAACATTTAGTTAGGGGTAATGATTCTAAAGAGGAGAGTGAAAAAAGTTGGCTTAAAATTCAACATTCAGAAAACGAAGATCATGGCATCTGGTCCCATCACTTCATGGGAAATAGATGGGGGAACAGTGGAAACAGTGTCAGACTTTATTTGGGGGGGGGCTCCAAAATCACTGCAGATGGTGATTGCAGCCATGAAATTAAAAGACACCTATTCCTTGGAAGGAAAGTTATGACCAACCTAGATAGCATATTCTAAAGCAGAGACATTACTTTGCCAACAAAGTTCTGTCTAGTCAAGGCTATGGTTTTTCCAGTAGTCATGTATGGATGTGAGAGTTGGACTGTGAAGAAAGCTGAGCGCCAAAGAATTGATGCTTTTGAAGTGTGGTGTTGAAGAAGACTCATGAGTTCCTTGGACTGCAAGGAGGTCTAACCAGTCCATCCTAAAGGAGATCAGTCCTGGGTATTCTTTGGAAGGAATGATCCTAAAGCTGAAACTCCAGTACTTTGGCCACTTCATGCAAAGAGTTGACCCATTAGAAAAGACTCTGATGCTGGGAGGGATTGGGGGCAGGAGGAGAAGTGGACGGCAGAGGATGAGATGGCTGGATGGCATCACTGACTTGATGGACGTGAGTCTGAGTGAACTCCAGGAGTTAGTGATGGACAGGGAGGCCTGGCGTGCTGCGATTCATGGGGTTGCAAAGAGTTAGACATGACTGAGCAACTGAACTGAACTGAACTGAACTGAACTGAATGATTCTAGAACTCTGTGAATATACTTAAATCACCAAACAGTACATTTTAAAATGGTAAATATTATAGCTTGTAAAGAATATTTTAATAAAACTATTATATAAAAATCACATTGTTTATTAAAAACAGTAAATAGAAGAGGACCAAATAAGGAGGAAAAAAGAATATTTTTGAAAGGTTAAAAAAAAATTAAGCTGAATTTGCAACTCAATGCCACTGGTTCCCACTGGTTCTTATTTTTCATTCATAATTTAAGAAGGAAAGAAAAAATCTGATGTGAATATTTAATAAATAAATTTTCAGAAAAGTGAAAGGGAACTGTAGAATTTTGGAGGGTTACTTCAGGTTTTCCATTTGTTTCAAGTTCATAGCCTTTGCCTCTTTAATTTTTCATGGAAGTTTATTATTAATAGCCCATTCTTTCTGAAATTAAAATCACACTGAAAATACAGAATTAGGTTTTGACATTGATAACAATGGATTGGCCTGTCATCAATATGTATTAATACTTGGAGCTGGAACTTAGTAAAAATATCTCCATTTCCTTTCACATAACCTAACAAATAAATGCTGTGGGTTTTTTTGATTTGAAAAAGAAAAGAGCAATGTCTCTTAGGTTAGTTTCAAAGAGCTCTCTCTTTTCCTACCCAATCTTATCAGCACTGCCCATATATTTGAAACATCTAAAGATGTAAGAAAGAAGAATGAAAGCGAAGGAAAATAATAATTTTTAATATTTTTTTCAGATCATTTTCTTCATCATTGTCAACTTGACTTTCCTTAGAATTCCCAGCTTGGAGTTTGTACAACCCAGAAGAAAGCTACAACAATGTTAGATTATTTTACACATATAAAACAAGAGAGAATAAATTAAATATTTTTCCTTAAAGTGGAATGCATTCCATATAAATTTCAGTATGAATAAGCAAGAAAAGTAAGGCAATAATATCCCCTAATCACTGGTTTATATGTTTTCCAAACCCTGGCAGGTAAGGAACTAGGAGGCAAATAGTGATCATTACAATTGAGTGTTTGACTTCAAGCTCAGTTACTTCTGAGTTCAGAATTTAAATTAGTTGAAGTCATAGTGACTTGAAGTTTAGTCATTATCTTGCCCACAGAAGTAAGTTTTTACTGGAACATCAACAGAGAGAGGAAAATGATGATATGAAATAAATGACAGGTAACAGCAATCAAATCAGATAGAATTTTTCTCCATCCTCTGATGCAAAAATGTTTTTCTTATCTTTTTTCTTTGTAGATTTCATGATTTTTGTTTTAACAGTAACATACTATTAATTTTTCTATAGAAAAACAGATTCTTAAATGGTAGGAAAAAGGTGTAACTTGGTAGGCAAAGTAGAAACTAGGCAAACATACTGGGCCATTCCCTAATTTTTCACATGCCTAAAAATAATTAGTTCTTAATTACTTGCCTTTGGGATTCCATGTCTCTTTCTCCATAGGGAAGATAAAACTAATGTATTATGAGTGGACATTCTTTATATTTATATTGTTTTATATTTGCTGCACTAATCAAGTTATGTCAAATCTATATTGGTGATAAAGTTCACAAGGTACAATAAACAGGCAAGAACAGAAAAAAAAGAAACCTACAAGAGCTGACCTACTCTATCAGATATTAAAAGAAATAGTATAAAATCTGTACAGTCAAAACAATGTGTTTCTGATGCATGAATAAATACACATGGAACAGTGTAGCAAGTTCAGAAATAACTCAAGTACATATAAAAACAGGATATCATAAAGATAGCATCTAAAACCACTGGAGCAACTTAATAAATTGCTCTGGAACAAATGGCAAACTACTTGAAAGAAGACAAAATGATACCTATATTTCATACCATACATTAGAATAAACTCCAACTGGACAGGAGCTACATGAAATAAATTAAACTATGCTCATACTGAAAGCGGAGAAGCAAATGGCAACCCACTCCAGTACTCTTGCCTGGAAAATCCCATAGACAGAGGAGCCTTGTAGGCTATAGTCCCGGGGGTCACTAAGAGTCAGACACGACTGAGCGACTTCACTTTCAGTTTTCACTTTCATGCATTGGAGAAGGAAATGGCACCCACTCCAGTATTCTTGCCCGGAGAATCCCAGGGACAGAGGAGCCTGGTAGGCTGCTGTCTATGGGGTCGCACTGTCGGACACAACTAAAGCAACTTAGCAGAAGCATACTAAAAAACATCACAGCTGAATTCCACTTAACGTCTGTATAGGCAGGGACTTCATAATTAGGATTCAAAATCTTGGGTTCCAAAATCACTGCTGACGGAGACTGCAACAATGAAATTAAAAGATACTTGCTCCTTGGAAGTAAAGCTGTGACAAAACTAGATAGCATATTAAAAAGCAGAGGCATCACTTTACCAAAAAAGATCCACATAATCAAAGCTATGGTTTTTCCAGTAATCATGTGTGGATGTGAGAGTTGGACCATAAATAAAGAAGGTTCAGTGCCAAAGAATTGATGCTTTCAAATTGTGGTGCTGGAGAAGACTCTAGGGAGTTCCTTGGACAGCAAGGTGATCCAATCAGTCAATCCTAAAGGGAATCAACCCTAAATATTCATTGGAAGGATACTGAAGTTGAAGCTCCAATATTTTGGTGACCTGATGTGAAGAGCCAACTCATTGGTAAATATCTTGATGCTGGGAAAGACTGAAGGTAAAATGAGAAGAGTGCAGCAGAGGATGAGATGGTTAGCATCACCAACTCAATGGACATGAATTTGAGCAAACTTCAGAAGATGGACAGGGAAGCCTGACATGCTGTAATCCATGGGGTTGCAAATAGTCAGACACAACTTAGCAACTGAACAACAATAACAAGGTAAAGACTTCATAATTTAGGATTCAAAATCCAGAGGCAATTTTTAAAAGATAAACTTGACCTTAAAAAAATTTTTAACGCATTTGAATGACAAAAGACCGTAAACAAAATTAAAGACAAGTGACAATGTCCGAAAGAAAAGCTTTGCAATATCTATCATAAATGGATATTAAAACTCTATAAGGAATATATAAGAAACTCTACAAAACTGGGGGCCAAAAAAACAAATCTGACGGAAAATGGGGAAAAGACAAGAAAACAATTCACAAAGGATAAAAAGTGTCACTTAAACATGTGAAAAGATATTTAGCTCATATGGAATGAGGTAGTAATGATGCCTCTAAGAAGATGAATTTTGCGTGTTTTTTTTTTTTCTTTGAAAGTCATTCAGTTGTGTCTGACTCTTTGCAACCCCATGAAATATATAGTCCATGGAATTCTCCAGACCAGAATACTGGAGTGGGTAGCCTTTCCCTTCTCCAGGGGATCTTCCCAAACCAGGTCTCCTGCATTGCAGGCAGATTCTTTACCAGCTGAGCCACCAGAGAAGCCCAAGAATGCTGGAGTGGATAACCTATCCCTTCTCCAGAGTATCTTCCCAACCCAGGAATCGAAACAGGGTCTCCTGCATTGCAGGTGGATTCTTTACCAACAAAGCTATTACCTCATTGGAAGAGCTGATCATTATTTATCATTGTCAGGTACCATACAGGGCAAAGGATCTGTTCAGCTGATTCTTATGTCAATTTCTATGTGCTTCTCCTGTTTTCCTCACATCTGCTCTCTCATTTTCAAATGTATTTGTGCCCTTATTCCAAAATTTGTCTGGGAGTCTAGAATAGCACTTGTATTGTTTTTGTGCTTTTGTTTTCCATGCCCTTCTACCTCCTAGCATCTGAAATATATCTCTATGTTTTCTTCTATACTGTGTGTTTCCACTTTTCTTATTCCTAAACCATGACTTTATTGGGGCTTTGGTTGGAGTGGACATAAACCTGAATTTCTTACTTATTTTCCCCCCAACTTTATAGAGGAATAATTGACAAATATAATTAAATATATTTAAAGTGTACAGTGTGAGGATTTGAAATAAATTATGGAATGATTACTAAGCTATGATTATATTTGGGGGCCTCTGAGGCAGTGAAAATACTTCAACCAGGTGGCCAACATAAGAGATTCTAAGCCAAGGGAATTCCACTGGTTTCTTGATTTTCACATGAAATGTTCTGGTTGTGAATAACAGAGTTAAGTGTTTCAGAGCAGGGACTCTCCAACTTACTCCGTAACCTCAGCACCTAAATTGCCCTGGAATAAAAATGAATATAATAATAGTATCTATCTGACAAGGTTCTTTTGATGGCTAAATGACTTAATGCCTATAAAAGCCCTGAGGGCAGTGTCAGCCACAAAATAATCATTTAATATGTATTAGTTTTTACTACAGTTCCCACAAAGTCCAAAAACCAGCGGTTATGTCTATCTTCAACCAATCCTATGGTAGAAACTCTAAGCACTGTCATGAGATTAACTGTCATTTGTGCTGTGAAAATTTAAACACTCAGATCATCTCACCTGGTTCTATTTGGTGCTTAATTTTCTCATATCCACAGTTACACATTTAAGTAACAGCAATGGGGGAAAGGCATACAGTCAACTTTCTGTCCATTTAATTTGTTTCTAAGCAGTTCACTATGTATCTATTGACTATACAGAACTAGATTAGGTATATTAGAGGATAGAAAGATTTATAATAGGGGCTGTCTTCTAGGAGCATATATGGAATAAAAATATAATATGGTTAAAACTATGTATCATAAAAGATTTAAGTAACATTTCATAGGGAAAACAGAAAAGACAGTTAAAGGTAATATTGGATTGCTGAAATATAATTGAAAAACGGAGTCACAAAATTTCTATTGAAACCATTCCTGAATTATTTAAATAAATCATTTAATACCAGGGATGGATTTGCCACGAAATTAATGCAACTTTAGAATTCAGGGACCTTTATTTACATGGGGCTCCTACCAAGCCCTATGAGAGGTTCTACAAATATGTCCACATGGTTACGTTTATATAAAATTTGGAAAAGTAAGATGTTTTAAAAACTATTTAAAGTCTGACTTTTGTGGCAGATGGCTCTGGAGTGACTATGAGCATTTTGGGACCTCTACAAAAGAGAATTTCACTGGAGAATCTATTTCATTTGGATTTGGTAGGATACAAACTATGTGGTTTACAATAAGTTCTGGTATAGGAACCGATTCCAAAATACTTGTACCTCTCGATGCATGAACCCACTCAGTGTGGTGGCACAAGCAGTGAGTATCAGAGGTCCTGTTTATAGTTTGAACATGCCCTACAGGTTTCAGTACACAAAGTATCAGGATAATGGGGAAAAAAGGTTTGAAATGTGTGCAGCCAGGAGGCAGCCTGTGGAAATTTCTTCCAGTCACCAGTGGTATACAATTAAAAGCTGTGCATTCAAATTTTCATGGAGTCTAGTCAAAATAATGCCACCTGTCAGGCATATACTCAGTAAGACAGCAAACACCTTTACCAACATATCACAATTTTTTAAAGGAAAATTGTGCATAAAATTGAATTACCAGAATTATTTTGCTTATAGGGAACACACCTGTTCTTCCAGAAGCCAGGACACCAGAATGCGAAGCTATCTGTTGATGCATTTCAAGGTATTGGGCTGTATCTTGGCACATCTAATGCATCATGCCCTGATGTAGTCTGGCATGTCCAGACAAATCAGTGAGCAAAAATTGCCCGTAAGGCCACAAAATAGCCTGAAGAAACAAGTGTTCCAATGACCAAAACCCTCATACCTGTTGATCAGTAAGTCAATGAATTCAGTTTGAGTAACTTGATTACACAATTATGTAGTTCAATACGTAATAGAGGCACAATTTTTAAAGGCCTTTGATTTATATTTGTATATTCCTTGATTTCAGATTAATTTTACATTTTTATACTTATTGATTGTATCAAACTAAAACTAATACAGAGGTGTGGGAGACAGTTAATTAATTAAGACTTTGTGCTATTTTATATATGTGAGATACTTGTGATATTTGTCAGCTTTTAAAATCTGCTGGGTTTGTGTTTTTTTCATTTTCTAAACACATATTCATTTTCACACATATTGGTCTAGTCATATTATTTTTTTTAAGAGGGACATAAATTGTACATACTGGGACCCACAGCATGGGGTCATGGCAAGCTTGTCAAGATTTTATCTAGGCACAGCCATTAGTGTGATGCCTATCACACAAGGGGCTCTCAACAAGTCTTGGCACTAAGTGTTATTTAAAAGAAACCAGCAGGGTGCTTGACATAGAACAGGGTCTAACCTTCTTCCTTTCTTCACCACTTTAAAAAACTCACTTATCTGCTGTAGAACCCAGTAACTTCACTGAATTACAATAACAACCAATAAACAATAAGGACTATGCGGCTTTTTGTATTTTTTACCTCTAAGGTACCCAATAATGTGCATATGGTCCACAGCTTGTAGGCTAGAAAAGGCAAATATCAGAATACTAGAATAAGAAGTACAACCTCAAAGCTTCCCAGGAAGGTTTGAAGGAACACTCACATAATAGCCATACACACTTGAATAGAGTGATCAAAATAAATAAAGATGCAATCAGTGTCCTATTAATTATTCACCATCTTGCTTTTTTTCATTTTTTAAGTTTTCCCCTTTCTTTCTCTCTCCATGGAAGTTCTAATATTCCCTTTATTATTCTTTTAAAATACTTGTATCATTTTTACCTCTGTTATTTTCTTCTACACTGATATCATTTTAATTTTTAAAATTCTGAATTGTGTTTTAATTTCCTCTATATACACTTTTAGTTCTTCTCCATATTGAGATATTTTATATAGTCTTTATCTTTCACTCCAGTTACTTCATATCTGTTTTTCCACCCTTCCCCTACCCCGGGCCATGTAATGCCCTCAATCTCCCATGCCATTCCAACTCCACTTTTTAACATTTTTCTCTGCACTGTTTCATAGCAACACCCTGTAGGAAAAGCTAATTGCTTTGGGAATTGCTAATCCCTAAAGCCAATGGGAAACTTTGGAATCTCCTATTAGTCTCAAGACTGAAATCCTGCCTCAATCAGAGATAATTATTATACTAAGCAAGAGAATTTCAATACTCTTCTCAAAATGATCCCAAAGATGCCACCTGCAAAGCTGCTGCCTAACTCAGCTTTAGCCACTTTCAATTAACTGAACAGCATAGAGCACTCCCAAAGGATCAGGAGCAAACAAAATCCAAATTACAAACAAGCAGAGATAGCTGAAGCAATTAAGCCCTTGGTAGCTTAACTCCAGGGTGCCCAGAAGTCTTCTTCAGGCCAAGGACCCAATTGGAGTAGGTACTATATTAAATCAGCCCAATCCCAGGAAGCAGCTAATAACTGATAAATTTGGGCTATGTAGACAGTATATAATTAATAAGAGAAAGAAAGGGTGGGGGGACTTGTGGCCTGAATAATCTGGTTCTGTACTCTGTCCAGCCCAGTTTCACAAGGTAATGTCCAAATCTATACACTCTTGACCTCTTTTAGCACAACAAAATACTCTACTGTAAAACTGTATTATATAATTCCTTAAGACCTCATCAGATAAACTAAGCCAAGTTGCTTTTCAAATAAATTACACCACCAGCAGAACTAAGTGGATCCCATTTGTGGAATTCAGCAAAAGAACTGGGGCGGGATGGAGTGGCATAGAAGTTGGAAAGTCTCAACAGAAAAGGAAACAAGAAAGTGTGTGTGTGAGTGGTTCCAGTAATGCAGAGACTATGGAAACAATAGTCCCCAGAGTGAACCACCATAGTGATGCATATCTGATGATGGGGTCAGGGAAACATTTCAGAGGGGCTCGCATTTTAACTCAGTGCTGGATTACAGGAGTCTCTGCCACCTTCTTCTGGGAGGAGGCAGATGCTAAGTCCCAGGTCCCCTTTCGCTGTTTCCCCTCACTCTTCCCCCTCCCCTCCCAGTGTTATCATCAGTGGAGCGGCACAGAAGTAGAGTTCTGGGACTGTAGAGGCTTATCTGTAATAGCAGCTTATCTATAGCTAGCAGTAAACCTTGAAGTTAAAACTAAAGAATTCTAGCCCTCCTGCCATTTCCCTTTTTTTCCAAAGCTATTCCAATTCCTTAGGAGTTTTTTTTACCAGTTTATGCACTCTGATCAATCAAAGGGGGCAATAAATGCAAATTCAGACCCTACTGTGCTCCAGAAACCATGAGAGGCTAGGAACACAAAGACAGACAAGATACTCTCCCTGATACCAAGGAACTTACATTACTGTTGAGGATATGACGCATAAACATTAAAGGACTGAAAAGTGTTAGACACCAACTGGGGTATGTTGAATTACAGTGCAGATGAGCAGGCTCTGACTTCAAAGGGCAAAGAACTGAAGGGCCTGGTAGTTAGGCTCTTGCTGCTGCTGCTGCTGCTACTACTGCTGCTGCTGCTGCTGCTGCTAAGTTGTTTCAGTCATATCCGACTCTGCGACCCCATAGATGGCAGCCCACCAGGCTCCCCAGTCCCTGGGATTCTCCAGGCAAGAACACTGGAGTGGGTTGCCATTTCCTTCTCCAATGCATGAAAGTGAAAAGTGAAAGTGAGGTCGCTCAGTCATGTCCAACTCTTAGCTACCCCATGGACTGCAGCCTACCAGGCTCCTCTGTCCATGGGAGTTTCCAGGCAAGAGTACTGGAGTGGGTTGCCATTGCCTTCTCCAAGTTAGGCTCTTGAGGTGGACATAGAAAGTGAATATGCTTTAATGATGGAGTGGAGGAGGCCAAGCAGCCAGAAAAGGGCTGGTGGTATGAGAAAAACTACTTGAAAAATAAAGTTGACCTTTGGAGGGAGTAAGCCAGCCTGGTGTGAGCAAATTCCTAAGGAACTGAAGGAAAACTCAACTCAGCTTCTAGACGTCAATCTAAAGGATTGGGACCTTATTCTGCTAAACGTGGGAAAACAACCATGTGTTTAAGGAAGGACAAACTTGCTCAGTTGTTTGTTTATGAAGGTATTGTGGACAAAATAATGTCACTTGCCATTTCAGTAAGCAACAAATGTTGCCCATCAAACCATCAGTTGCTGCAGCTGCCCCTCACTGGAGCACCCCAAGGGGAATTCAGGATGGAGAAAAAGAGGATACCACCCTGCCATGGATAGCTAAGATGCATATCAAAGGAATAATTTCAGTGAACCCAGACTCTTGTATCTTCCTATACATGGAAAAGCATGAAAATCACTCACTTAAGACATCTGTTGTTTTGTGATTTGCAGTAACCTTTTGATGTTTGACTACTTTTATTTCCCCCCTTAGGAAAAACTCCTATACATCCTGGCTCCTCCTTTATTTCTTTGGAATAGTTCCTCAGAGCTATCTGAGAGGCTATTTTCTGGACTATAGTCCTTCCTCAGTTGGGTCTCAAATAAAACCTAACTCTCAACTTTTAGGTTGTGCATTTTTTTTTTTAATCAACAATGTTCATATGAAGGTATTTATTAATGATCCGTTTACTCCCTACCTTACTACTGAAAAAGATTTGATCCTTATAAGAACAGAAATCTATACCATCTAAAAAAACAAGTAGGTAAAAAAAAAAAAAAATTGTACAATACCTATATTTTTCAAACTATTCCAAAAAATTGAGAATGAAACACTCCCAAAAATCATCCTGTAAGCCTACCATTATCCGAATACCAAATTAGACAAACACACACACACACACACAAATTACAGATCAATCCCTGATGAATATAGAGGCCAAAATCCTCTACAAAAATTAGCCCATCAAATTAAAAAATATATAAGGGACCATACGTACACCATGATCAAGTGTGATTTATTCTAGGGATGCAGCTATGGTTTGATATTTGTAAATCAGTGAGTGTGATACACCACATTAGCAAAAGTATAAAAATGATTTTACTCATGATTATCTCAATAGAAAGATAAAAGCATTTGACAAAATTCAACACCCACTCATGATAAAAACTCTCAATGTGAGTATAGAGAGAGTGTACCTCAACATAAGAAAAGCCGTTTATGACAAACCTACAAGTAACAGCATATTCAACAGGGAAAAGCTGAAAGTTTTTCTCCTGCAGTCAGATACAAGTCAATGAAGTCCCTCTCACCATTTCTATTTAACATAGTATCAGATGCCCTAGCCATAGCAAAAGTGAAAGTGAAGTCGCTCAGTCGTGTCCGGATTCGTTGCGACCTCATGGACTGTAGCCTATCAGGCTCCTCTGTCCATGCGATTTTCCAGGCAAGAGAGCTGGAGTGGGTTGTCATTTCCTTCTCCAGGGGATCTTCCTGACCCAGGAATCGAACTCAAGTCTCCCGCATTGCGGGCAGACGCTTTACCGTGGGAGCCACCAGGGAAGCCCTAGCAAACAGACAAGGAAAAGAAATAAAAGGTACAAACTGAACGGGAAGAAGTAACACTGTCACTATTTGCTGATACATGACACTCTATATAGGATACCCTAATGTCTCTACAAAAAAAGGTACTAGAACAAATAAATGAATTCAGTAAAGTTGCAGAGTACAAGATTAACATACAGATATCTGTTGCTTTTCTATACATGAACAATGAACTTTCAGAAAGAGAAATTAAGGAAATAATCCTGATTACAGTTATATCAAAAAGAATAAAATACATGAGAATAAATTTAACTAAGGATGTAGAAGACCTATATTCTGAAAACTCTAAAACACTGATGAAAAATTTGAAAATATAAAGAAATTGAAAGATATCCCATGTTCTTGTAGTAGAAGAATTAAAGACTTAATCATGTTAAAATGCCCATACTACTCAAAGCAATCTACAGATTTAATGCAATCCCTATCAAAATACTCATGACATTTTTTCACAGAATTATAATAAATAATCCTAAAATTCACACAAACTGCAAAAGATGCCAAATTACCAAAGCAAACCTGAGATAAAAGAACAAAGTTAGAGGTCTCACACTCCATGACTTCAGATTAAGTAAAAAGCTACAGTAATCAAAACCATACAACACAAAAAGATACATACATATAAATGAAACACAATAGAGGACCCAGAAATAAAACCACATACTTTTGGTCAGTTTATCTATAACAAAGGAGGCAAGAATATACAATGCAGAAAAGACAGACTTTTTAATAAGTCTTGTGCAGAAAACTGGAAAGTGACATGTAAACAATGAAATTAGAACATTTTATTACACCACATACAAAGTAAACACAAAATGGATTAAAGAACTAAATTTAAGACTAGAAACCATAAGAAACCTAGAAGAGAACACTGGCAGAACATAGGCAGAGATTGCAGCAGTATTTTTTTTATCTATCTCATTAAGGCAAAAAAAAAAAGCACAAGCAAAAATAAACAAAGAGGACATAATTAAAATTCAAAAGCACTTTCACAGCAAAAGAATCTATCAACCAAACAAAAGGACGACCTACAAATGGGAAGAAATGCTGGGAGGGATTGGGGACAGGAGGAGAAGGGGACGACAGAGGATGAGATGGCTGGATGGCATCACCGACTGGATGGATGTGAGTCTGAGTGAACTCTGGGAGTTGGTGATGGACAGGGAGGCCTGGCCTGCTGCAATTCACGGGGTCACAAAGAGTCGGACATGACTGAGCAACTGAACTGAAATGAACTGACGCTGGGAGAGATTGAGGGTAAGAGGAGAAAGGGACTACAGAGGATAAAATGGTTGGATGGCATCAGTGACTCAATGGACATGAGTTTGAGTAAACTCTGGGAGTTGGTTTTGGACAGGGAGGCTTGATGTGCTGCAGTCTGTGGGGTCACAGAGAGTCAGAGACAATTGAGCAACTGAACTGAACTGAACAACAATATGATCAATAAGAGGTAAATATCCAAACTTTATAAAAAGCTCATATAACTCCATATCAAAAAAATAACTCAATTAAAAGATGGGAAGAAAACCTGAAAAAAAAATGTGTTTCAAATAAGATATACAAATGCCTAGCAGGCACATGACCTAGCAGGCACATGAAAAAATGTTCAACGTCACTGATTATCAGAAATGCAAATCAAAATCATAATGATATATCACCTGATACCTTTCAAAATGGCCATCATTAAATGTCTATAAGTAGCAGCTGTTGGCAAGGATGTAGAGAAAAGAGAATCCTATTACACCAGTAGGACTGTAAATTGGTGCACCCACTATGGATATCAGTATGGAGTTATTACCTCAAAAAAACTAAAAATTGATTTACCATATGATCAGGCAATTACACTCCTGGATATACATCCAGAAAAAAAAAAAAAAAAAAAAAACAACTATCAAAATGATACATGCTCCCCAAATGTTCAAAGTCGCACTATTTATAATAGCCAAGACATGGAAGCAGTCTAAGAGTCCATCAACAGATGAATGTTAAAAAGAAGTGGTATACACATGTACAATGAAGTATCACTCAGCTGTAAAAAAAGAAAAAAAAGAAACTCTGCCTTTTGCAACAATGTGGATGGACCTAGCAAGTATTATGCTCAGTGAAAAATGTCATACAGAGAAAGACAATTCAAAGTTATCATTTCTATGTAGAATGCATAAAATAAAACAAGCAAATATACATAACAGAAGAAAAACAAACTCACAGATATAAAGAACAGATCATGATCACCAATGGGAAAAGGGGGAGGAGGGAGATAGGGATATGAGATTAAGAGACACAAATGACTATATATAAATTAAATACAGAACAAGGATGCATCATACAGTACAAAGAAATGTATATATTATTTCATAGTAACTTTAAATGGAGTATAATCTATAACTTATCAAATCATTATATTGTACACCTGAATCTAATACACTTTAATCAACTATATGTCAATTAAAATATTAAAAATTTAATAACTAAAGAAAAAAAGAGTATGAGTCTCTCATCATGTCCTGTAAATATCACAGACAGATTCAGCAAAATATGTCATGACCTGTGAATATTGCTCAGATATTTAGCAAAACTCTGTGAGAGGTCCGAAGTAGCATTTGTGAGAGTAGATCACATCTCTCTGTTAGAGTCTGAATAAGAGTTGGGGGGTTGCTGTGGCATCATCAACTCAATGCATATGAATTTGAGCAAAGTCTGAAAGATAGTGGCGGACAGAGGAGCTTGGCATGCTACAGCTCATGGGGTCTCAAAAAGTCGAATATGACTTAGTGACTGAACAAGAACAATGAAAAGCGGGGGGTGGGGGGATTGTTAAAAATAAGATAATAGACTCAAAATTGAGTTGCTGATACTAAGCCACATATCACCAAATCAAAACTTAACTAACTTACAGGTTCAACTCTCCAAAAATACAGTCTTGAACCAGTCAAATAGGAATCACCTGATCAACCCTAGTTAGGTCATCTTCATGACAGACCTGGAGAAGGCAATGGCAACCCACTCCAGTACTCTTGCCTGGGACATCCCATGGACAGAGGAGACTGGTAGGCTGCAGTCCATGGGGTCGCAAAGAGTCAGACGCGACTGAGCAACTCACTTTCACTGTTCATTTTCCTGCATTGGAGAAGGAAATGGCAACCCACTCCAGTGTTCTTGCCTGGAGAATCCCAGGAACGGGGGAGCCTGGTGAGCTGCCATCTATGGGGTCACACAGAGATGGACACGACTGAAGTGACTTAGCAGCAGCAGCAGCAGCAGCAGTGTTTCATTTAGATAAAAACAAATCAAAACTCCTGCCATCTTCTAAAGAAAAGTAACTGTCCAATAACCAATCTGCTTTTTGCCTAGTACAACTTCCTTGTTCCTGCTACCTCATGCTTATAAACGTTATTCCTTTTGTACAGGTCCTCAGAGCTCATTTCTATCTGTTAGACTGGATGCTGATGGATTGACATCAATTTTTGTTTAAATAAATTCATAAATGTTTTAATATGCCTCAGCTTATCTTTTTGCACTAATGACAATTAAAAAAGAACAATCCTGCTGAATTTAGAGTCCCTAGTGATGCTGGGCAGACTCCAGGTCAGTGTGGCTAATGACACTGGTTTAGCAAACCTAACGTTATCTAAAAAGTACACTAAGACTTCTGGTTTCTGGTTTCACATATAAGAAGCTTGGAAGTTGTCATTCTGTCCTGACAACAGATTAAAAACTGAATGAAAAATTAACAAGTTTTCTTGGATCCTTAAGGAAGGGAAGGACCCAGGGCAAACTGCTATCCCCCAAATTAGAGAGACAGACGGGTGAATATAGGGAGGCATGGCTTACCGGAGACTCAGTAGCTGAATCCACCGCAGGAACTAGTGCGAGGAAGGAGAGCCTTGACTGTAATGGACAAACTGCTGCAGGCTCAGTGCTGACAACTTTGAGAGTTAAAGACTCCAAGGGACCCAGTCATGGAGTAAGGGAAGGACACAGCACTGTGAAGTATACCTCCAAGAGCACCACCAGCTTCCCTCAATAAACGTCAGAGAAAAATCCCATCCTGCTTTGTAGGAAAAGGGAAAAAGGAACCGTCTGTTCTTAACAAAGCTGCCTTCAGGATAAACTAGTTAACAGTGCCTCACTGTTAACAGGATAAACTAGTTAACAGTGCTGGGGAAGGGAAATATCCAACTCCTGTCCCACCTACTGGGGAAGAAAAAAAATTGACAAAGACCTGTGAAGCTTCCTGGCCAGAAGAACACACCTGTTAAATGGCCGAGACCTTATTACAGGACTGTAGGACACATCCCCCCCACCACACCTCACAACCACATTATTAAAGAACTACCTATATCAGTTCCTTTTATTCAGTACATATGTAGACTATCAAGAAAAAATTATAAACAGAATTTGAAGAGGAAAAGATCAAAATATACAAAGAACTTCCAAACAGTAAGAAAACAAGCAATCTGATTAAAACATGAGCCAAAGACTTTCAGATACCTGACCAGGAAAAATATTCATATGGCAAACAAGCATATTAAAAGATGACCCACCTCATATACCATCAGAGAAATGCAAATGAAAACAATGATGAAATACCACTATACACTTACTGCTGCTGCTGCTGCTAAGTCACTTCAGTCGTGTCCAACTCTGGGCGACCCCGTAGACGGCAGCCCACCAGGCTCCCCCGTCCCTGGGATTCTCCAGGCAAGAACACTGGAGTGGGTTGCCATCTCCTTCTCCAATGCATGAAAGTGAAAAGTGAAAGTGAAGTTGCTCAGTCGTGTCCAACTCTTTGGGACCCCATGGACCACAGCCTACCAGGCTCCTCTGTCCATGGGATTTCCCAGGTAAGAGTACTGGAGTGGGGTGCCATTGCCTTCTAGCATGACCATAATCTGGAACACTGACAACACTAAATGTTGCCAAGGCTGTGATACAATAGGAACTCTCATAAATTGCTGGTAGGAATGCAAAATGGTACAACCACCTTGGAGGACACGTGTAGATTTCTTGAAAAACTGAACATATTTTTACCATATGATCTTGCAATCACACTTTGGTATTTACCCAAGGGAGTTAAATCCTTATGGACACACAAAAACCAGCACACATATGTTTATAGCAGCTTTTATGATAATTGCCAAAACTTGGAATCAGTTGATATGTCCCTTAGTAAGTAAAATGGATAAATGGATAAACTGTGGTACACCTAGACATTGGAATATTAAAAGAAATGAGCTCATACAAATAAATGGAGAAAACTTAAATGCATGTTACTAAGTGAACTAAGTCAGTCTAGAAAGGCTACATATTCATGTTTTCAGCTGTTCGAGATCCTGAAAAAGGCAAAACTGGAGAAAGTGAAAAGATCAGTGATTGTCAGGGTGAGGAGTAGGGAGATGAACAGGCAGAGCACAGAGGACTTTAAGGAGAGTGAGAATACTCTGTATAAGAGAGTGAAGGGTATACGTCATCATGGGGCTTCCCTCATGACTCAGAGAGGAAAGAATCTGCCGGCAATGCAGGAGACCTGAGTTCAATCCCTGGGTCAGGAAGACCCCCTAGAGAAGGGAATGACAACACCCTCCAGTATTCTTGTCTGGAGAATCCCATGGACAGAGGAGCTTGGCAGGCAATAGTCCACAGGGTCACAATAGAACACAACTGAGCCAATGTATATGTCATATACATTTGCCCAAACCCATGGGATGTACAACAAGACTAAAACCTAAGGTGAAACAATAGAAAATAGGTGATTTCGGTGTGTCAATGTAGGTTCATCCTTGACAAAATATGTCCACTCTGCAAAGTGACGGTAATACAGGGGCACTTTGTGCATCTGTCGGGACAGGGACTTATGAAAAGTCCTTGTACCTTCTTTTCAATTTTGTTACAAACCCAAAGCTTCTTTTAAAAATAAAGCCTTTGAAAAATAACTGTACTAAGAAAATGTTCTCAGTAATTAGAATCTTCCATAAGTTAGAGAAGTAAAAGAAGTCCACAAAATCCTAGTAAAAGTCCACATTTATATCTTACTTTCTCTGGAGATGACTAAGGATAAAAAGTGTTTTTGTCTGAGCTCAATTCCAGGTAAAATTACCATAATATCTTCTACCTAAAATCAATGACCTTTGTAGATTCCACCCTAATAGTAGTGATCCAATCAATTAGCCTTTCTTTTTTTCCCTACATACAGCTCTCAAGGTGGCACCTATGAAATTATCCTTTAATCAGTCTGTCGTGGTTGTGTCCCTCTGATCAATAAATGAATATTCTGCCTGGTGGTCCAAAGCAGATATCTATGTCAGTCATCCTGTTTCTTCTCTCATTGCTTCATATATTTCTGTGCCTACTTTCTCTAAAGCAGATTCCTCTTTGTTTTTGGATTTTTCTACAGTTTCTTTCCAGTAGTCCTTGAATATTTCTGAAGTGTCCTTCTCCATGGTTCTCAAGTATGGCTATATGGATACCATATCATACTCAGGACATCACTTCCAGAGAAAAGACAAACATTTCCTGAATTTCCAGTTTTTCAGGGTACAAAATAGATTTTTCAAAATAACCTTTTTTTTTGTTTGTTTCACTTTGTTAATCATGTATCATACTAACCAGGGAGGAGTCCATTTTGAAAAGCAAGCTTATTTTTAGCTTAACTTTCCTTCCCTCAAAAGTTTAAATCTTCCTTCTCCCTGTTAAAGTAGAGATAGAACGAAGAGGTGGTGAGCACCACACAGAGCCAGAAGGCAAAAGTACCCAGAGAGAGGCAGCCTGAGGGACCAGCAAACAAGGGCAAAAATTACTGCTGGGAATGAATGAATGTGTGGCAGTTATTTTGCAGACCATATTAACAGAAAGCAAAAGTTCATTAGAAATCATTAACAAGAACACTGCTATTTCATATGCAAACTCAGGCCATAATAGACATTCTGATAGTTTATAGCAAAGTGCTCGATACAAAGAAGTGGTCATTTCCATACAGAATATTAATGGAGCAGAAGAGGCTTAGCCAAGCTTGAGGGAAAGAGAAGAAATTCAAAATATCCCAAATAGGATGGAGTCCCTTGGCAACACAACACGTAGCTGATTGTATCAAGCCCTAACAAGAAGAAATTGGGAATTAATGCCAGAATTTTTCTTTATGTTGTTTTGTGATTGGAGCCATTACTGGTCAGATATTTGAAAAAATAATTTAAAGCAAGCATTAAACTAATGATGCATATGTATTTTATGTACTTTTTTTCATTTAAAACATATAAAGTCACATATAAATGTAATATTTTTACATTGGACCAGAACTGATGACATTATGGGTCACAATTCTTTCATTAACCACAGCCATAGGCATTGTCTATTTTTTCTCATTTCAGTGCTTTAAAGTGAAACAAGAACTTAATTAAGTTTACTACTTGTAAAGCAACCTGAATGTAAAATCCTCCCAGAGTTTACACATCTTTTCTATCTTTTCTCTCATCTCCTTTATCAAGTCTTAGCTAAGCATTTAACTTAGCTTTTATAGAATGAACAACAGTCTCTTTCTTTTCACACTTATACTTCATCTGTTTAAGTGTGATTTAATTTAATTACTTCAAGTTAATGAAAGCAAAACAACTAACAAGTTTAACAATTGATTCTGACTGGAACGCAAATTGATGGGTAGAAAAAGTGTGCTTAAGACTATGTACATACCAGACAGGACACACCAGCTGTCAGTATCAAGATTTCTACAGGCACTATTCAGTGTGTTTTACAAAAAGAATAGAGAATTTCAGTTAATTCGGAGCTGATTGAGTACAGGTTGGTATCTATTATTTTTGGCATAAAATTTTCTTCATCTAACTTCATAGTGAAGAGTTTAAATCTTTCTGTGTATATTGATGATGTTTCAGCCCTATTCACATAACCCATGTTCTCCTGGGCCACACTACCTACAAACAGAACATAATACAAGTGACAGAATGGAGTTACTCTGGATCAGCCTTATCAACTGAAGTTTTGCATGGTAAAGCCCCATTTTATTCCTCTTGACTCTGGAAATCCAAGACAGTTACTAGAGTATCTCAACCATAATTGCAGGCTTCCTGGACCCCACATGTGATCCTTCTCTTCTATTGCTGCTAGTGACAGGTGGGAGGGACCAGGACCACTGGAGGAGGTATTATGGAACCCTGGCCACTCTACCCTCCTATTCTACTCAGGATGAGCCATCTCCGGTTCCTGGCACTGATCACCACGCTAGTGAGACTCTCCACTCTGCACTATACCTGATTTCAGATTCTTCAACAGTCAACGTGAGGAAGGAGGAAAAAGCCAGTACCCTTCAGATAAACACAATGGTGTGATCACTCAGCTAGAGTCAGACATCCTGGAGTGAGAAGTCAAGTAGGCCTTAGGAAGC